>NW_022986854.1:1094400-1251700 GCF_010094085.1 Westerdykella ornata
GAATCAAGGTTGAACCATCTGCCCCAGACATACAAGCACAGAATGGAGGAGCAGAGAGACCAGGAGGATCAGTGAAGGAAAAGTCAAGAGCCATCAGGCTGGATGCTAATCTACCTTTCAACCTTTGGCCAGAGATAGTCAGAGCAGTTGTCTATCTCCTCAACAGGATTCCACTCTACTCCAATGGATAGAAAACCCTATATGAGAAGTTCTTCACACCAGAAGCTCTTCAAAATAGAATCCTTACTCTATCCAGAAAGCCAGACCTATCTCACCTTAAGGTCTATGGATGTAAGGCATTTGCACTCTCTGATGATACCCATAGGAGGAAGTCAAGACTGCAGAGGCTGGATCCCAAGTCATAGATTGGATACTTGGTTGGATATCAGTCTTCTAACATCTCCAGGATCTGGATATCAACTCTAGAAAAGGTTATCAGCACCAGAAATATTGTGTTTGATGAGTACACTGTGTTCAATGGAAAGGAGGAAGAAATTATGGACAATCTTATGCATAGCACCACTGAGGAGATCGCTAGATAGGTGAAGACTGTGGAATTTCCATCTCCTCTATCAGGTAAAGAGGAGGCTCAGTCATTCTATAAGGATGAGACCATTGAAGATACTTCTCAGGACAACTAAGAAGAACCAGACCAACCAGGATACTACCAAGGAAGGAAAATTATAGGTCCTTACCCTACTCCACCTGATACTCTACCATCTATGGCACTCTTGGCACAACTTCTCTCAGGACCTAAGGAACAGGATCTATCACTCCAGGACATAGGCACAGCCAAAACAACACCATGGTGTGCTGTATTCATGGCAGGAACACAAGCAGGAAATGTTAGATTCTATAAAGGAAAGCCTATTGACAAGGCATACTTGAAGAGGTTGCTGGCTCAGGGGGTGAAACCACACAGGAACTAACTACCACCTCTACCCAAGCACCATTGGCAACTCAAGGACCATGAGCTCAGGGAACAGTTTGAGGAAGCAGAAAGAGCACATCTCAGATCTCATGTGCCTACACAATCCTGGACTGAAGTCCCAGGCAAGGGAGTGAAGAATACTGGTCACCAAATCCTAGATTGCATATGGGTATATATGTACAAGTTTGACAAGTACCACAGACTGGACAAATGTAAGGCCTGCTTGGTTGTAAGAGGAGATCAACAAAGGAACATTATCTCTCAAGATATCTATGCTACCATCCTAGCTGGTAGATCCTTCAGGATGATGATGGCTATTGCAGCATACTTTGACCTGGAACTCAAGCAATATGATATCACCAATGCCTTTGTGCATGCATCTATGGACAGAGAGGTCTATATACAGATGCCTCCAGGACATAGGAAACCAGGCATCCTCCTCAGACTCAACAAGGCCTTGTATGGACTCAGGATTTCTCTCCTACTGTGGCAGAGAGAATTGACAAAGACACTGGTGGAAATAGGATTCCACATAGTGAAATATGAGCCATGTTGTCTCATTAAAGATGGAATCATTTTGTTTTTCTATGTGGATGACATCATTGTTGCATTCCACAAGTCTAGGAAGAGGGAGGCTCAGGAATCTATCAGGAAACTCACAGAGAAATACACCATCACAGGAGGTAGTGATCTTCAGTGGTTCCTTGGTATGGAAGTCCTAAGAGACCATGAAGAGCGCATTCTCCTTCTTTCCCAAGCACAGTATGCTGAGAAGATCAGCCATCTGGTAGACAGAACAGATCTCAGGCATAATACCCTAATGGCAAATATTGAACTCAAGCCAAGGGAAGGTCTAGCAATACTATCTGAGATAATGTAATAAGCATCAGCAATGCTTTGGTTGAGGCCACATCTATGACAGCTCCAATACCCTGTTTCATGGTAGTGTGGAATAATCTATCACTCCCAGCAGATGCTACAAGTCAAATTCAGATAGGTAGGGTGTGGGAGTCAGCTGTCATTCCGCTAGTTAGAACCGATACAAGCTCTACTTCACTCAGTCCTAAAAGTCTTTCGCTCTCTATTTTAGCTCCTAGTATATATCATGGTTCCGATACATCAGCAACAGCTCCGATATATAGCCCAGCCTCTATCTATGCCACGATAGCCATGTCAGGTTTTGCTAATTCAACCATAAATATGATTACCAGATTCTTACCTGCCCGACGATTCCTAACACTGATGCCGGCAAACCTTAGCCTTACCAGTAGTGGTAGTCTATCAAATAGCCATCATGCTATTAGGTTTCTGTAAGCCATTTTAGTTCAGGCTGGTATAGTTTGCTTCCTCTAGCTCTTTGAATTGGTAGACTTGGAGACAAGAACTTTATAGACAGTATGCATTAATATATCATTCTTCCCCTACAGTGACACATTTCAAAGTTATATGCTATAAATTATAAATAGATTTATAAGTAAATCATGCCATAAGAATTCACATTTATTTCCACCTATTAAAACTCACCTCCACTACTAATCTTATCTCTATCATCCTAAAACTTAACACCGCTACATATCTTGTCACGCTTGCCAGAAGCGGCTCTCTAATCGCTAGATTCCACTAGGTCTGGAGAGAGTGCTGTGGACCTTTGGAATGAAATTCATCTGATAATTTTTGCCTTGAAGAACTTGATCGTAATCACCATATCTTCCACTCCTCTGTCTTCTATTCCGTCTAACATATAGCGCATTTCTTCTGTATCCCCTTTAGATTCAGTAGCCAAAGTGCGAGATTTTAGCTATAACAGAATAAACTTAATACACATCTTTAGTGTATAGATTATCAGAAGAGGTTGAAAGTCTGTCAATGTTGGAGTGGAAGGATACTAAATGTAGAAAAGAGCTTTTTATAGAGAAATTTGACTCTAAAATAGCAATAAGACTTAAACCTGTTTCGATTCTATTTAGGCACAGGTCCAAAACCGATGCCAGGGACCAAAGCTAAGTACCAGCCACCGCAGGGTAATAAAATGAACTTAGCCTAATAGTTTAAATTAGAGTTCAAGTCATAACTATTGCACAGTATTCCCAGATGTCTGGACTCGCTCCTATACGATTGATAGAATGGAAATAGGATCGAATACAGAATTATAGAAATGCAGCAATTATCTTATACAGTCCGATGAATTCTCTATTAATCAATTCATACAGAGAGTAGAGGAATTTCAAAGAAGAGACCAGCTAGATACACTTGAGAAGCTTACAGAAGAGAACTGCTCACTTCAGAGAAGCATCTTGAGCTACCGCAAACATTGGTACATAGCGATGGATATATTAGAAGTGTTATACGAAGTCTAGCTAAGAATGCAGAATGTATTAGAAAAATGTTTAAGAAAGAAAAGAGCGGTCGAACAAGCTTGGCTCCTATTTAGAGATAGGGACACAAAAGATTCTAGATATAGTTCTGTAAGATGGGTATAAACTAGCAAAACAATTACAGTATAGCAAGCCACCTATGTAATGGGTAGCCTATTGGTATACAAGGCCTCCTGTAGATATCCTGTGAGTGTTTTTAGGGAAGACATTGTAAGACTATATTGATTTAACAAAGAATATATCTAGTAATCTCTATATACCTAGAAATCTACTAGGCAGTAGTAGGCTACCACCCACTACTGTAGGCAGCAGTAGGCACTAGTAGGCAAGCAGTGATTAACAGTTCTTAAACTGTTATATCTTTACAATCAAGTTAGTCCTCTACTTTGTTCGACTCTAATACGCTCCCCTTACCTACAAAAATATTCTAGATAAATCTCTAGAGTGATGGAGGCTTTCTTACAGCATGCAATTTATTTTAGATAATGAAGTGCTGCTATAGAGATGTAGTCATTTCTATAATCTAATCAATACTGTAGAGCTTTTTTCTTCTTGTTTTCTTCTTGTTTTTTTATTGTTTTTTTATTGTTTTCTTCTTATTTTCTTTTTGTTTTCTTCTTGTTTTCTTCTTGTTTTCTTCTTGTTTTCTTCTTATTTTCTTCTTGTTTTCTTCTTATTTTCTTCTTGTTTTCTTCTTGTTTTCTTCTTGTTTTCTTCTTGTTTTCTTCTTGTTTTCTTCTTGTTTTCTTTTTAATCATACAGAGAGGGGGGAGGGGGTTTAGAGAGGCAGGTAAATAGAAAGAATATGAATGAATCTACAAAGTGGTTGCCCTACTAGAGGCTTTCATCTCTTTTGCTAGGGTCTCCGCTCTCTGCATGAATTCTATTAACCATGCCTGAAATTTCTCGATATACGCATGAATGCCCATAATGTATCTACATGATAGTTAGACAAGGGGGAGCCAGCGATTAGAGTTACTTACATTGTTTGCTCTTCAATCGATGCAAGTCGTTCTTCTAGCCTCTCTAATCTGCTCTCAAAGGTTTAGAGTATTGAGTTTTGTTCATGGTTATATTTTTGCTCATTCGTGATCTGTGTTTCAACTGTAGGCTTGGTCATAAAATACTGTTCGCTCGTGGTTGATAGGATCTCATTGAAAGGAGGCGGATTGCCGCAGACCATGGCTGGCTCTGCCTGCAGTGAATTATCGAATAACGTGAGCGGCAAGCGAGCTAATCAGGCAAGCGAGCTGATCACTAAATACAGTGCTCTACCTCCAAATCTAAATATCTCAACGTTATAACAAGCTATTGCAGCTTACAATAGCTCAAATTAATTCTCTACATCTACTGCATCTTTTTTGCATATATGCTTGTTGTGCCCTGGCTCACCACACATCTTACAGCATCGAATACCCCGTACACCAACACCTGCTTCCTCTCTCTCCTCACACCTCTCTGCTTCAAGCTGAGCCTCAGCATTCTTCTGAGCTACTATCGCCTCTGCTTCTGCCTGTGATAGGGTCCCTCCTTTTTGAATCCGTTTCTTCTTATGCTTTTTACATTCAGAAGCTGCCTGGCAGGCTAGCTCAAGTTTCGTGATCCTGGCAGCCATTAATACCTGTGAATGTGCTATCAATTCTGCCCCTTTTTAAAACTGCCTCACCATCTCAATAATCGATGCTGGTGAGGAGCTCCGGTGTCTTCGAATCCAGTTAAAGATAAGCATTGATTGAGCATCTATCTCAACTGCATTGCTTGGTGTTTTGGGTTGCCAGACAGGGCCTGGTAAAGCTGGTGATGGCATACGAGGCTTTACTTCAAGTTTTGATAGTACCACCTCTGGACTGTGTGGAACTAAACCAGTTGCTCTGAAGCTTGATATAATATTTTTCTCTGAAAAAGCCTTGTCAAAAACCCCAGAAAAGGCAGTTAAGAAGGCTTTTTTATCGATATGGTTGATGTAGCAGTTTGCCAAGATATTGATCTCCTTCTTGTATACTTGCTTTAAGGGAGCAAAACACCCTACATCAAGCAGCTGTAGGATATGGGAGGCATGTGGAGGCATGCAAATGGTGATAATCTTGTTCTTCTTATACAATTCCTGGAAAGCAAGTGACTTGTGGCTCTCATGGCCATCAAGAATCAGCAGCCTGTGACTGCCTACTGTCCGAGCCTGAGTATGCTCGATAAAGTGCTGTAACCAGGCTAAACCAAGCTCATTTATTGTCCAGCCATTGTCACTGACATCTATCCTCCAGCCCTTAGGATTGTGGTACCAGGCTTGGTCGTGGTGCTTTGCCTTGAAGATCAGAAAGGGTGGGAGTGGCCAGCCCCTGGCATTGATAGCAGCAATCAATGTTGCCCACTCACGGTCCCCAGGTTGAACCTGCAGTGGTTTCAGTCGCCTCTCAGATGCTGTTACCACCTTTACTGACCCTCCAACACCTATCTGGAAGCCAGTCTCATCGAAGTTGTAAGTATCTTCATCCAGGATGCTGTACTTAGCTTTGGTATTGTGTACAAGGTCAAACCAGGGACCAATAATAGCTGGATCGCTGCACTTGACTCTTTGGTGATCACAAAGTCTAGTTATCTGAGATTTGATCTCAGGTTTGTGGTGGACAAGGTTCCTAGCCCATTTGTCTCTAGCATTCCCACTACCACGTGTAGCTAGCAGCTGATTAGCCATATCATGTATGTCACCGAGCATAGAGGCAGATCCTCGTGCATCAAGCTTCCTTATATACTGGACTATTGTCTCCTCCTCGTGCTTGGTCAGCTTCGATGAGTTAGGATGGATATCACATCGAGCAGCTATTCCGGAGTGTCGGCTACTAAGCGTGCTTTGAGGAATGCCATAGAGAGTAGCAGCACGTCGCTGGCTTAATGACACATCAGATTTCATAGCTTCGATGGCAAGGATAATCCTATCCTCACGAGGGAGCGATTCAAGATCTGGTTGTTGAGACATTGGGATGAGTGATTGAGAGAGGTGTAACCTTGGCAGAGTGATCAGCTCACTTGCCTGATCAGCTCGCTTGCCGCTCACGTTACCATCGGATATCCGAGAAAGTTTTCTTCATGTGGCCAAGCAAAGTCAGTACCATTGATCGGATTGGACAGCAGGTCCAGGAATTGCTGCGTATTCTGCTCGGCGGCAAAGGATTGTATTATATCATCCGTTCTACAGGAGAGGTAGTTATTAAGAGGCTGGACATGAAGTTGAGTGTTGAAGGTATTCTGGAAAGACATGATGGGTTCGATTTTGTGATGTTAATGGGGCAAGTGGTAGGAGGCTTTTAAGCGATAACGTTGAGACACAAAAAGAAATAGGAAAAAAACACCAACATTGGAACAATTTTTCCGCTTGGAATTACGGCTCCAAACTCGAAATACTGCTTCATTGCAACAAGATGCACCTACGTTTCAATTTGCAGCCTCCTGCAGGCTGTACAGCAAGAGTTATTCACTGAGGAAGACCTGAGTTCTGCCCCTCTGCACCGGCATCGACTGCAACCCCAGCTCAAGTGCTGCAGCACAGCCCTCCTTCTACGCCACTTACCGCTGGCATGCTGCATAGCTGCCACGCCTCGTACTTCCAAGGGGCGCAATACCAGCCACACATTATGTGAACACGTTGCCTATATTGTGGCGCACAGCGGAGAAAGAGAGTCAAAGTATGCGATGGTTGCGGAAGAGCACAGGATGACTATTATGGGGTGCAGACTCCAGAGTTCGAAGGTGTAAGTTCCCAAGCGATGGCTACAGGAACCAAACTTATGGCAACTTGGGACTTGAGAACAGTCCTACCCTAGGGCAGTTTTCGGTAGACTAACGACGGGTTTCAGCATCACGGAGATTGAGTGCAAATGGAGGTGCGCTGGGCCGTCTTGCATATAGCTGAAGGATTTCCACGGAGGCCACGGCACGAGCCTGGCTGCCCCTTTTCCTGGCCAGTGCAACTCCCGTCCAGGTTAGCTTTAGGAAGGCACGAAGGTTATCCAAGTTGCCAGAGTCGGGATCTGATTACGTTGGGGCACCAACGTTTTGAGGCTCACAACGCCAGAGACTCCCTGGAGCCAGTCACAAGATTTCAATCCCTGCGCCGCCTGCTTGCTCAGTGGGACAAGGACAAGGACGAGGCGGTACCTCACCGGTCGGACAGCATGCGGGAACGTATTTCCCTGTCTATCACAACTACGATTCTCCAACGGCGAATCCAGCTGGACGGGGAGCCTTGGCGATGGGAGGGAGAGACAGCAAATGATCAGGCTGCTGAGACAGGCTGCGCCGCATGCGCCACAATGACCCCCCGCAGCAATTCAACGACTCCTCGGGTTGAAGTATATCTTTCTGCTCCAGCCTCGATTGTTCCAAGCCTAGCGTTCTTCTGCTTTGTTTCTATCGCACACACTCAACTTTGCTTAGTTTCACGCCTTAGTTGTATTTGTTCGCTCCCCTTTCTAGGCTGTTAAAGATGGCAAGGAGCCCTGAAGAGAAGAGTACTTCAATGCAAGAGAAGGACCGTCAGGCCGCGCTAACTCGTCGGGGTCGCAGTGGAAGGTCTCGACCGAGACGTGGCGATCGAATCTGTGCAAGGTGTCGCTCCCTCGACTTCCCTCGGATCTTTGAGAGGAGAAGTAAAAAGATGTCCAGCCTGAAGCTTTGGGAAGCAACTGTTCACCCGCTAGGTGCTGTTCGAAAGAGTATGTCGTATTCACCATGTCCGCTCTGTCGCTTATTTGCTGTGCTTTATCCCCAGAAGCACAGGACGGCGGGGCAGACGTGTGTGCTCAAAGCGTTCTCTGCCCTCCAGCATCATTTTAGGCGCTCGCACAGGAGGAAAGATATACACGATACAACCATTCTTTCACTGGGTTCTCCCGGCTCAGTGATTTGGAAGCCAAATCGTCAACGCGATTTTGGTATCATATATCCTGCAAACCAAGGTGGACTACATCATGAGAGTATATACGGAAAAGAGATTGATCCATGTCGTGTAGACTACGAGGCTTTGAAATCTTGGATCCGACACTGCAGAGCGAATCATGGAGGTTACTGTAAGGGTCAGCTATCAGCAATCGCCTTCACTATTCCCGGTTTCCGACTGATCGATTGTCAAACGCGACAGGTATCGAAGCATACAGAAGAGGTGGAATATGTTGCCTTGAGCTATGTGTGGGGGAATGGGTCGCACGCTAGTACGCGTGCGTTACCAAACCCTGCACAGAGAGTCATCGAGGACGCAATGATTGCAACTAAGGAGCTTGGATTCCGGTACCTATGGGTCGACCGCTATTGTATCTCTCAGTTAGATACTTCTGAGAGCAGGACACAAATCGCGAATATGGATCGAATCTACGCAGGCGCCGTATTTACAATAGCAGCCGCAGCGGGAGAAGGTCCAAATTACGGTCTACCTGGAGTTTCTCATAGACAGCGACACGTACAGCCACGTGCACGTTTTGAAAAGCTGCACTTAGTTGCGTCACCACCACCACCAAGGGACGTCATAAGAGCCTCGAAATGGGCCTCTCGCGGTTGGACGTTCCAAGAGTCAAAGCTGTCCCGGCGCACACTATTTTTCACCGACGATCAAGTGATCTTCGAATGTGGTTCTATGACATGCGAAGAGTCAATCTGCGTGCCTTTTTCCGTATTGAATACGAGGCCGCACAAACGTACGGGCGGAGAATTCAGGGATACACGTATATTCTCTCCAAATGGGCCTGGGGCGTCTTTCATCAATATCCAAGACAGCATTACCGAATATACCTCGCGCATGCTGACCAAGGAGTCCGACAACCTTAATGCAATACTCGGCGTTTTCAACGCATTTCGAAATCGGCGTTCTAAACAAGGGACCTTCTCGGAGGAGCCCACCTCGAAGGTTGACTTTCGGCACCAGGCTGCTCAGATGCACCATTTATGGGGCCTACCGATCTTGCCACGCGAAGCTATGGGAAACCTCATCCGATCATATGCACCGTTGGACGTTCACTTTTGTACGATGCTGGCATGGCGATCAGAAACTACATCCACACGCTCTTGTGATTTTCCCAGCTGGTCTTGGGCTGGCTGGAAACTACCCAAGAAGACTCACTTGCGCTGGCGGACGCAGCCCGATTTCGTACAGTTTCTCTTCGCACAATCGTTTTCATATCCAAGTCCAATCCGCCCTGTGAAATTTTGGCTGGATCTTGGCGCAAGAGGAATCATCGCAGTTGACGATCTCGAGAAACAACCTGATATTTCAGAGACTCTCAGGAAGGCCTCACAGTTTCTGATTGTACAGGGCCATATTCGAAAGTTTAGGTTCCGTCTAACCAAAAACGACAAGTTTCCATTGGAGCCTATTACTTCCGGTGAACTAATGCAGTTCTGGCCAGATAAGGAGATGAGCTCAGATGAGTTACGAGAATTTGCTGGGGGAGAATGGAATGCTCTCAACATTAGCTGGTCATTTGACGCTGTTTTTTGGTTGGTCTTGAAGCGACTGGGACCTATTTACGAAAGAATTGGTATCCTTGGAGGAACCGCGGCTGGCCTGCACCGGGGAGCTACTTATCGCTGGGTGCAATCGTTTGAGGATGGCAAGCTTATTCTGCTACGTTGATTAGAATATGAGATTTACGGAATACACGAAATCGGAATCAATCATGTCGGGAGGGGCAGCGTCTCCGCCAACAGAAGCAATCTGGCATATATATCTCGAGCCCGCCTGATTGGAAAATATTTTCCAGAACCGAAAACCCGCATCATGGACCGGCACAGCAGCCGTTGTCGCCGACATCTTCGCAGAGGTCTTTTCGATAAGTAGTAAGTAGTGATCTTTAGCACCGACCTTTCGTACAAGCATTGACTCGCGCAGAGCAATTTCGTAGCTCATCAGAGAAACTTTGTCGACCCTTGTCGCTCAGCCTACGTGGAGCTTTTTCAAAAGCATCCCGAGGCAGAGTATTACCACCGTCACAAACTGCCGGTTCTCTAGTCCTCCAAACTACAAGGTTTCAATTACGAGCAATGAGACTGAAAGTTTGGTAGATGATGTGGTGCTTCCGCAGGACTTGACGCCCATCACGCAGCCTGTTGCAATATCTTTATCTATCAACGAATCTTCGCCAGTTGGACTTACGCGGCTTGAGACGGAGAAAGAAGCTCTTAGCGAGCCAGTTGCAAAAAGAGAGCCATACCCTACAGTATCAGTGATTCTTCTCCAGCTGAAGGTTCACAGCCTGGGGATGATTCCCACACTGAATGAAGGTATAGACAAGTTATGATTGCATCTAACTGTTGTTGCCAGCCGAACAAAGCGACTAGAATATTCATCAGTAATAAAGCCTCTCTCGAGAGCACTGTCACGAAAGGAGGAAAGCGAAAGTCGAAACGGTCGCAGTTGTCGTTGATTAAATTCTACCGTCATTATTGACGATGGTTCAAAATTATCTCGGACGGAAACAAGTCCGACCGTACCTTTTCCTCCAAATAAAAATACCACGTCATCGAAACAGTTCAAGCTGAGACAACAGATATCTTGTCTTTCTTCGGTATCCTTAGTTTGGTTGAGATGACACTACTGGCCTGAGAATACCTGTGTCTGTTCTGGAACTATTGTTGTACATTACCCTTTTCTACTAAGACCATTGTTCCGAGATGCCGCTGGTAACTATTTCAAGCGGGCATGCGGATTTAATTGGAATGAGTTCCACTTCGCGACTAAGTAATACGCTTTGCAGATGACCGGCATACGACCCCTGGACTACACCGGTATTTTCCCAGCGAGGTGAAATCTCATCTAAGCGCTAGGCTTGAGGTTCAAGTACCCGCCCAATACGGCGGCCAGCGGAACCTCTCTAGGCACCAATGAGGCTTTGACTGCAATGGTTCTCACAACTTGGTGTAACCGGTCAAGAATGTCCTGGAGAAGTCGGCGCAGCAACCACCTTCGAAGTCTCTCAAAGTCAGTGACAAGGTGGCGGATCCGGCGGTCTCGGTGTGTTACGTATAAACGTGGCTGAGTTGGCTGCACTAGGAAAGGGGATGTGCACACGAATTGTGTCGAAGCTGGCTCGACGCTGACACGCGTTGGCTGACTAAACAAGCGCCGGGCCGGCTGGGTCTTAGCACTGCTCCCAATCCAGGGTCGGGTTTACTATATTCCGAGCTTGTGCGATCCGCACAGCCCTACTGTAGATCTTACAGTAAATTACCCGCGGAGTCATCTCGCATTAGCCAGGATCGGGGATTCGCTTCCGCTGGAAGTACCCATTGATGTGACGGCCCTGCATAAATTTGCCCGCGATAGCGCGAACAAGGCTGATGATAACTTCTAAGCATCAGAGGGAGGTTCTAAGGCTAGGATAAGGCCGTTTTACAAAAATCTGGAGCGAAGAAGACTTAACGTTGGCGCTGTAAGAAGGAAAGTCTGTTACGCTAGAAAAGAGGGTGCTTTACAAATCAGGCATGGAGGCGACAATGCAAACATAATTTTGGTGAGGAAGTCGATCATAGACATTCAGAATTAGCTACAGCAAATTATTTCCATAGAATTGTAAAGTCTATCCAATCGTAATGGAACAACCGCCATGGCGGAACACTAGCAGCACTTTCTACCACAACAACGCCAACAACAACCCTACCGCTTAGATACCCTCGGAATAGATACTAAGACTCTTTAGGTTCTTATATAACTGTTCCACGGGCGAGCACCATACACGGGCGAGCGCCGTACCCCACCAATTTTGCCCACCTGTTCAAATGTACAATCCAACCACCTTGTGGAATAATAGATAAATATTAATAGAGTAGATCAAGTAGTATCTTAAGTATCTTTTTTACATGTACGTGAGTTATGCCCAGGCTCTCTACACCTTGTGTAGCATGCCAGAGCCTGGTGGCTGAGACCTGATCGTACACCACCTTGACGCTGTTCATGAGCAATCTGCTCCTCAACCTTTTGTTGAGCTAGTATATCCTCTCCTGCTCCCTTTGTTAAGACTCCATGCTTCTAGATCCGCTTTTTCTTATGCTGCCTCCACTTTTTCTTATACTGCCTCCGCTTTACAGCTGCCTCATTGGCTCTCACAAGGCTAGCAATTCGATCGTACATCAGCTCAGCTGAGAGCATCATCACTTCAGCTCCCTTCTTGAGCTGATTAATCACCTCAATAATTGAGGCTGGTGATGAGCTCTTGTGCTGCCGAATGTGGTCACATATTAGCGTTGATTGAGTCTCAAGCTCACATATGTTGCTTGGTGTTCGAGCCTCCCAGAGAGCCTCTACTCAAGCAGCTGGAGGAGTAAGTATGTGGAGCTACATATCTAGCTTTGACAGAACAATATCCGGCTGGAGAGGAACTAGATCTGTACCTCAAAAGGCTGAGCAGATATTGGCTGATGTAAATGATTGATCAAAGGCTGCCTTAAAAGCTGGCAAAAACTCAAGCTTCATAATGTGGTTGATGTGGTGGCAGATCAGAGCCTCAATCTCATGGCTATACATGTATTTCAATGGTGAGAAGCAGCCAATATCAAGAGGCTGGAGCAGATGTGATGAGTGGGCTGGTATGCAGAGCGTATAGATATTGTTCTCCTTGTAGAATTCTTGAAACTCAAGGGAGTGGTGGCTTTCGTGGCCATCAAGGATGACCAGGCCACGAGCACCTACAACATGAGTCTTAGTATAAGCATTGAAGTGCTTTAGCCACTCAAGCCCTAGCTCATTGTTTGTCCAGCTGTTGTCACTAACTGCAATTGCCCAGTCACGTAGGATATCAGCTTCTTTGTACCAGGCAGAGAAATGGTGTTGGCCAGCAAAGATGATGAATGGTGGGATAGCCCAGCCAGCTGCATTGATTCCTTGGATAACCGTCACCCACTCGTGATTGCCTGGCTGGATAGCCTTTGGCCGGCCTCTCCTCTCTGACCCTGTCACGACAAGCTGAGTCATGATCTTGCCCATCATAAAGCCAGCCTCGTCGAAGTTGTAGATGTCCTCATCACAGATGCCGTACTTGGCCTTTGCTCTACCAGCTCAAATCAACTCTTAATTAACACAGGATCCTCGCATAGAGCCCTCTGCCTATCGTACGCCCGATTGAAATGCGTCGTGAGGCTGTCTGTACGCTTGACAAAAGTAGACGGTCAGTTGACTCCTACGCGTCCTCCACCACGTGCAGCTAGCAACTTGTTGGCCATATCACGTACAGCAGCTAGGCTAGGTGCAAAACCACGTTGATCTAGATCCAACCCGTGAAGAGGTCTAGATGCAAAAAGGTGCCGGCCAGGTCCTCGACTTTACTGATTGGGTTCACGGAAATCATTGCTGATCTAGGGATGCGGCGCCAGATCCTATGACGGCCGCCGGTTAGTAATGCAGGAGATCTGGAGCCAACGCCGGAGAAATGACGACACACATAATCTCCTGCATAGCCCGATATTTTGTTCGAAAGCCTAACTGCCTTGTCGTTTTGAGTTCCTAGGTCTGATGTCAATAGGAGTCCTTTTGAAACTTCTCGACGAGAAAGCGATGCCTTGATTACTTCACTTCCCCAATGCATTGCTTCCCTGTTGATAGCATTCAAATCAATGAGCGCGAGCCGCACAGGGGCGGTTGCAGATTTCGCCCTGACTTCTGGCACCTTGTTCATGGCTTCGACCAGACTCTGTAAACAAGTGTGAGATGTATGTAATATTAAAAGTGACTGATCAGGATCTCACCGTGAAGACGCTCACAAAGGCGGAACCGCTACGACTCTGCTTACTCAGATGCTTGCTGGCTAAGGCACCGAACAACCTATAATCATCATCTCGAGGAAGTGGTGACGGTGCGCTTGACAACCCTTTCTGAGACGCGAACATGTTCGCCTAGAACCTAGTGTCTTCGTGATAAACAGTACTGCTCGCACTAGACCATACACGGAACGCAAGACATGGAATGGCCTCTTGCGCTTTAGAGTACGGACTGGTGCATAACTTAATGGAACAGGATCGTTAATGATAGTTTTGGGGGTCTCGGGAGTGCTGCTCGTACGCAACCCTGCCGCTGTTCTTAATTGAAGGTTTAGCGGAATAGGCAGAACATCTTCAACAACGACGAGAGTTGCGGCTGGGGAAGCACTTATTGAGATGGGGTATGGTCTTCTTGGATGATCTAAGAGGCTGGCACATTGCATTTCAGTGGCTCGCTTTTTCAGTCTCCTATACATTCGTCTGGTACGTTCACACTTCGCCGTAGCTGCTCGCCCATCTTTGAGATTTGCATCCTCTTCTGCATCACTTCGATAAAGGTGGATGCCTAGGGTTCTAGTCACTTGGTCGATAGCTTCGCGAATACCTGTGTAGGTCCTTGAGGGTCATCCCATGGAGTCCGGTAGAATACTGCATCATACTCAGGGAATGCCAGCCTTCCATATAAGCGGAGGTGGTCGTCAAACTGTTTAGTGGCTGTGCAGGAGCTTAGTTCAAGGCCGAAATATGCGTTGAAAACTACGGTGAATGCGCCTGGTGAACGCTTGTACCATCTGTTCAGGATACAGAGGAAAGTGCGTTGTTCGCTTGTCTACTATGAAGTGCGAGCCACATCGGACTTTGAGCGTTTGCCTAGTTCTTCTTCGCCTTGTATAGTACCCGGAGAGAACTCTGCGGGAAGTTGTTAATTCCTGGTTGACGAGACAGCAGAAGTCTTACCGTAGCTACGCTTACAAACGCGGAATTCTCGCGACCGCCTTTAATCTTCATGCTCAGATGCGAGTTGGCTAAAGCAGAGAACAGCCTATATTTATCGTGCTGAGGGAGTAAGGCAGGCGACGTTGTCTTTTGTGATCGAAAAAGGGATGCCTAGAACCCTATGTCCTTATCGCATATAGTAACGCTTTCGTCTGACCAGACTCGAAACGCGAGATATGGGAATAGTCTCTAGCGAGTCGCAGTGCGTATTAGTCCAGGGCACGACAATATGGGGTCATCTATACTGGTCTTGCACGTGTGTGTAGAGCTGGGCGCATGTACTATTGGCGCCATTTCTAGCTAAAGGGTGAAGGAGGCTGGCGAAAAATCTTCGATCTGTACGTGTGTAATCGTACGGGGAAGTCGTCTAACCTAGAGTTGACTGGGCGGATAGTCTATATATTGAGCACGTTGCAGTTCTGACACTCGCTTTTTCAGTTTCTAGTCACGCTGTCTCGTCCGAGTAGACTTTGCCTTTGCTGCTTGCCCATCGACGGAGTTCGCAGAATCTTCTTCGTCGCTTCAATAAAGGTAAACGCCTAGAGCTCTAGCGACTTGGCTAATAGCACTGTGAATGTTTGTGTAGATTCCTTGGGGGTCATCTGTGAGGAAGTGAACAATAAGTGATTGGCCCAGTATATTATCTTCGGTAAGGTGCAGATAATCTACAGAAGTTCTCCCTTATCCTGCCCAGTTAACTAAGCGAGCACGTAACCTAACTTCTAATACTCTCCTATCTGCGTCTAATCGAAATCTCTGAGCCTCCAGTCTCGTTAAACCCAAAATCCTCAAAAGGGAAAAATGGGAAGAGTGCTAGATGTGAGGGCCACTTTATTTCTTCTCCAATAAAATCCATTCGTGGTCCAAGAACCTAAACCGGATGTCCTCATCTGTGAGCTTGTCGATCTCAGTCTTCTGTCCTTGTCCTCCTCCTGCCTTGTTGTTCAGGCTTAGACCGGCGAAGCTTCGCAAGAATTCGAACGTCCACGGAATACACATTGCTTGTCCTCCCAAACCTTCAGTAGGACGGACGTAGACGTCCGCGTTTTCCATCTTCATCTTAACAATCCAGTCCCTCTGTCTCTGGTTAAGAGCCTTAACCTTCCTTTCGGTGTGCCAGATACCCTTCTCACCTTCCTTAATGTAGGGGTTGTTGGGGTCAATATCGTAGATTAGTATGCGATTCTTGCGGTCCTCGTGCTTTGCGATGATTCCCGCCCATGCGTGGTAGCGGTATTGTTGTTGGCCGGAAGTCGCATTATCCATAGGACTCGTAAAGAAGGCAGCATAGAAATGACAGTCCTTGTCCTTCTGGAACTTAGAGAGAACATCGTAGCAGTCCCAATCAGGGGCTCCTGGGCTGTCCTTCCACTTCTCCTTGTCTGGTCCATCGAGGTAGCTGACTGGGTTTGGATGGAAGCATAAGCCCTTGATCTTCCGGGTTTCCGTTACATATCTGTTGAGGAATTCGAGATAGTCCTGCATAGCGTGTCCGTCCGCGTTCGGTTGGGGGATCGCCTGTTCGGTAGCGGTAATGGTCATCTTCAGATAGGTATACCGTATGTTGAAGCAGTTGGAATTGGCTGAAACTTGGATGACAGGTGTAGATTTGCGTGCTCTTTTGAACGGTCCAAAAGTTTCACACCTATGATGTCATGCCGTGAAGTTATGTTGGTTTGAAGTTGTCCCTTGCGCCGGTCGCCGACTTGGGAGAGTGAGAGTGGGGTTTCACAACCACACCACTTCCGACGCGAATAACTCAACAACCACAACATGCATTGAAAATTGGAGAAGTGCATTCGATTCGCGTCGTCTTTCTCTACGTTATGTCAATCAGGGAGCTTCAAGTATGGAGAGCACCTCCCATGTCCGCCGTCAAACCGCGCCCTACCCCCCCGCTTGGTCACCGAGGCCGCGTTCCAACGCTCGTGGTGCGCCATCCCCACTACCTACCCCGACTGCAACACGCTCATCAAGCTGCCCGCCCTAGATGACGGGGAAGCCCTCACCATCTGCATCTCCGATAACAGCTAGAGCACCGGTTAGTTCGCTCGCTCGCTCATCCGACGGCAGCAACGTGTGCGAGCGAGATGCGCCGTTGGTCGCCGCCGATGGTGAGCTCTTCTACTTTGTTAGCCATTGCACCTGTCAGTCACAGCCTCAGTCAATTCGCCATGGCCGCGCCAGGAGCCGAACGCAACGTCGACAGGATATATAGATTATGACAGGTCCATTGAAGGCAGCGGCGGCCATCCAGTCTCAAACCAGTGAGAACCGTGCATTACGCGAGGCCGTGCATTACGCAATTAGTCACGGTAAACGAGATGGGTTCCGCCAAGCAGAGGGGACCATGTGGTTTGCAAACCTGCAATGCGTGTCGCACTGTGTAGGCAGTTGTACGTTTTGTCGAAAACAGTTTTTCATGCGATGCTAATGGACAGGACTGTTGGTGCGACAGATACCCTAGGGTAGACGAGGGGAGTTGCTGCTGGCATACCAATCCTGTCCATTTGAATCTACCTAGGGTACCAAAACTTGGCCGGTTTTGGGCGCCACCCATGAAAAGGATTTCTCTATTTCCTGGCTGCTCGATCCTTGAATTGAATACATATTTACAAAAGTCTCCGGGTCGTCATAATTGAATGTGACAGCATCGAGCTCGTCGTCCAACCCTCCTCGCCGAGCACGATCGGCACATATGTGGTGCTATGTGAGTGATGTCCTCGCCCTAACTTATCCCCACCGCTATCGTAGTGACGAATCTCCTGGGCTGTAGAAGCACTAGCCCTTCCCCTTGACTATCCTCTCCTCCTCCCGCGCCACCTACTTTTCCTTGGACGGCCCCTCACAGTACTAATACAGCTCTTCTCCGGCGAGGTGATCTTTCGCCACGAAAGACGGCCTCCATCCATGTATTGTATGCACCCGTAGAGAGGGTAACTGCTTGTCCTTACCCTAGTAATGCCTTAAGGGAGGGATGCGTAAATAGAGGAGTGATTCGAAGGGGAGAGGTTGGAAGACTGGCCCTGATGATCGCGGGGCTTTATATACCGATCTTCCTACGCTGCGTGCCTCCCTACTTCCCTCATCTGCACTTCCCTGGTACGGCCAAACATGGCTGTAGGTGAAACAGCGGCATTCCCCTCATTACGGAGACGTTTGTGGGTGGGAAGAGGCTGACCCACATTCCCGAGTTTTTGTGACTGACTCTGGCCAAGATCTAGACAGGAGTCGACCACGAGACGATTTCCAGACCGCCATGGCTTCAACCCTTCTCAACTCCTAGACCCTTTCTCTTTCCTCATCTTTCCCTTCCTGTTCCCAACACTCTTAAATAGCGATAGAGCACGTACATGGTTAAGCATGCTATGCTTGATCTTATTTCTCTCAACTCTGTACTTCGTGGTATCACCGTTTGCGCAATTACAAGATTGGCACGAGCGAACAGTCCTCAATAACACTCTCGAGAGCTGGATTGAAGTCGAAGAAGAGGTAGCTTTGCATAGGCTCCTTGCCAATATATCCCCAGGGGGACGCAATGTCCCAGATGCAGCCAGAGGCAGCGTGATTGCGAGTCCCAGTCGGGTACACCCGCCCTATTACTTTCAATGTGGGCACATCTCCATCCTATATCTTCTGCAATCTAGATACTTGCTAAGGTCCAATCAGGGGTGCGAGACGCAGCAATCACCACAGCAACTCTGCTTGACATCTACCTCGACGACCCACCATCACCTCTCTCGTCCAACATATCAGCCATCTTGGACGACTACGCGACTCTCCAGCTTCAACTGCAGCGCACCGCGAACCGCTCCGGTACCTTCGCCGACCTCTCTGGCCTGGGGGAGCCCAAATTCCACGCCAACGGCAGCCCCTTCAACGACGACTGGGGCCGGCCCCAACGCGATGGTCCCGCTCTGCGCGCAATCACAATGATGAAGTACATTCGCGCATATAATGCCTCTTATCCCTCCCTCTGGACCATCGCCAATGGGCGCACGTGGTTCGACCGTTTCTATTCCCCGTCCTTGCCACCGAACAGCATCATCAAGGCGGATCTCGAGTACGTGGCGAGGTACTGGGATGCGAGTGGTTTCGATCTCTGGGAGGAAGCGCAAGGGCGGCATTTCTTCACGGCAATGGTGCAGCTCAAGGCGTTGCGGGAGGGCGCTGGGCTCGCACGAGCGTTTGGAGATGAAGGCGCGGCGGCGTGGTATCTGGCGCAGGCGCAACCTCTAGAGGGTCTCGTGAGGAGCTTCTGGGATGGGAATAAGGGATATCTGGTAGCTACGCTCGCGTCTCAGCGTAGCGGACTGGATTGTGCGATTCTACTCGGCTCTCTGCACGGCTATCCATCGAGCGGGTTTGCGAGCCAGCCCATCTACCCGCCTTACTCGGACGAGGTTCTCGCGTCGCTGCTTGCGTTTACAAAAGACCAGGCATTTCGATTCCCCATCAACAGCGCAGAACCGTCCGAGGATTCACGATCGATGAGGGGCGTTGGTCTGGGTCGCTATCCCGAAGACGTATACGATGGCTATGGCATCGATCCTCAAGGCGGACATCCCTGGTTCCTGTGTACGTCTTCGCCGGCGCAGGTCCTGTACCGAACGGCGTCGTATCTCGCATCCCAACCAAACTTTACGATCACGTCCCTTGGATTACCGTTTTATACCGCACTTCTAGGTCCCTCCTCTCCCGTCACACTCCAGCCAGATGTTCCTTACCAGTCCACCGGCCTGGAGTTCCGGAGTATACTGCAGCGGCTACGCAGCACGGGCGACGAGTTCCTCGAGGTGGTGCGGAGGCATGCGAGCCGCGAGGGCAGTATGAGCGAGGAGTTTGATCGGGTGACGGGGTTTGAAAGGGGCGCGAGGGACCTGACGTGGAGTTATGGGGCGTTTTTGGATGCTGCGAGGGCTAGGAGGGAGATGCTGCTGGCATGACGAGGAGGATTTTTGTTCACTTGGGGAAAAGATATCTTGACACGAGTTGTCGTTTCTCAAGGTCACAGTCAGTGGAATTGAACGACCAGTAACACGGCCATCTATAGATTCCACTTACCCAGTGCAGCAGATCCTGCACAATCGCCGGTCTGCCATAGTACGCCAAAGTTTTTTTCTACCCAACTGTTAAAAGGCACAGAAAGGTATTCACAAAATAGGAAATGTATGGGTCGGATTATGTAATTCCCAAACCGGCTAGCGTACGCCCGGAACGTACAGCATCCGGGTTCCAAGGTTGCTTTGTTATACATACGACCCCAGACGGCCGAACAAGTCCGACGAGAGTGGGTCGAGGAGAATACAAGTACAGACTAAAAAGCGGATTGCTCCGTACCGTGGTAGACAAGAGCATATACAGCTGCCCCCTTCTTCTTTCTCTCTTCTACGACTAGTCTGCGAAACGCTGTATGAGGTCCCCTTCTGCATTGATATTTCGCTCATCCATCATCTCTGCACGGAGTGTGTTTTTGAGAGGAAACTTGCCGCCACCGCCTCTCGGACGATTAGCTAAACTCCGGATTTTTGCATCTGCAAAAGGCCAGGCAGTACGATATTCGAGTTGTACTAAAATATCAACACCTCCTCCGCAAAGTCTTTTCCCACAGCAGCCGAGCATGGCAGAACAAGTCCCTTCAACCTCGCCTTCCGAACCCCAAGGCCCTTCAGCCGCCTCAGCCTCCGCCCCATCAACGGCATCAAACACTGACCAACAAGCCCAACCCTCAGACCCCCCTCTCCCCAAACTCTCGCCCTCGGACTTCCGCACCTACAACCGCATGGCAGACCACATGCAACACTTCCACTCGCACTTCCTCTCGACCTACACGACGCTCCTCTCGGCATGCCAGGTGGGGAAGCGACCGCAAGGGATGTCATTGCGGCAATTCCTCTCGCTGGCCTCGACTTTCGTCTCCCAACTGACCATGCACCACAACATTGAGGAGCAGCACATTTTCCCGCTATTAGCTACGCGGATGCCGGCCTTCAAGAAGGAATTGAGTCTGGTGGGGCAGCATAGGCAGATCCATGAGGGGTTGGACAAGCTCGAGGCGTATCTGGACGAGTGCAGGAGTGGGGAGAGGGAGCTGAGGCTGGGCGAGGTCGGGGCGTTGTTGGAGGGGTTCGGGGACGTGTTGATGAGGCATTTGGAGGAGGAGGTGGAGCAGTTGGGGGCGGAGAGGATGAGGCGGTATTGGAGTTTGGAGGAGATGAGGAGGTTGCCGATGTAGGTGGAGAGAGGGACATGGAAGTGTGTGTGGCGTTGAATAGGATATAGATACCCCAATGTGCGTCTCTCAGGTATTTAATCTCAGAGGCTTTAGCGTTTCCGTGACCGCCCGAACTTATCGTGCCATTTGCGCGCAGAGGGTTTCGCTGCTGGAGTTTCGGACTGGGTGGCTGCGACTCCTAATCCCTTCAAGCGGATCGTCGTGGAGGAAGGCAACTCGTAGACACCGTCAATGGCAGTGAGTTCGGCGAGAGCACGCCATGCCTCAGGGAGGGCATCCTTCCAGGCGTCGAGGAAGTCGGCCGTGAGGTAGTCTGGGCCGTCGCGTTTCGCATCCAGAAGCGTCTTGGCTACGAACTGCACGGTTTTGGCACGATCAAGACAAGACCACACGGGGTCATGGTCATGCTCATCGGCCGCAAGGTAGTGAAGGACGGCCCTGACGAGCGATTCCGGATGGCCCTCCTCAGCGACCGGGTCTACAACGTCTCTGGTCAGGAATTGGCCGTCCAGTTTGACACCTTCAGCCAGTGCAGCGGCGTTGACAGACTTCCAGAGCTGCGCCAGGGTGCTCGCCGAAGGCCGATAGGAACTCCCATGATGCTCAAAAGCCATGACGGTTCGCCAGGCGTGCTCGCACTCGGCATCGGAGAAGGGCAGATGGGGGAAGATGTCTGCTTTGCGCCGGCGGTTGGCAGAGGCGTAGACGTCGCCATCGACGGCGTCGTAGAAGGGGAGGGTCTGCTGGAGAAGGGCTATCGGAGAGGCATCGGAGGGATGCAGCTCGAGGGTTGCAGCGCAGGAGGCGACGGCGCGCGTCGTGGGGACGGGACTCTCTTGGTTGCCATGGGCCTCGTCGGTGGGGCGTGTGACAAACAGCGAATTCGACGTCTGGACCTGGCGCAACTGGAAGGTTTTGTGGGGGGTGCAGAGCACGGCATATGCGGGCTTCTGGCTATTGTTCGGGAGCTGTGACTTTATGGACAAGCTGTGTACGCGTGTGAATGAAGGACGCGTCGGAGGGGAAAGCGGAGGGGAGCGTACATGGGCGGGTTGGGAGCGTCGAGGAGCTCAACCAAGTCCTGCGGCAGCTCCAGCAGTCGGAATTGCTGAAGCTCGTGGGCGATGGAGAAGGGCACGGCGCCCTGGAGTTGTTGTGTCGCCATCTTTGTTCGAGGTGTTGAAGAAGATTTTGAAGATACAAATTTCCAAATGCGGACAAGGTGAGGTGCTGAGGCGCGGGGTCCTGCCGGGTGGTTTTGTTTGGCCCAAAAGCTCTCGCGTCCGAGTCCGAGTCCCACACCAAACGCGACGACGCAGAGTTATCATATCTCTGGACTCGGACTCTCTATCTACACAGTATACACAGTACAACAAACACACTACGAGCCGTCGTCGCACTTGTGGCACGCTGCTGACGTTGTGGCGCCCCGTTGCGGGCTGATAATTTGGCGCCCGCCAGCTTCCAGGGCTGCTCCTTCCGCGTGTTTGCGCTGCCTTGTTTATTTACTCGCTGCACCTCACCCATTGATACATCACCTCAACACCTTCTTCGAGTCCGCTTCCACCTCTCCCACACGCACTTCACAAGTCTCCCAGTCTCCCGCAAATGGTCTCATAATCTGCTGCTTTGCACACCCGCTTGCCTTCGCCCGCACCATGCCCTAGTCATTGGCAATCCCCTCTCACCTCCGCTGTTTCTTGTACCCCCGTCTCGTCACTCGTTACCCCAGGCTCAATCCGGCCACCACCCACCATGGTGACAATCACCCCGGAGCCTGCTGCCCTCTCCGCCAGCGACCTCTCGCTCTTCTATACCACAGACGACCTTCTCAGCAACTCCCCCGTGCTCATCTTCTACGGCCCCACCGCTACCTCAACCCATGCGACCCATTCGCGCATCCAGGCCCATGTCTTTACCCCGGCCGGCCTCCAGCATTTCGCTCGCCTCATCGTCTCCCCCACCGCCTCCTTCTACAATGCCGTGACCTGCCTGCCGCGCGAGGAGCAGGGCGACGAGATATGCCGTGGCCTCGCCTTCAGTCTGTACAAGTACTATGTTGAGCTTCCGACCCAGGTTAAAAATGTGTGGGAGGCACAGTACAGTAGCATGGCCCGCCTGCCCTCGGCCCCGAAGCTCTTCTCCGAATCCCATGCCGCCATGGTTGCTGCCCGAATGGTCAAGGTCGAGAACGTGGCCGACATCATAACAGATGTGCGGCACGCTTTGGGCGAGCAGACGCTCTCGTGGCTCGATCTGGATGTTGTACTTCCCCAGGGCGCAATTCAAACCCTCGAGAAACCCCGGGACTCTGCTCAGTTTGACGACGGCGACGACGACCAGCCGGAAAAGCGATATGGACAGTATGCCCCGGTAGTGAAGCTCTTTGGGGAATCCTCCTTCATCCCAACTTCCAAGCTGCGACGGGCTCCTTCGAGACCCACTGCTGTGAACAAAACCCAGACCTTTTCCAGGACCCAAAAAGAGGCCCTCCGGCGCGAAATGTGTGAACTGCTGGATACAGAAGAGAACTATGTCAGCAAGCTGTATGACCTCGTCCATAGCGTGGCCGTCGACTTCCGGGAAAAGGCAAAGCGCAAGGCGTCATCAAGCACCAGTCCTAGCGAACAAGCTCTGAAGGCATTGTTCCCGCCCAGCCTGGACCAAATCCTCGAGGTAAACACCAATTTCATGGAGACCATACGTGCTATTCTGGAAGAGACGGAGAATGACGCCATTCAAGACATTGAGTCGACTATAGACGATCTCTTCATTCCGCCTCTTCGTGGACAGACCGATCCACCCGATGTCACCGGAGCTGTTGCGCTGGCCAAGGCTCTGGCCGAATGGTTCCCCAAGTTCGCCGACTGCTACACTGACTACATCGCGGCACATGCTGAATTCCCTCAGCTGCTCAAGGTATTTATGAAGGACACGGGCTCTAGCTTCTCCAAGAGGGTGCATGAAACCGGTGAGCAGCGCCTCATGTCCATGCTCATTGAGCCTGTCCAGCGACTCCCACGCTACAACCTCTACATTGACAACATTGTCAAACAGTTACCTCTGCGCCATCCGGCTCTGAGGGTGTTCCTGAAAGCACGGGACATCATCTCCGAGATCTGCTCCAGGGATGGCCCCTCGGCGCAGCAAGCAAGGGTTGTGGATCGTCTTCGAAAAATGGTCTTCTCATGGCCGCTGGCCTTCAGTCCCCAGGGCCGCTTCATCAACGCCATTGATTTTGTCGAGCTCTCTGCACCATATCATGGAGACCTCAGCGGCCCTGGAACCACGTCTGGAGTTCTGTTGCTCTTCTCAGATGTCTTGATCATCATCCATAAGCCCAGGGGTTGCGCCATCACCGCGAGAAGCCTGATGGCGGACATGGACAACGTTAGAATGCCTGAGCCTGGAGCAGGCCCTACGGATCTCATCTTCCACCAGCAGTTGAAGCTGTCAGATGTATTTGTGAGCGAGCATTCGGAGGGTAATATTCTCCAGCTTCTCTCGCCGACCCCATCTTCAATCCAGCCAGGACGTCCACGAAGCCGGGATCGGTTGAACATGGGCATTCGTATGTTCTATTTACAGGGACCTTACGAAGGCAGGGCACAGAGATGTGTCGAAGATATTGTAAAGGCCAGGGTGGAAGGTCGGTACCCTGAGTCCGAGCGAGAGGGCGCTAGATGGGAAGTCCGATGTGCGCCGGGCGACTTGAACTTGTTCTCTGCAGTATCGGAAGACACCGCGGGCCAGGTTCTGGAGGGTCGGAGAGAACCAGCCAAGATCCAGGTCTTGGTCGACCCTGCTAAGCATGTCCAACCCGCCCAGATGGGCCATCACGGCATCGAGATGACCATCTCTATTTCCCTCATTGAGGATGGCTTCTGCTTGGTCGAAACCTCCGGCATCAACGGTTACACGACGAGAGACAAGCTGAAGCCTACTGAGTTCCTCCCAGTCCTCACAAAGCGGCTGGGAAACTTCTTCCAACTCCGCAACAACATCAGAAATCCAGACTTGACGGATGCCTATGTTTTCCGCAATCAGCAAATACTCAAATCCCTTGTTTTACGCGTTGACGAGGCTGACGACGGACATGACGGGAAGACCCGGTCGGCTTCCCCGGTGAAGATGCTATCCAGCCTCTTTGGTGGTAGTGTCAGCAGAGAAGGAGGCTCGCGAAGGCTTCAACGAAATCCGGCGTCCTTGTCAGACATTACGCGGCATGTACCTCCTCTTCCACCAGCTCCGGCTCGCACACATAGCCGCGATGGTGAACACTCCCGCCCCACAT
Organism: Westerdykella ornata; assembly: GCF_010094085.1. Taxonomy (NCBI): domain Eukaryota; kingdom Fungi; phylum Ascomycota; class Dothideomycetes; order Pleosporales; family Sporormiaceae; genus Westerdykella; species Westerdykella ornata. The sequence goes on from NW_022986854.1 coordinate 1,119,966, forward strand.
CTTCAAGCAAGACGGTTTCTTTCAATGCAAACTCCCTTCTCTCTGATCCGCTGGTGAAGTTGGAGGAGACAATGTCTACATTCATTTTAGCATTGCATGCTCGAAAGGGCAACATCGTTGGCAGATCGGTCCGAGCACGGAATGTCGCCGATGAAGCCGCTGTCAACGAGGTGTACAACGCTCTTCTCGAGAACCCCGCCAACTTGGAGGTCGCCGCGCAAGCGTCGGTAGATGTCCTCTTCGCTTCGTTTGAGAAGTTCATCAAGGTCGCATGGAGGGAAAAGATGGGTCCTGTCATTTCTCTTACCAACCTCACCTCATTACAGCAAAAGTCGGACAGCATGTATCCTGGAGAGTTTGAGGAATTCTTCCGGTTGATGTTCAACGATATGGCCCCGCAAAATCAGCGTTCCCTCCGGCAAATCATCAAACTGTTGGCCGAATTGCTCGACGGCACCGGTAACGACGGTGACCGCGGTATCCTGACCGCTGCATTTGCGGAGATGCTTGTTTTGGAAGGCAATCCTACCGACTTCATCTCACTGATGGACCGCTTCATACAAGACATCGATTCTCTGTTCGCTTTGCAGCCATCCGGCCTAAGCTCGCCGAGATATGGCTCCGTAGACTCCAAGGGCCGTTCTACAGCTGCTGGTTCCCTGAACTCCAATACCTCTCTACGAAAGCGGTTCGGTTTTGGTACATTGACCAGGGAGAACAGCAAGTCGGAGAGCGAATCCAAGGTTGGCTCGCTATGGAGGACGCTGAGCAAAAACACGTACGGCACAGACAGCCAGCCGGGAAGTATGTCCAAGGCTGGCCATACCTCGCTGGGCAGGTCTCAATCGATAGATGCGGCCATGCATGCCCATTCGCCCAAGCGGCCCACTTCTCGCGAGCGTCCCACGATCCTGGGGGCCTTTGCTTTCGAGAATGGCTCGAGCCAGCATGGCAAATCATTCTTGGGGTCGACGCTGAGTTCCATTGGAGAGGTATCAAGCGCTGCTGGTCCTCCCCGCAAGAAGCGTCGCTCCTCGCTAAGTGACTTGAAGAGCCTGCAGAATGCTGACGATGAGCCTAAGTGGACACCACAGACTCCCCGAGCGGAACGACCTAAGAGGCAGTCGAGCGCTTCGCCCCGAACCCCTCACACACCTACAACACCTTCGCAAGCCAAAGAGAAAGCAGAGCCGAGCACGCCTGCTCCAGCGAAACCGGCCGCGATTCCCAGCACGCCTCTTCATCTCAGAAGCTCCGCCATCCCTGCTCCTTCGCGCCTGGCGTCTCCCTTTCGCAGGGAGAACTCTCCAGCGCATACCTTGGAGCGTACTGGTAGCCTTCGTCCTAGAGCACTCACTCTCAAGGGCGAAAACAAAGATGAGATCACCATCAAGTCGCAAAGTCCTAGGAAGAAGCGTACCGATTCCATCTCTACCATTCCCCTGCTGAAGCCCAGTACGCCAGTTTTGGCAGAGCGGCCCACCTCCAATACTTTGAGAAACCCACCTGCTACCCCACGGTCGCCCACCAAACCCAATGCCTCCATTATCCCCACCGCGACATCGACATCTTCGCCTAGGAAGTTGAAGATGCAGTCGCCTCAGAAGCTTCGAGAACGCCTTCAAAATCAGCAGCGAGACATTGAGAGCGCGTCGAAGGCGCTGCAGAACGAGCTCAGTGCAATAGGCCAGGAGCTTGGTGTTAGAGGCACTACTCGCCTGGCAGCACCAGCAGCCACGCCTACGTCCTCGAGCGGTAGGTCTGTTGAGGCTCGTATTGCGGCGCTGGAGAAGCACCTCAAGACTACCCTGGAGCAGCTGCAGTCTAGTACGAATACCATCAGCAATGACCTGGCCAGCTCGTTGCAGGTATCGGAAGCGAGGGCCAAACACTTGGATCAACTATATCGCGATTTGAATGCTGAGAATGAGGCATTGTATGCGCGGTTCAACGAAGAGTTGGAGAAGGTGGAGCGGAGCGTGCGAAAAGGCAGAGGCATGGAGGAAGTGGATCGACGGATGAGAGCGAGTGAGGAAGAGTGTGCGAGGTTGAGAAAGGAGAATGCGAGACTGAGGAGGGAGGTTGCAGGATTGAGGGCGCAGATTAGGGAGTAGGGAGTGTGCGTTGGAGAGGCTTTGTTTGCTTGCGTTTGGAGCTCAGCATGTTTACGGCGTTCAAGCGGCATTCACGTTGGATCATGGGCATTGCTCGGGGTGGAAGGCGTGCTGGCTGCTTCCGGCATGGTGTTATGGTGGATACTCTGGTACTCGGTTTTCCTCTTCGTTATTCACATGTTGTCCTTGGCTTTCGGTCAGGAGCCCAAGGACTCGCGCGTTGCATTCACACGGCTGAACATGTCTTTGGGAAGCATTTGATAGAATGGGAGGCAGGACGGGTCCCTACCTGATAGGGATGTCATTAGCTCTTCACGAATGGAGGAACAATCAATCGCTAGTCATTCGCATTAACCATCCTTTTTCATTCGCGCGTCATTGCTGCAATGTAGTGAGTCTACGCTACGACATTCGACCTCGCTGAAGCAATCCTTCCGTTGCCATACACCGATTAATGCCCATGCCCATCATCCTCCCCGCCACCCCTCTCCTCCGGATCCAACTTGATCAACGTATCGATCCTCATGATAGCCACACACGCCTCGACGGCGCTCTTCAACTGCTTCACCTTGCTCATGCTGGGCTCCAACACGCCCGCCTTGAGACAATCATGCACTTTCCCGTTCGTCAGATCGAGCCCGTAATTCTTGTACCCTTTGCTGCGGGCGAGGCGCTTGGCGTCGTCCGAGGCCGAAGGGTCCGAGGGCGTGCGTTGGGATAAGGCGTGCCGGGAGCGGAGCTGGGCGACCAGGTCGGTGGCGTCCTTTGCGGCGTTTGTGGCGAGGGTTTTGGGGATGGCGAGGAGCGAGATGGCGAAGGCGGCGATGGCGAGTTGTTCGCGGGAGCCCTGGGATGGCATGTTAGCGGCTTTGATAAGACGACGTGGAGCATGTGGGTAGGGAGGATAGGTAGAGCACGCACCACGGACGTTGCCCACTCCTCGAGGTAGATGTGTAGGGCGGTCTCGACGGCACCACCGCCGGGGACGATGCGCCCGCTCTCCAGAGTCCGCTTTACGGCGGACAGGGAGTCGTGCACCGAGCGCTCCATCTCGTCCAGAGCGTAGTCGTTGGCTCCGCGGAGGATGATGGATGCCGAGGAGTAGGCCTTGGGCTTCTTCACCAGGATGCACTCGTCGTCCGAGATGCGCTCCTGAATCACCTCCTCTGCGAAACCCAGCAGTGACGGCTCGAACTTCTCGTCGCCGTTCAGATCCGACAGCGTGCTGACGAGCGTGGCGCCCGTCGCCTTTGCTATCCGTCGCAAGTCCTCCTTCTTGCATCTCCTCACTGCCATGGCGCCCTTTTCGACAAAGTACTTCAGACACAGGTCATCGATGCCCTTGGTCGTCATGACGACGTTGGCTCCCGCCTTGAGAATCATCTCAATCCGCTCGATGACAATGCCAGCTTCTCTTTCCCGGATCTTCTCCAGCTGTGCAGGGTCGTCAATGGTGATGTGGACGCCCAGCTTCATCCGCTCCTTCTGCAGGTTGATGTCCAGGCATGCAATCTTCGCGTCTGTGATGCGCGTCTTCATGGCCTGAGATGCGACGGTGCAATTCAGGGCGTACCCCTCGACTAATATCGACTCGGTGGCCGCCTTGCCGTGGGCCTTGAGGATGTTGACCGCCTTGACGGGGTACTTGACTTCGCCCTTCTGATTCACCGTCTTGACAGACTGCATGGCGTCGACGACCATGTTGGCGAAGAAATCCGAGTCGGCGCCAATGATCTTGCTCGACATGGACGTCTTCGCGATGTTAACCAAGCTATCTCTTCCCAAGTGCTCCACCTTGACGCTGATGTTCTCGTTCATATATCTCACCGCCTCGCGCAGCGCCAACCGGTAGCCCGTGATGATGGTCGTGGGGTGTATCTTGTTCTTCATGAGATCGTTGGCCCTCCTCAACAGCTCCGCCGCTATTATAACCACCGACGTCGTCCCATCCCCAACCTCCTTGTCCTGCTGCTGCGCCAAATCGACGAGGATCTTTCCGGCCGGGTGCTCGATGTCGAGCAAGCTGAGGATCGTAGCGCCGTCGTTGGTCACCGTCACGTCGCCGATATCGTCCACCATCATCTTGTCGAGGCCCGACGGCCCAAACGACGACTTGACGACATTGGCAATCGCCTGCGTCGCCAGCACGTTCTGGTCACGGATATCCTGTCCGCTGATTTTCTGGCCGCCTAGGACTGCAGGAACGGTATTAGCTCTGATATTTTATTATACGGCAACAAGCTTCGGATCGTCGAATGGAAACCTACACAGGGTGCCTCCGCTGCGCGGCTGTTCAAAGATTCCCGCCATATCGTCTGACTTGGAGCTGTTTGCTGCGTCGTTTTGGAGCTGCCTCTATTCGTCGGACACACGCGCCGCCTTGTCCAGAAATTTGGCAGACATTCGAGTTACGCGCCAAGCAACGGGGAACCCAACCGGGGCAAACAGCTCGGGAAGCCGAGTTTCTCCGCGCCGAAAATCCAGGTCCCCGCCACCGACCCCCCTGTAAAACTGCTGCCCCTCTTCTTCCAGATTTGGAGTTGTTTATACGACCGCCCTTTCGTTGTGACTGTTCTCTCCATAGCCGTACTGAGGCTGAGGCATTGCACTCGCTTGGAAATCAACAGGTGAGTCAATGAATCGACAATTTGACTCGATAACTGACTCATCTTAATTCTAGCATATATCAAAAGATCCCTTTTGTCCGTCCCTTGCGATCCAATTCAGCAACCACACGCGACTCCTCAGCATGGCGGACGTCGACGGCAAGATGAAAGATCTCTCCATATCGGAGACGGGCAAGAAGAAGGACGCACAGCCCAAGAAGGCTCCCAAGAAGCCCCAGCAGCAGAAGAAGAAGATCGAGGGCGCTGCTCTCATCGGAAGTATGTGAATCGCGGTCCAAAGATGTGTTTCAATCACACTTACAAAGTCGAAAAGTTGACGTGGCCAAGGAGGATGACTTGGCGGAGTGGTACCAGCAGGTGATTACCAAGGGCGAGATGATCAGTTTCAGTGATATTTCTGGTTGTTATATCCTCGGTCAGTTTCAAGCTACTCTGTGGAACGCAATCGGAGTCTTAACTAATGGCGCCCAGAGCCGAACTCGTACGCGATCTGGGATGCGATCCGGGAATGGTTCGACAAGAAGATCAAGACCATTGGCACGCGTAACGCATACTTTCCGCTGTTCATCAGCAAGAGCAATCTCGAGCGCGAGAAGGAGCACATTGAAGGGTTCGCTGCCGAGGTCGCATGGGTGACGCAGGGCGGATCAACAAAGTTGGAGGTGCCCCTCGCGGTCCGCCCTACCAGCGAAACCGCAATGTACCCGCACTTCAAGAAGAAGATCCAGTCGCATCGGGATCTGCCCCTGAAGCTGAACCAGTGGAACAATGTTGTGCGATGGGAGTTCAAGCATCCCATGCCGTATGTAGAAGACTTGTGGGCCGCTCGGGCTTAGCTAACAATTTCAGGTTCATCCGGAGTCGAGAGTTCCTCTGGCAGGAAGGTCACACTGCCCATCTTACCAAAGAAGAGGCCGGCGCGGAAGTTCGACAGGTCCTGGACTGGTACTCGGATGTCTATCAGGAGCTGCTTGCGGTTCCTGTTGTCAAGGGTGTGAAGACGGAGAATGAGAAGTTCCCCGGCGCCGACTACACCACCACCATTGAAGGATTCATCCCGGCCACTGGCAGAGGTATCCAGGCTGCAACGTCGCATTGCTTGGGTCAGCACTTCTCCAAAATGTTCGACATCACTGTGGAAGATCCCAGCGTGAAGGAGAGCGGCAAGTCGGAGAAGATCTACGTGTGGCAGAACTCCTGGGGTTTGACAACGCGGTCCATTGGTGTCATGATCCTTACCCATGGTGACAACAGAGGCCTCGTCATTCCCCCGCGAGTTGCCGAAAAGCAGGTTGTCCTCATTCCTGTCGGCATCACTGCTAAAACCACTCCCGAGGCGAAGGAGAATCTCTATAAGAGCTTGCGCGAGATTGCGGGTGATCTCGCGTCGGTAGGCCTACGCGTCGAACTGGACCTTCGGGAAGGCTACTCTCCTGGCTGGAAGTTCAACGACTGGGAGTTGAAGGGTGTCCCTCTCCGCATCGAGTATGGTCCCAAGGACGCCGAGAAGGGCCAAGTGACCACCTCGCGGCGCGACATCAACGACAAGGACGCCGCACGAGGCGAAGTCAGAATCCACGACCTCAAGACCGCCATTCCGGAGCTGCTGGAGAGGATCCAGGCCGACATGTTCGCCAAGGCCGATAAGGCCTACCGCGAGCACCGCGTCCAGATCACCAACTGGGATGACTTTGTGCCCACGCTGAATGGCAAGAATGTCCTCCTGGTGCCTCACTGCCACGGCGGCAAGTGCGAGGATGAGATCAAGGAGAAGAGCGCGCGGACCGCGATTGGCGATGACACGACCGAGGATGCGAAGGCCCCGGCTATGGGAGCGAAGAGTCTGTGTATCCCTTATGAGCAGCCGGAGGGGATCAAGGAAGGGGAGACGAAGTGCATCAATCCCACTTGCGAGGCTCCTGCAAAGTCTTGGGTGATGTTTGGAAGGAGTTATTAGGTGCGCTTCGATGAGGTTTTGAGGGAAATAGAAGGAACAGGGCTGGATCGGATGATTGTTGAGGCGGTGGGTGTGGGGGGTGATGATACCGTATTTCGTGTGACATGTCTATATCGATTAGCGAGATGCTCCATCCAGCGGCCAGTGTGACAATTGAAAGAGAATATGAGAATATGAGTGCATATCATGAGTTCATGAGTTGAGCAAGAAGTTTGAAAATGCAAGCCGCTAAATGTGTCGTCAAGTCACTCGCGCTGTATGCTGTCGTACCAGAATGCTCTCAGATGGGAGATGAATATGAAACAAACAGCAACAAGACCCTCCACCTCGTCTCTAGAAACCCATGTTGCTATCTCATCCACATAGCCAGAATGATGCTTCATAACTCGTTTCAAATGTAAATCCGTCTCGATCCAACCTTGGGGAGTGTATGGATCTCGCTCGGGTTCCTGTCCCTACCGTCGTCATCATCTACGCAATCTCATCCGTCATACCCGCCAGCACGCCCGCCCCAATGATACCTCCATCCAGCGCCTCTCGGAGAACGACCTTCTTCCCTTGGTTCTGCGGCGAGGCCCTCGTCACGAGCGCGTCGATCCAGCGCTGGCAGGTAGACAGCCAGTCCGGGTAGTGGGAAATGGTGCCGCCGGCGTAGGCGATGACGAGTTCTTCCCTGTCGCTGTCGGACTCGTCCTGGGCTGCTTGGTCTTCGTGGTCTGGTTTTGGTGCATCGGTTTGGAAATCGGAAGTGGTGGTGCCGCTGTTTGCGGATCGTTTATGTGTTTGTTCTCCGTTGAGTTGGGTCTGGTTGTTGTCGATGTGGATGTCGTTGACGCAGGCGAGGAGGCCGACGCAGGCGGCTGCTATGAGTGCCGAGGAGCGCTGCTGGACGGCTTGTGCGATATCCCGGAGGAGTTGCACGCGAGCGGGGATCCAGAACGTTGATGTCCGGTTTGGAGAGGGGTACATGTTCTCCAGCTCGGCCGTCAACGAAGTGTCGTCTGCACGAGCGACCACCTCGGACAGGAAGCGCGTCGCTATCGCGTTCCTAGTCTTCAGCGATGCCGGTACTTGCCCTTCTGATGAAACCAGATGCACAAACACGAGTCTCACAATCTCCCCCAAATACCGGCCCGCAGTCATATACTCAAAGGGCTGGAACCCGGGCGCCTCGCTGTTCCCGTCGAGCTCCAGGTCCCATTTCGTCTTGAGTGCCATGTCGTTCAGGGGTTTGTCGGTGCCGCGGATGGTCCATTCCGTGTTGATGACGACGGTGTCGACGGCGTCGGGGTTGGCCAGGCTGGATCGCTTGGCTGGGTGCAGGGCGGCGAGGGGCATGGGGACCGTCGCGTTGGTGCCGGTGCCGACGATGAGGCCCATGGCTACGCGGCTGTTGGGAGCGGCTTTGACGGCGTAGGCGAGCGAGGCGAATGTGGCGACGGTGTCGTTGGTGATTGCTGCGATTCGGAGGCGGGGGAGTTGGGTCGGAGAGTGGCCGTTGGTGATGGTTGGGTTCGAGAGGTGGCGCGAGTAACCTGCTAGGAGCATCTTGCCTAGGTTGAGATTCGAGGTGATGGCGAAGCCTTTGCCCATGGGGAGGAGCGTGGCTTCCGAGAGGCGGGTTTGGCTGGGAGTCTGGTCAGGTTTTTGTTAAGGGGGATGGTGGATAGGTACAGGCACTCACGCCATGGGGAAGCTGAAGGTGATGCCTAGGAGAAGTTCATCTCCAAAGGGGGATTCCGAGGCAGGTGATGCATTCAAGGCGTCCGTGATGACCTCCGCTATGCAGTCACCGATCCAGGCAAAGAGATCCTCAGCCTGGTCCATCTTCATATGCTCCTCAATGGGCCAGCTCTTGTCATGACTCTTTCTGATCTTCGATGCTGGAGCTTCGCCATTCTGGGTTCCCGTGCCTAATAACTCTCCTAGCAGCTCGATAAATCCCACTCTTAGATTCGTGCCACCAACGTCGATACTCAGAAATCGACCCTTCTCTTTCCCCGTAGGCAATGCAGTAACAGGCGTCACCAGGAAATGCTCCGTCGACGATTTGGCCAAATCCCGATATGTCTCCGAAAATCGGCTTGCTAGCTCCAGCAGGTCGTCCTCGTTGATGAAGCCCGTCAGTGATGCCAAGGCGTCCTCGACATGTGTATTGCGCCCCTCTGCTATCTCTTTGCTGTCCATAATGATATATGAGCGGGACCCGGCCGCTCCTGTCTCTCAGGCCAAGTACAATTCTGCGTAGGTAAATTTTCTTATGCGGTTCCGACAGCCTCAAGGCTCCGGGCGAATCCTGCCTGACTCAGATGTTTCAGTCCGATACTAGAAGACAGTGCAGACTTAAGATGCCGAGAAGGCGATGCAGGTGTGTCAAGGACATTCACCAGGAGAAAAAGGGAGTGTGCTAGGACGGATACACTTGTCCGTCACACCACAGCCTTGAGGACTCTTGAATTCGAGTCCCACATCTGGGGCTGCCCCTTGCATTGCTTAGTGATGCTGGAGTTGTACCCTGCGGTTTGCCGGCGGGAGGTGAACAGGCACTAGCCATTTGTAGCTTAGCGGTCTCGCAGACGGAGTGATGTGACGCGGGGGCCAGGGCAGCATCTGATGGGGCTCTGTGCTCGTGCAAACAACAGCTCCATTTCGTTTCATCATTTCCGGTCCATCTGACTGTGCCGCCTTGTGCGCGCGCCCGACCAAAGATAGGGAAAAGCGATCGGGCAATAATCTCTCTCTCCATCCCTTGAGACCGTTTCGCCCTCATCAGCCCCGTTGGGAGGAGCACCATCATCAGTCCAGCCACCTCTGTCGCCATAGCTGTGTCATATCACACAGAATATAAGATCGCCCAAAGGAGGCGACCCCTTTGCAATGAATGCAAAAACTCCCCTCCTGCCGCGCACCGAGCAGGAGACGCAATCACGGGTCCAGGCGATGCATTCGCGGAGACGATTCGGGAGGTTCCATGCTGCCGCTATAGGCCTCCTGCTTGGCTTGTTCTGGCTCGCGACGACCTGGCAATGTACCGATCCGAATCATAATCACGGCGGCGGGGAAGAGACGGCAACCAAGGTGCCGTTGGAGATACATATCATGTGGGTTTGCAGAAAAGCGGGAACCTGGAAGGGTGCAGGATACTGATAGCTCTCTAGGTCAAAGTGCCCCGACGCGCGCGACTGTCTGAAGAAACTCATCATCCCTACCATGGCCAACGTTGCTGAAAAAGTCGATTTTAGATTGTCTTTTATCGGAAAGTTCGTGCTACCCTCCCCTCTTGTCTTACACCAATGTATATATATCGTGCAAACAGCCGAGACATATACACTTAGACGTGAGAACCCGTCGCTAACTATAGCACCTGCAGGGCGACGGATGAGGACGACGGTGTCCAATGTAAACACGGTCAGACCGAATGTCTGGGGAACATCCTCGAGCTGTGCGCTGCCGCCGAATACCCCGAGCCGAAGCGGTACCTCGGTTTCACCATGTGCCTATCGCGAGCGTACCAGGAGATACCCAAGCGAGAATTGGTGCAGGATTGCGCTCTCGAGCATGGGATCGATTTCGACCGGCTGAACCACTGTGTGAGCAAGGATGATGGAGCATACGGAATGGGCCTGCTGAGGGAGAGCGTCAAGAGGAGCGCCGAGCTGAACGTGACCACCAGCTGCACGGTGCGATTGAATGACCAAGTGAGGTGTATCTATGATGGGGGGAGGTTCAGGAACTGCGAAGGTGGATCCAGGCCCGAAGACCTGATTCGCGATATCAACAAGCTCTATAACGAGGCTAGAGGGTGGACGGAATGAAGAACCGAGCAAGCTGTTATACGTCGACTGGCCATGGCTTTGCATTGCCACTCCTTGCCGAACTGGAGGACTGCACGTTCCTTGCCTCCTCCTCGACTTCGGCATCTTCCCGAATCCGAGTCGTCTTCGAACACCATATCATTCGTTGTCCCCATTCCAAGAGGGAACGCCAGCGTAGCCTCAATCAGCTCGCAGCACTATATCAGAAACGACCCTTGGATACATCGACACTGCACACACTCTCAGCATTAACCTGAGTTGGAGTGGGACCTTTATGATCCTCAGATGTCGCATTTGGCAAAACGCTACAGACCCACGGTGTGATGATACCCATGTTGGAATTACGTTCGCTCAACAAGACGGACTGGCAAAGGTGTAGGATATGGAATTCGTATTCTCAGTAATCGTGTTGAACAACCATCCAAACGCCAGCCATGCAATCCAGACTCCATGCTAAATAAGCCTAAACGGGTGCCATCTCTCTCTTATGCAAGGCGAAAGTACGCATCCCATTGCCCATTACTGGAATTCTCCAAACTCGCCGTCATCAAACCCCAAGTCCTGCGGCGACTGCTCAAACGTCTGCCTACTCCTCCGCCGCTCCTCCTTGACGCTCTTCGCGCTCGGCGGCGGCGGTAGAAACGGCGCTGCTCCGCCTCCCGGCCCAGGCGGTGGCTTAATACTAAACAAAGCATCCTGTTCACTCTTTGCTTGCCCGGCCGCCGAAGTACCGCTGTCAGGTCTTGACCGCCGTCCCTTTAGTCCCCCCAAATTTATCGATATCGTCTCGCCCTCCTTGAGACTGAAATCTCTCCGCGGCTCCTCCTTGGTTTCCGCCCTTTCCCCTCCTCGCCCGACGCCCTTCCCACTAATCCTACCACTGTCGTCCTTGGTTTCGAACCCCAACACCCTCCTCGCATCCTGCAGCGCGATACTGAAATCGAACGCTTCCGCCCGCTCCTCAAAGCCCATGCCCAGCACCGCCTTGCGCCCCTCGCCCACGACCGTGACGGCGAAGAAGCGCGACGAATCGAGCGCCTGCTCGACGACGGCGGGCGAGGTATACGGTGCGGCGGCGAACAATGCGCCTGTGGAAGGGTCTTCGAGCAGCAATGTCGTCGTGACTTTCTCATCGTTGTCGTCGGAATTGGGACTCGGGATCGACGTCTCGACGATGCGGAGGCGGGCGGTGAAGATTTGTCGAGCGGAGGGGTTGTTGGCGTCGGTCCACGCGGAGGCTTGGTAGCCCCTTGTCGAGGTTAAGGGCGGGATTTGGTAGATGTGGACTTTGGGCGCGAGGTATAGGATGCGTTGGATGGCGGTGGGGGGGAGCGGGGCGCCGGTTAGGGGGTCGGTGTTCATGGTGGTTTGGGTTGGGGGGAGTGGCCCGGCGAGAGAGATGGAGATGTTGCTCTTGCTGCGGCCTTGGAGGTGGAGTGTGATAGGAGGTCGAATTGCGGTTCTCGTGTCGAGGTTGTGTTTACTACCTCTGATCCGTGGAGTTTGGGACCGAATGCGGGGGGTTCACACCGCTCAAGGACGCCTCAGGGCGGTCGGAGATGATATGGAGGCTCGGAAAACGCGTCAACAGTAGCGGGAGAGGCGTGGTGAAGGGAAGGAGAGGGATTGGTAAAGTTTCATCGATTGGAACGCGGTGCTTTCCGGCCGTTATAGGAGCTTCATGTCTGATGTGCTGGCAAGTCGATTATGCAGGGCCCCGCCTAAAAGTAGATCTCCTCCAGGGCTGCCCCGCCGTGGAGTCACGTGAGTATATCTTCCTGTGGGTAATTCTGGGGATACTGGGGAGGTGATTGGAAAGTAGGGACTTGGACGGGAGCGCCGATGTTCGGGGGAGAAGCGGTGAAGGAGGGGTGGGGAATTGGTTGTGAAGGGTGAATGTTTGTTGACAGTTTGTTCGCCTGTACGGCGTCCCCACTTTGGCGTCCGTCAACATCATGTTGAAATAGAAAATCGTCTATATGTCTATCTTCTATCTGTGTATGTACCGTGGTGTAATATAGTTTTGCTGAACGCTCCAATGCTTGCGTAATCTATTTGACCGTAGGCTGTCCCGCGTCTCCAACTGGAGCCAGTCCAGCTTCGCCAGCCTTGTATGCCTCGAAGCCATCTTGAGCAGCTTGCTTAACCGTGATCCTTCCCTCGACAATCTCCTTGCACTTGTCGAGAATGTCTCCCCAGTGCTCGAAGACGGTGAAGGGCACATTCTCCTTCACGCAATAGGTGATCAGGTCGTGCCCCTTTTTGGCAAAGAGCAGATCCGTCTCCCGAGCAGCAGAAAGATCCGAAACACCGTCACCAGCGTAAAACATCGTCGGCCGGATCTCTTCAGGAAGTGACGAGTATTTGCGCAGCTCAATCGACTTGTCATGCCCGAACCCGCTCTCCGGATTGCGGAACTCGATCTCCCATCCGCCTTCCTCGTCGATGCGCTTCCCCGGTCGAGCCCTGACGAAGTTTCCGAGGACCTGGATCTTTTCCGCGTCCGGGCCCACGAGCGCCCTCAGGAGGGCCTGGATGATGGGTTCCATTCCCGAGGAGAGCACGACGACGGGGATGTTGTGCTGCATGCTCCATTCGAAGAAGGCCTTGAAACCGGGATCCAGCTTGATGTTGGACACGAGGTAGTCTATGCACTCGTTGTACGGCTTCTTGATGCTGTCCATCATTTCCCGGAAGGAGTCGCGGAAAGTAATCTTGCCCGTGAGCGTGTCCAGGTTCCCTTGCCGCCTCTTGTCACGGCCGTAGCCGATGTTGTCGGTCATGAAGTCATTGCCTGTGACCTATTAGTATGTAACAGGACCTTTGAAGCGTATAGGACTCTATGTTTTAATTAAAACCGAACGTAGACCTACTGTCCTGCAGCGTAATTGTGCCGTCAAAATCGCTGAAGAAAATGAACTTGAGAATTTATGAGCACCCTTCATGTCATCATATATGTTCCCATTTGCCCTACTTTGGGGTTGGTCTTCATCGCAGGAAGATCCGATCCAGCTTGCGATCCCATCTTTGCTTGATGTTTGCAAGAACGAAGAGCACAGAATAGATAACCAAGGATTCAGCGAAAGACTCAGCAACCGGCCCCTCCGAAAGCAAAAGATGTGTTTATCAGAGGCAGATGTTGTTGTTGGAAATATTTCATCGGCCAGCCGAAAGGGGAATTCCCGGGAGTCGGAAAAAGGCAGGCTGGCTTGGCGTTCTGCTTGAGCTCCCACCCGTTCGTCATTTTGTTGGTGCTTCAAGTCCATAGGTCTCCGTTCGGTTTTTGTCGGCACGCCGAATGTGAGCAGCGCTCCATAAGAATGAGACCGCTGCTCCAGCATGCGTCACGCTCTTTTCTTACGGGATTGGTGCCAGTAGCACCGCGTCGAGCCCATAATGCCGCAAAGCATGCCGCTTCGATGAATTGGTCGGTATGCTGGAGCTGTCAATTCCGAGCCTCTTCTACACCTTCCACCCGGGAATCGAGAATCCAATTGAGTCCGAACGATGCATTCAACAGACAGTACCGTCGCCGATTATTCTCCTCGCAACCCCCGCAAGCGAAAGATGGCTCGTCCGAAACATCTGAGCCTATTCCTATGCCCCCTCCACCTCCGCCTACTGAAGAAAGAAAGCCTGCAGATGGCAGAGTAGAAGACCCATTGCCGTCAGAGCCTGGTGAGGCAATTGCGATGACACCTCCCACGCCTCCTCTTAAGCCGTCCGCCGAAAACCCAAGCCAGTCCGACGTGCCCCCAAAGGCGAAGCAACCGAAAGTTGAAGATAATATAGCGAGGGTGCCTGCCGAGGACCTGCCTTCACATCACGCTGAACAGCGATGGAACTTTGAGAAACGCATATCTGAGTTTATGGACGAGCTGTTACCGAGACTTGCGGTGGTGACCCAGAAAGTGAATACATATACGGGGACAGACTACTCCAGCATCGCGGCCCTGAAGAGGGAAATCAAGGATCAAGGTACCAATTCTGAGAGTTTGGCATCGTTCCGCTAGCATCTAACAGCTCGTAGAAAATCTCGTGAAAGCTCGGCGACAGGCTATCGAAGAAGCGAAACAGGCACTGGACGCAGCTCACGCCCAGCAAGCAGCATCGCAAAAAGAGGTTGTTGCCCTGTTGGAGCGGAAACACTCATGGTCGGCAACGGACCTCGAGCGGTACATGGCCTTGATCCGGTCAGAGCATGTCAATGATCAAGCCATCCGTGAAGCGAAGGAGGCCGTGGCATCGGCTGAGAATGCCCTCGAGGAAGCGCGATCACAGCTGGAAAAGCGAGAGCGGGCACAGTACCACGAGGAGCAGATCTGGAGTGACACGATTCGGCGGAACAGCACCTGGGTTACCTTTGGTCTCATGGGGCTCAACATTGTCCTGCTCTTGGCGTCGTTGATTGTCATTGAGCCCTGGAGGAGGAGAAGAATGGTCAGGGAAATCAAAGCTGCGTTAGAGGAGGCCCAAAAGCCAGTCATTACTGCCGCGCCGGCAGTCCTCCCGACCACGGCAGCAATTGAAGCAGACATCGACAAGGCTGTAGAGCCCGTAGGACCTCTGGCAGAGGAGGGAGAAGCCCAGCCTACTCCGCCCGGGTCCGTTGTTACCAATGAGGTTCTTCCGTCAGCGGTCGAAATCTCAGAAACTACGCCAAACGAAGCAGAGGCCTTCCTTGCACCCAACCCAGTCATTGAACCCCCAACTCCGCCTGCAGTCGATATAGTCGAAGAGGCGGTGTCCTCTGACGTACCTGCCGAAACCGCCCAAAGCAAGCCCAATCTGCAGAAGATCACCGCGAGACTTGAAGCCCTCGTGAGCGAGGAACCGATTTCCGTCCGGAAGAAAGACCTAACCGCCGCAATCTGCGTCAGTGCCGCCGCCGGATATGTCTGCGCAATGGTTGTGTTCTGGTTCAGTAGCAGGTAACAATGACTTACCCGCCGTTACGGAATCCGACTCCCAACTGAGGCCTCACTACTGCATTCACCCGAGCGGCCCCAGTGTATTATTCTACCGCTGTACATATTATTTACTTGTACATACCCAATCATAGACGATCTCAGCAGCCACTTCATAAGTCCCATCAGCCACATATGGTTGCCGATGACAACTAAGGGCCTTCAAACGGAACGACTGTCACTCTCCTCTTCCAGTGGCGGTCTTACCTACTTCTAATCTGACGCACAGGATGAGCTTCTAGTCGGGTCTATCCGTTAGTATCTCCTCTCCCTCCTAGAGCTGAACACACAATGCCGATGCAGGGAGAGGCGAGCTTATCTCACCAAATGCCCACAGCCTCGTCAACGTCGCCCCCAGCCGATATTGTGTACCATGTCCTAGGGATCGCGGTGGCGCCGGCGGAGTGGTCTGGTTAGTTTGACTGGACTATCCGCTCGTTCTCTTGAGATTGGGATTTGGAGTTGACTGTTACAGTTCATGACAAGTTCCACGGTAGTGTGACGGACTAGGGACGCAGATCTGTTATTGCTAGGAAAGAGAAACGTTTTCGGTCTTTACCGAGCCACAACTGCATGGAGTACTTTCAGATGTCCGTCTTCCTCAATTGTTATCACGAAAGGTTAGTCTAGTGGTGTCAACCATATGAACTACCTCCACCAAGCTTCGAGGGAGAGCGGTGAAAATCTCGCAAAGTCCTCCGTTCGGTCGCTAACGCTGCCCATTGTGCTGGCATCTGCAGGCCACTACCGACTGCCGTCATTGTTTAGCTATGATGGCTATCCATTTATTCTATCGTTCAATCAGAGTTGCAGGTTGGCATACGTTCTCTTGGGCGGAATTTTCCTTACACTCTGTTGACTTGAGCTTATCTATTAACGGCAAGTGGGGTCGAATACAAGAGAGCTGAGCTAAAGAGCAGCAAGATCGAATCACCGTCGGACTGTCTAGGTTTGTGACTAGATGGGGAAATAGCTAAAATGCTGACATGCATAGAGCAATTTCTGATTGGCCGCAGATGGTGATAGGTCTAGGAATAACACCACGGTTAGAGCTCAGCCTCAGCCCTGCCCCCACAGAATTGGAGACGGTGAGATGCGGACTAGGCGAAGGCCGTAGTCGCTTGGCAGCTCGTTCTAGACAGAGGAACTGGAAGAGAAGGGTCTACATATGTATGGGGGAGCCGACGTACCCATCCCGATCTTTGTCATTCAATGGAGAGTGTAGTCATCAGCTCCGTCCGACGCCTCAGCCCCATCATCCCAGCCTTATCCTTGCACTTAAGATCTATCCTGTTTCTGTCGTCTTGTACGAGAGTATCTAACTGTGATCATTCTCATATATAGTCAACGTCGCATTTTCCTCTTTCTATTGCTGGCCGGCCAGCTTCGACATTTCGTCAGTGTTGGCGTGGAGGAGAATACACGGACGCTCCATCGCAAGTTAAGGTGTGCTGGCACGCAGAATATCCAAGATGGTATATCAGGATATCAAACTTCCTCTTTGTAAGCAGCTCTCTGGGCAAATGCCTACTGTGCAAACTAACACTTACCCAAGCGAGCTTCATAGCTCTTGACTGGACCCTCATGACCGTCGCCTTGGTCCCAATAATTATCCGCGTTTCTCTTCGATCTAGGAATCGGGGGATCGTCTCTTTGGCCGCTAATATATCTGACGGCTTCATCTTGTTGGCCTGGCTCTCAGGGATGGTTCTCGTTGCCATCAATACCTGGAAGAACAGTCTCCGGATGAAATACCTTTCCTACCCGAAAGGATCCCTCTACTACGGCGTTCCCCAACACCTCTCCGGACACTTACTATACGTCTCGTGGATCAGCCTCTTCTTCATATACATTTCCTTATGGGCCAGCAAAGCCGCGTTGCTCGCTTTCTACTACAGCATCTTCTCTCTGCAGGGTCGTCGCGCCCGCCTCACCCTCCTCGGAGCCTGCATCTTCACAGCCGCTACTTTCCTCTTGCACATGGGTATCATCGCCTTCTGGTGCACGCCTATCTCAGCGAACTGGGCCCCTCCACCGGGCGGCCACTTATGTTCCGCCGTCCACTCCATCGAATCCGTCACCATCTCCACCTTCACCAACATCGCGACCGACATCGTCATCCTCAGCATTCCCATCTCCACCCTCCTCGCAACCCAACTAGGCAGCAAAGAGATCGCTGGCCTCGCCTTCATCTTCCTCATGGGCAGCGTCTCCATCCTCGCGGCACTGGTACGCTTCGTGACGCTCAAGTTGGTGCAGAGCGTGCCGAAAGCGAGTATCACGCATACGATCGATGTGTGGGCGCTCGTGGAGATTGTGAGTTCGGTTATTGCGGTTTGCTTGCCGAGTCTGAGGGTTTTTGTTCGGAGGAGGAGGAGGGGTCAGGGGCGGGAGGAGATGGTCGAGGCTGGACTCGGCGTGGGAGAAGGGAGGCATAGGAAGTTGGGGAGTATGGACGGCGGTGTGGATGCCGATGTGGTGACCATCGTGTGTTATGGAGAGGAGAAGGGGAAGGTGAGAGGAATGGGAGCAGATATAGGTGCAGGGTTAGGAGAGGAGGGGTGGCGGTAAGCACCGTTAGTGAAGTATGTGGAGGGGATTGTTTTCTGGTGGGATTTTGGTCACCCTTCTCCATCCTTTGTACATGATTATCTTACGACTGTTTTCTTTGACTATTTCCGATTGAGCAAGCGCGGCGTTGGTGGTTGCTGGCTGTTGATATATAGGGATGGGAATAGTGTGTAGAACTGTTTGCACAGCATAGAGTTGAGCGAAAGTCGTGTATTGTAAAAAGTACAGTACGATCAGGCCCAAGTGCCGTATTCCCGTACCGAAAGTCTTGACTACGTATTTCTCAATCTTTTATATTTACTTCGAGCATGTCGCTTAGGTACATCGTGATCACTCAATTCCGTATTCCCTCTCAACGCACCAAATATAGCAACCCTTGGGAACTTCACAAACCCACCACGCCGGTCTCTCACTACGCGCTCCATCTCCCTCACCGTTCTCGTTTCCTTCTCCAGACCTTCGCTCCGATACGATTCCCAGAAGCATGGGTATGTGGCGTTGCTAGCGCTCGCGGTAGTGCGATGCTCGACGCTGATTCGTGGAATATCAAGTGTATGCATATGGTGATCTTGATGCATAAAAGTTTCCGAGGTTGGAGGGGTTGGAGGGGCGAGCTGCTGTTTTACAGACATGTGCTTATGGCAGGGTGACCAAGGGTAACATTATATATGTTGCGCCTTCCTGGAGGAATGGTGGACGCGTCCTGGTGGTGGTCGTTTTGCAGTGATGGACTGAGAACGCTTTCGCTGGTCATGTGTATTGGGGTCAAGTTCTGGAGGAAAGAGAAGGAAAAGGAAGAAGAATAGCGGATTAGGAAAAGAGGATTGGATTCGAGGCAAAGGGCTAAAAAAAGAGAAGAAGAGTATGCCGAGCATAGCAAAAGTGCTGTCATGAAGAGTCGAAGTGGACAAGGCGATTATGGACTCCCCCTACAGACATCCCGAACCTCCCGACTAGACTACGCAACCCATCCACCAATTCAGATTACTCTAATCTGAGGCAATCGGATTTGACTTGTCGACCAAGAAACATAGGAGCATTCGCAGCCGGAATTCTGGGGTAGGAGTTTCCGAAGCTCCAAATGTGCCGCCTGAATCATAACTCAACTTGAATCTATCAAGGCCGAAAGGAACCTGTGCGAGCAAAAAAAATCGGGAGGCAAAGTTCAACAACTTCGCGTGTCTGGAAAATGAACATGTCGAAGCTGATCCGAGGTCATCTATGAACGGCGTACAAAAGTTGAGACCCTGGCTATCCCAAGCTTGTACGTATACCTGGCCCATTCACGAAATCGATCCACAGGCGTGCGATCGATGCTTCGAAGAACAAGTCAAGGCTCTTGATATTGGTCAACTGGTGAATGTCTTCGCACGTGAACACGCGCGAGACTCGCATCTGGGCGCCTCAGAGCTTGGCACGAGCGTCACATTTCTTCGCTGCTTCCATTCGATCATCTCCACATCATTCCAACGGAACCTCTTGGTGCCTCAGTCTCTTCACCACCATTCACCCTTCACGCCCTGCAATGGCTCAGATGCTGCCAGTAGGGTATATCTCGGAGCTCGTCAATTCCTGTAATTTGATGTCATCCCACACATCGACGGCCCTGGGATGGATATCCTTCAATTCTCCACCGGAAGGTTTCAAGGGCATCGAGACCATGATTGTATCCTATCAGGAGAGGTCCGCGCATTGAAGCTCCACATGTCAGCGACGGTATGGTACAAGGTCAAGGGAGGAATGTGTTGCTACCAGATGGCCAAATATGTAACACAACAACGACACAAGGGGCCAGTATCCCGTGTTCAATGCACAACCTTCGTCCGTAGGAACCGGTGGAGCAGGCAATTAGCAACTTTTCTAAGAAATTTGCGGCCGCATAATACAGTCTATCGAGTTCACTTCGCTCAGAGGATCTATTACGAGTATTTCCTGCATGGCGGGCAGAAGATATGTACCAGGCCCTGACGCAAGGCCATGGCTATCTACACAACTCTGCACCAACCTCGAGAATTCGCTTAACTTCGCTCAACTTGTGGCGCCTCACTCACTAACTGGAACTGAGCCAGAACCGCGTATGAGACCGCATTGCCGCATGAGAAATGACACGGTTTTCCTGGCTGAAATCCCAGTGTTTGGCCGGCCACATATTTCAATTGACATCTGGCGAACTCCAATACTATTGGGACAACGCATTCGGCTTGTTCGGCATAGGAGATTGCTCGCTATTCAGTGCCATGGACGCGGTTATAGGGAAAGAGATATACAGCGCTCTGGGGGTAACATACATTGCATGCACCAGCCAAGTCGCAAGCTGACTATCATTCAAGGCGTCATCCAGAACTCATTCGAGGTATGCTTCGCATACCTGGATTTTACTTCGGACCCAGGCGTCAAAATACTCACGTCTCACGTTATTTAAACGGCTCATGCTCGATGTACCGGTTTTCTGATCTGTAAAAGGGCTAAGTCCCTGCCCTTCATCATCGCTAGCAACTTGAGCATCATGATACTCATCATGTGTGATCGGGCTCTCTAGGACGGCTTATTACCAACGCTAATGTGTCAATTCATACGGACTCGCACTGTCTCTTGTTCTTCACATCGCCGCCATGCAAAGGACAACCTGCTCGTCTTCCCATGTCCCGGTGGATCTCTTTTGACAACGCATCGTTCTGTCACTGCAGTAGCTGCCTGTAGGTTGCAGCATGTAAGAGTACTATAATTCGTCACATATACCTCTCAAAATTACTCCCGGCTTCGCTTCGATCATCACGAATCCACTCCGCAATGTAGCCGCTTAAGCTGTTCGCACAAGTGGCGCATATCTACCATCGACGTAAGCCGGGCCGCTCAAGAGCTGCAAACTGCAGCAGGGGCATACCTGGGTGCAGAACGGGGAGACTTATTGCATGGTCAGTATGCTAAGTCTTGCAGACTAGGGACGGTGACAAGGGCTCCTTATTGCCCTGCCGTGGCTTGAAAGCCTCCCTGGAAAGGCACTGCATGCCAAATGCCTTGCATGATTGCAACCCTACTCAAGGATAATATCTCGCCTCCGCAGCTTTCCAATTTGTTATGGTGTTGTTCCTTCCTTGTGAAGGCTCAGTCGATTTTGGAAGTACCCCGGCTTCTGTTCGTGTAACAGGACTCCGCTGGCCTCAACAAAACTCAGCCACCGGACTTCTTTCTTGACTGTGGTGCGTCCGCCATAGTCGGTCATGCACCCTCGATTTCAGGACGGCCGCATAATCGTGCGCTTACGTTCGACAATTCGGCATCCGCAACTTCTATTCACTTGGCGCTACGGAAGGCTACAGCTGCCGAAGACCCTGGTGTTTCTTCCTCATACCCCACAATCCAGGAAACTGCGAAGGATTCAAGCTGCGGGGTTATGCTTGCGAACGGGATCTCTCGATCAGGCAGCGCCAATAAGGCGGGGAAGATCATGCGGAAATCTTCTCGAACGCGTGTATTGCTATGGTCTCAAGGGCCGGCACTCCAAGACCCTTCGCCATTATCTGACTCAACTATCGACGACGTTGCGTGCGATGCATTTGCACTATCCGACTCCGCATCCTGCAGACTTTGCGTTATGTGATCGACGACAGAAGAGCCGCCTGACTCGGATGGCAGGAAGACATGCCTGTTATTGGCGATTGCGGGCATCGTCTCTCAATGCGTTTCGTTGAAGTCACCATTGAGGTATTGCTATAAGTCTGTCCGTTATTATGACCGCGTCTTCTCGATGTACCTGGTCAGATTTGGAAATTCTGGACTCAAGTCCCACAACCACCCCTTTCAAGAGCCTGTTTTTAGCACCCGGCCAAGATGTGCAGGCTGGAACGTTTAGGGTTAACATCCGCGTCAGAAACGGGACGTCGTCTGCAGACAATGAGAACACCTGACGCCACTCGTGCAACAACAGTTGCTCTCACAACCAACACACAAAGTCCCCACAACTAGGTCTGGACAAGTGTTTCTTTAGGGCAGGCTCAGCATTTTCAGTTGAAAGGAATTTCGGCGCTTCTCCGCTACATGTCATACTGCCTTCCAGGACTACTGTCCCGATCAGATATGGTAGTGCCCCGGCCATCGCAAAGCTAAGGACCTACAATTCAAACACCTGGAAAGCGTCTTGGAACTATGTAATCAGTCATAATGACTTTGGCGCCTCATTGGGAATGTTACTTCTGCTTCTCTTCCTGGTACAGAGGTTTCGCTTCCGCTTTGCAAATAAAGGGCCAGGCTGCGTCTCTTCTGGCGCGCATGGCCTGATGAACTACTGCAGCTGCGCCGCGTCAAACACCCTGGCCGCATGGCTACGAGCCCCTGCAGATTCAGGTCCTTGACCAGGTTGCGAACCCTAGATGGCAGACGAGGCCTGATTTATCTTGAACCAGGGTGGGGGTCTGTCGAAGTGAGCTGGGCCTGAACAGTGAGAGTCAGTCCATACCAACCATCTACGATAGTGTCTCCTCGTTCAGGGTGTCTCAGTTCCATGTCCATAGCTGACGAAAGTGGAGGTTACCTTGCCCCAAACGCAGAATAAGGTTTCTTGATTGCCATGGAGCGCAACCGACCAGAGTGAACCACGAGGCGATCACTACCGCGTGGATAACATCGACACGCCACGTTCTTTCGACTCTGGTACGAGCGCTGGGTTGGCTTGTCTTCCAATTCTCAACTCCCGACTACTAGCCCTACTGGATTCCGGAACTGGATTAAATGCGAAGCCATTGACATCAGTATGCAATATGTGTGATGGAGGTCCGCACTTGTCCCCTTTCTGGCGAAAACGATGCGCCGAAAGCGGATCTCCTGATCGGAACGGGCCTCAGCCGCGATGAAAGGACACATCAACACGAAGAGGCTTTCTCAGTCCTGTGTCGTTCAACTCGCAGGGGATTTGGAATTTAGTCTGCCAACATGGCTGGTTGTCGTGAGAAGTAGACGCATAGCAGAACACTGCTATAGCTGCCGCTTCCGCATGGCTCTATGTACCCGAGACTGTTGTTTAGCCTAATCTTGACAACCAGGTCTCCCCAAGACACAGATCACCAGGACCCCTCCCTCGCCCTCGAGCTGGCCCCAACCTCCCATTATTATTGTTCTTGAATAACAACCAATGACCGGGTTTGACATTTCGAGGCCGAGAGGTACTTGCAGGTACAAACTGTACAAACGAGAACCCACGGTAGCCGACGAGGACGCATGTATGTACCCCCAGCGACCCACCCCGACCTCGACTTACCCCACAATGTCCAAGTGCAGATCCAGATCCTCTGGCCGTTTTCCTCTGCTTTCGGGCGATTACTATATACCCATGGCTAGCTCAAGTCGCGTGTGATGTGCCATAGCGGCTGGCGGTATGACGCTCGCAAGACCCTTTCCTGTAGTCAACGGACCTTAACCCTCCAGAGCTATATCTACATGCGGACCGTTGGCACATCTAGTACGCGAGTCAATCCTTACCGACGCCTTGCCGTGTCCGACATCGCCCTCGAAACGCCTCCTGAACAGGAATGGCGTATTCGCAACCTGTATATGAAGTAACTGATTCAATGTACTCCGTAAACGTTGGCGCATTGTCTCACCTCAACCCAGTTCCAATTCTAGAAGGTCACAAGTAGGCCGACGCGTTGACGATCACTGTGCAGTAACGGATCTGGTCTCCGTTCGCAGCATTCTGATATATCTACCGCGCTTTCGGATCGCATTTCCTTAATTGATCGCCAATCACAGCGCCCGCACGTGGAAGACTTTTAGCTCCCACTTCACATTTAATATCGGAACCTATGAAGGAATAGACAAGCCGACAGCACGCAACATGGTGGACTCCCACAGTGTGCTTCTTCTGAACAAGACTGGTCGCATTATTCTCCGCGCACCTGCGTCCGTGCCGCAGTGCAGCGCCGAAGGATTGTGGGGTCGCATGTCTCTCCCCGGGTTTGGACTCACCATTCATATATCTCCATATTAAATCCATTCAATCCGCTGCCTGCAACGCTGGTGTGGAGCAACAAAACTGCGGAGGATACCACCCACACAGGCGGATGTCGTTTGGTAGTCTCCATCATCGGTAGCTGGACCCAGCTCTGCCGTACTGCTGTGTCACCATTGGAATCTGTGCTGACCTGGATTGTCCTGGTCCCTCTGGCTTGCGCCATGGGCGGCGGAGCGGAGAGTAGGGGAGGATTTCCGACCACCTCCCTTATTCGCGCTGTATGGAGGGCTCGAAGCGGTCCCTCTTCGTACCCGCGACGAAGGACCAGCTGGCCGACACTCTCCTCGTGCATGAGCCACCATTCATGTTGTGGGGCGTTGCTGTGCCTTCTGCAAGATGGTGAGGGGCCTCGAGACCAAGGAGACGCACCTTAACTGCGACGCATTAAGATGAAACTGGGTATTTTCCGCAACACCTGTGGACGGCTTTTGACGGCGTGCTTCTACTACCATGAACCGCAGGTTTTCCAATCCATATGCCCATGGTGTATGTTGGCAGCACGCGGACGGATGGTGACTCCGACTTACGGAGTATAGTAATCCTTCTTCGCGTGATGGGAGTCGCTGCACATGTCTTGCTCAAGGCCTTACAGAGCACTCTGGTCTGGAGTCGCTGTCGGTGGCATGTTGATGTACACACGCCGAAAGTCTTTTACATCGTCTGGCGTATCGCTGTTCTAGCCACCCCTCCAACCTTAACCTAACAGCTTCCATGCATACATGAGCACACCCTCCGGGCAGCCCTACGTGGGTCGACCCGCCAACGAGCGACTTGATCAGCAATGCCGCTGTTGTCCCTCCCTAATCCTTTTCCCTGGTTCTGTCGCTGCGGCCACACTGAGCTGATGTTGCCGATGGGCAGCTTGAAACGCTGATATTGTTGGTTGAGACCTCATAATGTGCTATCAACACCTCCAGTGCATCAGTACGAATAGTTGGAACCTCATGTTTCGGCTCAGAAGCGTACCGTTTGACACCTTTTGGGCGGATGCTGCCCGACATCACGCAGTATCGGTCCTCCATCTATGTATGCAAACAGTGCCGGCGTTGGGTACCCAACTCCCACCCGTCACACTTCGAGAAGTCTGGTAGCGGGCGTGCCACACATGTCAGAGCGTACCAAGTACCAGTGTTTGAACAGCGTCGCGTCTCACACGCTCAATTGGACAGAGAAGAATTGAGAGATCCCGTTGCTCCGAATTCCGAAGCCGAAGAATCTCCCCGGCTTACCGTGGACGGTTGTCCTCGGACTGATTTGTTAACCATTGTTGAGCAGGCTTCATTCTATATTGCATCCGCATCCGGAAGCGAATCCAGGAATCCGATATCCATCTGTGCATTGATAAAGCCCCATCGGCATCTTAATTCCACACAGACAAGCCACCGGTGTTTAGGATTCAGAAGCAGCTTCGAGGCGGTGTATTGGTAGTAACAAGGAGCAGTACCGTGCAAAACCGACGCGGATTACACGTTTCTGTCGTGTAATTGAGAGGCGCAACGCAATATCGGGCACCTGTCAGAGCAGTCAGACGTCATCTCGGTGCCAATATGGCCGAACGGATGGATGGCGTGGATGGCGGCGGTTGGCACCGAAGCCTTACTGTAAGCACATGTAGCGCCTGTGCAGCATCGGAGTCGGATGGCCGCGGCTCTTACGACTGGGTTTGAGTCACCCGTTTCGACGGTTTGGTATGGTGAGGGAACATGTGCAAGATTCGCAGCAGCACAACAGCAACGGGAAGTCCAGTACCTACCGCTCAGCCGCGCCAGACATTTCGGGTCTGCGGCCGTCCGGCGGGTACGCCTTTGAAGGTTGCTTGCGATGATGTGGTTTGTCCTTGCAGTGTATCCGTCTGGACTCTGGACGTATCGGTAGGTGACGGGGACACAACATCCAGCGGTTTGTTGCATTTTGGGAAGGCTGCAGAGCGAAAAGCCGTTGCCAAACGGCGCTGTCGGGAGACGTTACACATACGCGTCTGCGCGCGCTTAGAGACATGCTGTATCTATGTGGGTCTGCCGAAGATTGAAATCCTGTTCGTCTCCCTATCAGGGATGGGAGAGTACATATCATTGACCAGACACGTCTGAGATGTGTACAGGAGATGTGGAGGAGGTAGGCCACGGTACCCATTGGTACCACTGGCACAGCAACAGTCACAAGTCTCTGATAAGACTTCTTGAACCATAAGACTCTACATCCAGTAGTCTAGTCTAGGGAATTATAACTCCTCGTTGCTAAGAGGCCCCCGGCCTCTTCCCGTCTCAGAGAAAAGGCTGGAGACGTGCTACCCCGGCGCGCTCCGAACCTGATCCGCAAAAGCCATGTTCACCTGTGGATCTGAAACATGCCAGACCACACTCGGAGAGGGGAAGAAGTGCTGGAGCAGTGAGTCTGTGCAGCAGCAGTGGTGGTGTTCATGGTGCTGGGAAGGCTGGTCTAAAGCGGCGGCAACCCTGGATTATAGTACCGAGTCTTGTGAAACGGTAAAGGGGGTGTGCTGTGTGTGATGCGGAGGGGAAGGGGGATTTTGAGGGTCCCTCTGATGGAACGGCATATTTGAAGGGTTCTTGGGGTGTTGCGCGAAGAGAGAGAGTGGGTGCGGAAGGTGAATACGGGAGTTTTGTTGCTCGCTATCGGAGGAGAGAAGAATCGGGAGGAGACAAGATTAAGAGCAGTTTAGAGTGCTCTAGTTTGTAATGTTACTTGTGTATTCCTGGAATTTTTCTGTTTCGCTGCAACTTTTTGGCTGATGTTCCTTTTGGTACGCTAGATAGATGAGTATGTGTAGTCCCAAGAAGCAGCGGTGAGCCTGGCTGCAGATCGAATAGAAAAAGGGGGGGGTATTGTATATCAACAAGATATGTATTGCGCGCGAGAGACAAGAAAGTCCAAAAACCACATAGCACGTATGGAAGATATTGTTAAGAAGGAAGATAACAAGGGGTATTGGGCATGTTTGGGGTATGTAAAGGAACCGAGAATCCGCAAAACGCCGGTAACAAAAGCAGACTATAAGCAGGGCTGCCAGTGTAGGATAGCAGTGAAGAGGTTGGATCTGATATGCGAGGAAAACCAGACACCCCAAAACCACCGACGAAGCCCAACCAATTAGTCAGGCCAAAACCGACAAACCGATCGACGTCCCGAATGTTTTAAAGCGAAAGCGCGAAGAAGAGAAAGTGCCCAGCCAAGAACGCCGCCTAGCCAAGTCCTGCATGTGGCAGAGCTGAGAGATGGAGTGTGGTGGGGAGGGCGATGTCTAGTCGAGTTCCGTCCGGCCGCGCGACTAAGCGGAGACTGACAATATGAATTATACCTGCCCAAGACATGCGGGGCCCAACAACGCCAACACCGATACACCAACGCCCGAAAAGGAAAATAGGGTGCGATGGGGGGAATCAGAGGAAGGACGGCAAGGACGGGACGATTTTATAAGAGTAATATGTGGAATGCAATATGCTTGCGCGAGAAGATAGAGGATGGATGGATGGCTACATGCACTAGAGGGCGAGGCCCGTGCCGTCACCGCTCCACCGATAGAGCGACAACATCTCGCGACGCCGCAGCTGCGCAAACTCGGCATGGTCATCCATGCCTCTGCCGCGGACCTGTTGCAAGGCCGAGCGCATGACTTTCCGGAAATTTCGCTGCAAAAAGAATGTTTGGTAAGCATGACTCCATCTCATTTCGGGACTAGGAGGGAAGTGTGAGAGAAGCTCCCGAGAGCCAGGTGCCAAGAGGGCGTGTCGATGCTGATAGCCGGGTCCCCAGCCTTCGGAGAGATTATGCGGAGAATTTGGTCGCCGTTGAAACAAAGGCTGAATGCGGATGAAGAAGGAACGAAGACTCACCTGATACTCGGTGTTGAGAGTGACGATGCAGGCTTCATGCGCCCGCACGATCGTCTCGCAAGCCTTGACGACGTTGGGGTTGGCTTCGCCCTGAAGTTTATCGGCTATCAAAAGCAACAGGAAGCTTCCTTGGAGGAGATAGATGCCGAAAAAGAAGGGCATGAAGCTGAGGTCGGGATCGAGCTCCAGAATGTCGTTGAGCGCCTCTGCCGCGGACACTGCGTGGCCCGTGGCATCAATGAACGATTGCGACGAGATCCACAGATCGTTATCGTCCAGGAGCGAAATGGGATCCCATTTGCCGTTGAGAAGGATGTGAAGGGTGTGCATCAGATGCGTCCCATATGCCACAACAATCTTGGCCCTCATCAACGACTCTTGCGCCCTGGAGGTGGACGAGTTCACAGATCGCACAGATGGCGTGCCAGGATGCAGTGATTCGTGTGCGGCCTCTGCGCTGGCTTCATTGGTAGCCCTCAACTTTAGCTCTTGCAGCGTCTCACCATAGGCTTCCAGCTGACGGGTGATCTCCGCTGCGTGATCATCCCAATCGGAGCCGTTACGGAATCGGCCGAATCGAGGATGTTGACGGGCGTGGTTCAGGTCGACGATCTCCCCGAGTATGGTCATGAGAGGTAGGAAAAATCCGAATATACTGTGTCCGGTGCACTCGTAAGAGGGACCTCGTCGTCGTAGAGGGGCGTGTGAATCTGAAAACGTTTGAGCGGAGTCCCCATTGTAAAATTCGCCTGCTTGCCAGAGGGAGTCATCTACCGGTTGAAGCAGACCGTCACATTCTAGGTCCAGAAGTGACAGTGGTCTGTTATAGCACAAAGCTAGGTGGCGATCTACGGTGTACAGCAGCCACCATATCCTTCTGCGCTCTTCGCGTTGCTCCTCGGTGAGATTGATCGGAGTGCTCTGACCATTCGGTTGCGTTCCGTGCATGTGTTCCATCTCGACCTCTCCCGGCGCGTCCTCGTCGCCATGTTCCGGCGGTGGTGTCATTGGGACCTCCTTGCCTAGTTTCAATTCTCTCGCTAACGACCATGCAGCGTTCCACCAGCGCAGTGATGCGGCTTTGTACTCGCTTGCGGATATGACAATTGCCAAATGCATGTATGTAGCGACGTCGTCCAAGCCACCGGGTGCGCCCGGCAACCCGATTTCAGCGTCCTGTGCGGGCATACCGAAGCTAGTCAATGTACCGCCTCCCACGACTGGATGATTGAAAGTGGGGCTGGCATCTTCTCCAGGTGAGGCGTGTACAAGCGGCTTAAGGAGGCTAATGGTCAGGTTGATGAGCTTCTCCGACAACTGGCTCCGAGCAGATGGCGAGGATGCAAGATACGGAGACTCACTCGTGAGGCAACCGATCCAGAGCATGCTGGCGAGCAATGCCGGACTGCAGACGCGGGGACTGTTTTGCCTCAGGAACGAGCGCTTCCGGAAAACGTAGCCCAGAACGTACGGGGATACGGGCTGCATGAAGGCTGCTGAGGAACTCTGAAAGTAAAGCTCCAATAGCTCACACGCCAACGAGATCGGCATGATGTTGGTGAGATGAGGAATCAGCGGCTGCAGAACTGGGTACTTCAATTGTTGTTGAGAGGCACTGGTGTGATGTGCGGTCTGGTACATGGAGGTCGAGGGCGACGGCAGAGACATCCAACCAGGGGACCCGGAGACTGGAGATTGGCCAATGAAGCCAGGCAAAGGTGACTCTGCACTCGGGATCCTGAAGGCGGCTGGTGGAGCCTGCGCGCTCTGTGGGCTCATCATGGAGTAAGGGCTGTCAGAGTATTCTGGGAGACCGTTGGGTTGAATGATTGGGTGCAACCCGTGCTGCATCATGGGATGCGGGGAATGTTGCATGAGGTTGCGGTTGAAGTCGTCCATGGGCGCGTACTCCGGTATAGGGGCGTGCATCGTTAGACCTTGAGTCTGTAATCGTGGAGGTTGCATCGGGCCCATGCCGTCGTTGGACACGCCCATTTGGTGGTGGACACCGTGTTCAGGGATGGCCTCAATAGCTCCAAGGCTCATGGTCCGCGAGATTGGCGTGACGTTCTGGTACATGGACGACCCATCCATGGCGCGAGTCGTTGACATGCTTGCAGACCGGTTGGGTGGGGGCAGGCTGGGAGGCGGGAGATCTGGCAAAGGTCGCTGTTCAGTAGGTTCGACGCGATTCTGTGCCGGCTCAGCCGCCTTGTGGTCCTGGGAAAGGCCGTTGCTTCGCGACTGAGGGCTACCGGATGCCGAGTCGCCAGACGGTGCAGCAGTGCCATTTGCTGCAGCTGCTGCAGCCGCTGCCGCCGCCGCTTGTTGCTGGGCAATGTCCTTCCTCGAAGCTTTTCCGCGTTTCTTGCGCTCTCGTACATATTCGCACGTGAGACCAAATTCTGGAGTTGGGTTAGCGTTGGGTTTGCTCTGGAACGGCGCCACAGCTGTCACTGTTCGCTTGGTGGAGCTTCTTGGGACGACATACCCATACAATGTGCACAGGGCGCCTTGCCGTCGCACTTGGTCCGCAACTGATTGCACTGATCACACGCCCGACTGATGCGGCGTCGTACAGGGCCTGAAGTTGCAGCCCGTCCCGCCCGCTCGTGGAGCATTGCTGTGCGCTGGTCTCGAGGGGCTGCGGCCAAGGGACCGTTGGCATAGGGTAGGCGGTGAGGCTTGACCATGGGTTTGCCGCTGGGGAGAACATGGCGATTGTGATGGAATTGCAGCGCGGCGTATTGAGAGGTATGTGCCAGTGTGTCGAGCGGCGACGGCCCCATGTGCTGCGCAGCGAGATGCTGATGTTGGTCTACCATTGTTGATGTAGGAAGGTGATGGCTGAAGGCAGGCGGGTATTGGTGGAGCCCGGTGGAAAGCATCTTGCTAGTGTCCGCTGTGGCCCCAGCCACAACTGCACTTGATGGCCAAAGTGGAATGCTCAAAGCCGGCGGATAGGAAAATGGCTCCCAGGGCGAGCGATGATGGAGTAATCCGGGCCGGCTGGATGAGGACTGCGTACGTTCGTTTCTGGGGAGGGGGAAGGGCGGCGTCCCGTCGATGGCTATGTCAAGATGGCTGGGATGCACTCTCGAGGTTGACAGGATGGATCAGGATGGATCAGGCTGCTCAGCACCGGGCTGGGAGGCGGTCGGCAAGAGAAAGTGTGCAAGGCAGAGGCGGTGGAGGAGGAGGAGTGGCAGTACAGTGAGGTGAGCGAAATGATGGTCGACCGCAGGTGCCTGGATACAATATAATAGCTGCTGGCGCGGAAGCACCTCTGGTCTTACCCTTCTTAGTCCAGGCCGCGGGGTATAGCACAGCTTTTGGATGCACAGGGTGGCCAATACCGGAGGGCATGCGAGGGTTATGGGAAGGGCATGGAGCGAGCATGGGGAGCGCTGGTCCCATCTCCGGGCCTAGCTGCGTCGCGCGTCAGAGAGAGCCCTGGGCCCCATCCAAGGGTGGGATGAGGAGACTCTCATCTGCTGCTGCAGAGCAGTGACCACTACACAGCAGTCGTCGTCCAGGGCGGAAAGGAACAGTGACCGTGTCCAGGTTCGTGTCCAGATGTCTTGTTGCTGTTGCTCTGCGGTACAGTACGCACCCGTCACGGCCCTGCGCAACCCCCGTTGCCGTCGTCGACCAGGCCTGCCAGAGGCGCAGAAGATGCAGAAGAGATGCAGATGCAGGCTTCTGAAGATGGCTTCCCCCGGGCTTCTGCAGCAGCCCTCCAGCATCCGCCAACATCCATGTTGTGCCCTGGGCGCACTTCTCCCCCTGGCGCAGAGCAACGCTTCCACGTTGAGCACAGTCCACAAAGCCGCTGGATCGTCGGTGCCGTGAAGAGCTTGAGCGTGTGCGGATGCACCCCAAAATGCTCGCCGCGGGTCCGTCAGGCCCTCAATCAAAAATGATATTGGTTGATCGGTGCGATCCTGGCCCTATATGCGACCGTCTTAAGAGGCGTCCCCGTACCGATGCCGGCTCGACATGTACCCTTTCGTACCCACGAACCACCCCCTCCCGCCACCGGCCCACCATCTCCTGGGCGATCAGGAAACAAGAGGCGTCGTGATTGGCGTGCGCCGCCCGTCCGCCAGCAAAACGGCCAGCCGAAGGGGGAGTGGTTGAGGCCTCAAGAGCACGCGGTCGTCCGCCAAGTTCCTAGACCTCCATCGCCCACCGTCGTCGTCCGCCCTGTACTCTCGCTATACCTCCCCCTGGGCAAAGTAACTCAGCACGAAGGAAGAAGTCGTCGAGGACTCCCTCATGCTTTGGCTTGAATCCGTTCCCATAATTGCAGCCGGCGATGCGGCTTGCCAGCGAGCAAGAGGTTCCCGTGGCCCGCCTCCGTCTGCCGGTCATACTGCATCCCAGCATCTCATCCCTTCCCACTCGCCATTGTGCCGTCGGCCATGAATCCCTTCTGCTTGCTTGTGGTTGCTTGCGCGCCGCTGATCTCAGCCTGTTCATCCAGAATTCTACCAGAAGCAGCCGGTGAAGCATGAATCAATGCCTACGAGGCGCCGAAGGGAATCCGTCTCAGGGCCTTCCAAAACGCTTCCAGAGCATCGAGCCTCTACGCTCGTAGATCCGGCGCCCGGACGGGGTTACCCCAGAAACAAATCGCTTACGTCAACTGCCATGAAAGGTCCGTGAGTGCTCTGGCGCATGATAATGTCCTCCATTATCGAGCTCGGTAATGCTTGTTAAGGAGACCTTCTCCACAGTAATGAGGAGGAGACTGCGTCTGTCATCGTGGTGGGGAGACTGACTGGATGCGACTCTGCATCTGGAGCGGAGGAGCCTTGGGGCGTGCGAGCTCTGGTCTATAACACGCCTGTTAAGACATGAGGTCCAAGAATGAGAGGTCACGGTACGGCCAAGTCAGCGTGCCTGGTCCAGTCTGCCCGGTGTTGGCCTATGATAGTTGCGAGTGGCGGCGCTATCTGCAGACGCTGTGCGCTAAAGGAAGACCATCTCCCTTCGTCCTTGTCGGCCTTGCCTGCTCCAGCATCCCTCCTTTGCAAGAGAAGCGTCGCGACTGTTGTCACTAATGAATACATTGTTTGGCGAGTATGTACCGTTGAGGCCACTCCTGACATGACTTGCTAGTTCTCCGAGCTTCACTAGACTGTGTAGACGCCAGCGGGTATGGATGGTTCTGACCGACTAGCCTATTATGTCTTGACTCGCCAGCGAGTCGAGTGATGCTCATCCTGGATAGCTTCTGTGAGGCCAGCGGATCGCTCCGCATTTCAACGGTCAGGTCCTTACCTCATTGATTACTTCACAGCGGTTTGGGTGGCTTGGCATCCTCTAGCTGCAGGAACGCTGAGATGGACTTTCGACTGACGAGAACGCTGGTAATCACAGTGCTTTGGCCGGCGCATCCCTCCGGGCAGTTCAAAGCAAAGCCGCTCTAATAATGACCTGCTGAACTAGGAAGACCCATCTTCGTCAGACCCTGAGAATGGGAACAGTTCCAGTCCAATTTCCCAAGGAAGCTTCTAATCCGAGAGAGCCATGGCCAGGATGGTCGTATTCGCAATAGCATAACTTGTGAAGACATCTGATGAATGAGGAGGCCTATGCTGACGAAGGTATCGATTATGGCTGGGTAGATAGGTACGACTGTCCGTCGTCCTTCTGTTGAGAGATGCCCAGGTGAACGACTAGGGCGGTTTTGGCTCCACACCCTTTCGGGAACGGGTGGTATTCTCCGCGAGCGCCAGCGCAGCCGCAGAAGCACGCGACTTGGAAGAACGGTTCGTGGTCTGCATCGTGACTCCTGCTTGCCATGCATTCAATAGACCCGTTCTTCGGTAAAGCGGCAGATGAACCGGGCAGCAGATTTCGCGAATACCTGGCAGCCACTCAGAGCCTCCTCACACCCTCCACAGCGACCAGCCTGTCGAATCCCACACACAGCCTGGCGCGGTCATCCCAGTCCGAGGATCGCTGCCGCGCCCTAACAGTCAGTTGCCGCTTACCTGAAATTGTTAGCGGAGGGAGAGAGCGTCGCCGAAAGCGTAACGGGGTGGCAGGACTGCACGTGGAATTGCGAAGCTACCAGATTAGATCAAAAGCGTGCATGGAATGAGCACCAATGGTAATTTTGGAATTTTGGCCTTTGTCGCAACTCGTTTCTGCCTCGATTCTGCAGCTTTATGCAATGGGCGCCACCTGTGCAGCGGTCAATTACGGAGACTTGTTGTCCCCCCGTAACCCAAATCTCACCCCGTATTGGCAAATGGGCGACGATTTTGTCTCTGTCAAGCCAACAGACATAACATCGCCACTCTGCCACCAAGGTCGCACAGTGACGCGTTTCTCTTGGGGGTCATGTCTCGTGGTCTCCGTCCAATCCTGAGACGATGGATGGCGTTGAGTGGCTACTTTTGTGAGGTACTCCGTACAGAGTGCCGAGGCGACTACCCTTGATCTTCGATATGAAGTGTGGGTCCACCTTGACTTCTGTTCACAAACTCTGAATAGCGAGCCAGGAGCCTGGACTGGTGGACATTGGACCGAACAATAGAGACGAGACTCGGAGACGAGCCCAGCTCGCGGTTCTGGTGGCCAGACCGCCTCCTGGTTTTCCGATAGCAGAGGCCTGACCACTCCAGCAGAAAACTCGAAGCCGTTCGCGGAACCATGTGCGATTGTCGACAAAAGGGTCCGACTTACAATGTTTCGTCCGCATATCGGGATTCTCACATTTCGGAAGGTGCAAATAGTCCGAGGACGAAACCAGCAAGAAACTCCCTGCCCAGGGGAAGGAACAGAGCAAACACGAGGGCAGTGACGGCTCCCCGAGCCTGAGCAAGATTCGGTTGATTGACCCCTAGATATTGCGATGCAGCAACCTGCATCAAAAGTGCGGAGTAGTGGGTGGCAGGCCACCAGCTGAGCCTCCGCAGAGTTAGCTGGGGAGACGTCCACAGTACACCATGCCTAGTGATTGTCTGACCACATGTGAGATCATCCCATTGCCACATCCCGTCTTGGGCGCCACCTGCGAGGCGTTGTAGAATCTGATCATGTCGGGGCAGATAGAAAACAAGAACCGGATGGGGACGAGGGATGGAGAGGGTACGTGTACGCCGCTGATGCGGGAGCTCGCTGCTCATCCTTCTCCTTCCTTCTTGGTTAGGAGAGTGCTCTTGCACCCTTTCTTTTAGGAGTACCGAGTATGGTGGCGCAGGAGATAAGGTTTGTCAAATGAATCCTCGCTGAGATCCCAGAGTAATCTGCTCAATTGTCAACCACCTCGACATAGACGAGGTCACACAGTGGCGTTTTGCCATCCATCGCTAAGGGTCCAGTGTCCGAGCCCGAGCTGAAAGCATGGACGGAAGCCATGGTCAAGACCATGTGCTTGCCCGCGGACCCGTCTCTTGGAATTGGGCTTCCACACCTCCATGAGCAGAGTACATGACTGCTGAACAGTGACGATCTGGGGGTTGGCCGTGTCTATTCTGGGTTCTGTACTTGAAATGAGGGTCTGCCCACAGACACTAGGTCAATGATCTTGCCACACACAGCGAGCTCGAGGGCCGGTATGCTAATCTGAATGGTAGACAACCGAACGCAGAGGCCAGCAGCCAGGGACCGGGGGCGCGTCTACTACCCC
The DNA here is from genome assembly GCF_010094085.1 of Westerdykella ornata. Classification (NCBI taxonomy): domain Eukaryota; kingdom Fungi; phylum Ascomycota; class Dothideomycetes; order Pleosporales; family Sporormiaceae; genus Westerdykella; species Westerdykella ornata. Next base: position 1,155,523 of record NW_022986854.1, read on the forward strand.
GCGTGAGCAGCGCGTCGAATTTGTTTGTACTCAGCTACAGCCCATCGCGAGGGCGGGACGGTGGTCACGTTCGGCATCTGCGAGGTGCGAGAGGTGAGAGGCCAAAGTCGGGTGTTGATGCTGTTGTTGTAGACGTTCGAAGAAAAGATACACTGGAAGCACGCCTGCCAAGCAGACTAGGACGTCTTAGGAAAGGTGTTTGGCGCTAATCTCTGATGTCACCAGCTGGGAAACCTTGAACCGACGTCCTCGAGTCCATCCGCAAGGACAGGACAGGACGAGCACAGCACAAGTCAGCCCAGGAACTTGGAACCCTCTAGCCACAGCCGGCGTCTGCTTCCTTTCGTTCAACTATCTCAGAGGTCGCGTTCCAAATCGCCGTCATGTCGCTGGAAACCATCACCACTATCTCGCCCATCACCAACAAGCCTATCCTCACCCGCACCGGCCTCTCCGAAGAGGATCTGCAGTCCATTCCCGAGAAGGCTGCACGTGCCTTTGAGAGTTTCCGCCGAACTACCCTCGCGGAGAGGCAGGGGATCGTCAAGAAGGCCTTGCAACTGCTGGCCGAACGCCAGGATGAGCTGGGCAAGGAGATCACAGAGCAAATGGGTCGCCCCATAGCGTACACGCCCAAAGAAATCTCCACGGCCGTAATGCGGGGCGAGTACCTCCTCAAAATCAGCGGGGACGCTCTCAAAGACACAGAAGGCGAGCCAGAGAAGGGCTTTCAGCGCTACATCCGAAAAGTCCCTGTAGGGCCAGTGCTGATTCTCTTTCCGTGGAACGTACGTTTTCGGGGGCGACAAAATAGATTTTCATTTATTTCGCGTGCTAACGGCCCCTGCAGTATCCGTACCTCACCCTGGTGAACTCGATCGTACCAGCCTTGCTCGCTGGAAACTCGGTCATTCTCAAGCCCTCTCCCCAGACGCCTACCAGTGCCGAGCAGATGCAGCGTGTCTTTATTGATGCAGGGCTTCCTGAAGGAGTCATCCAGGTCTTCCACTCTGGATCTTTAACCCAGATTGAGACATTGGTCCGTTCCCCACAAATTCAACTGGTATGCTTCACCGGCTCGGTTGCCAACGGCCTAGCGGTGCAGAATGCCGCGAGCGACCGTGTAACGGCGCGTATAGGACTGGAGCTTGGTGGTAAGGACCCCGCATACGTCCGATCCGACGTGGACGTGAAGTGGGCTGCGGAAGAGATCGTCGATGGTGCTGTCTTCAATTCTGGCCAGAGCTGCTGCAGTGTTGAGCGCGTCTACGTGGACGAAAAGATCCACGACGACTTCGTCTCAGCCATGCAGGAAGTGCTCAAAGGCTACGTCTTGGGAGACCCTTTTGATAAGAAGACGCATGTTGGACCCGTGGTATCGAAACGATCCACAGAGACCATTCGTGCTCATATCAAGGATGCCCTCGACAAAGGGGCCAAGGATGCCACGCCAGAGAATGAGTCCTTCCGGTCTCCACCTGCAGATGGGAACTATGTGGCACCCACTCTTTTGACCAACGTGAACCATGATATGATTGTCATGACCGAGGAGACCTTTGGCCCCGTGATCCCCGTGATGAAGGTAAAGGATGACGCCGAGGCGATCAGGCTTATGAACGATAGCCAGTTTGGGTTGACGGCGAGCATATGGACGAAGGATGTTGCCAAGGGCCGTGAACTCATTGACGACCTCGAGGCAGGGACTGTGTTTGTGAACCGCTGTGACTACCCTGCGCCGGTAAGCTGAAATTTGTTGAGCTCGACCACTTCATCTGACGTGCTTAGGATCTTGCCTGGGTGGGATGGAAGAACTCCGGAAAGGGACAGACCCTGAGCAAATTTGGTTTCGACCAATTCGTCAAGCTGAAGAGCTACCACGTCAAGAACTACCCACAGTAGACGACTGCATATGCCATGCCGTGCCCGGTTACAGCTAGGATTTCCAAGCATGCCTGTTCGAGAATAGTTAGCAGTTGACGTTGCGCTGAAATGACATGGTTCACCTCACCTTCAAAAGTTGCACGGCAACGCCAACGTCAGACAGACACATATCGACAGTTCGTAATCCAGCTCGTCAACGACTACGGAGTAGGCGTGTTTCATATACCGCAGCGCAATATTTCTGACCATCCAGCTTCGGCAAGATACCGTTTGCATGCGTCTAGAACTCGCGCGTTTTATGGTGCCTGACCGAGGAACGCAAAGCCCCATGCAAGGTCGGTAGCACAATGAGGTACACTCCCAACGAGAATACTCGACGCGTGTTAAGTATTACACCTCCAATACTTCCGCCAACGACATCAAAGTCGCCCCTGTAGCGTCGTTGTCATCTCCGTGAAACGCTCAGTAAGAGAGGATTATCGTGGAGATGATGTGGTCAACTTCGTCCGGGTATCAGGAGTTTGAGCCGACCAGCTTTCTACGGCAATTTTTGTCTATCTCATTCCAGAGCGCCCTTCTTGTTATCCCAAGAATGTGTCACCCTTCCTCCTTCGCGCGCAAGGAATGAGTGAACATCGCGTGGCGACGGACATTTTCCCGTCTCTATGGCACCGCTTAGGGAGTGCACACCTCCTCATCTCCTTTTAATACAGCTGGAGCCCTCTTAAGGAGTTTTCTTCTCTCCAATTTCATCATTTTGTTCATCACCGACGGTCGCGGCAGCCGACGGTATTATACTCAGCATTTGTTGTCCTTTCTTTGCATTGGCTCGTGTCTGCATATTCTTTTCTCTCCTTTAGCGTGCCGTGTCTTTCCGGTTCGATATACCCTGTCGTAATAGACTTTGTTAGCTGGACACATATATCCTCTCGGACCAAGCAACAATGGGATTTAAAGACAGCATGGTCAAGCTGCGGAAGGCGATGTTGTGCGGTGGGGGCGAGGGCAGTAGGCACTCGCTGCAGATTGTAGGTGGCAGTGTGAACGCCTTGGAGGCAAAGTTACTGATTGTGTGTGTGGATGAAGGGGCTACCGACGGATGTACGTCGAGGGGCCTGGCCTCTGTCTGGCCTGTCTAAGGAACAGTGAGTGATTTCCCGTTTCCGGGCATCTCCTCTACTCTGCTTCTAAACCCCACTAACTTCTATCCCAGAAAAGCACTGATCCGAGAGAAGGCGTCCTCGGACGCACACCTCATCTCTCTAAGCTCCTTCCCTCCCCTCGACGCGGCCAACCACCACCACAGCCCCTCTGCAACGTCCTCCCCGGCGCACTCGTTCCCGGCCTCCCTCGTCTCGTCCCGCTGTCCCTCGACGACGCTGCTCAACTCGGCCTCGTCCAACCTCCCTACCTCGCTGCCTACGCCTCCGAGAAGGGAGTTCTCCGACTCGATACTGCCGGTCAGGATGCCTGCGTCGGCGCATGCGAGCAGTGGCATCGGCGCTGGTGCTGGTACTGGGAATAGGATGAAGGGGCTCTGGGAGCGGACGAGGAGGTTGAGCAGTAGTCTTGGTGGCAGTACGCACGGTCACAACCATGGCCATGGGGATGCTGCGGGCCACGAGGGGCGAAAGGGAGGAAAAGGTGGAACGGCGGCAAGCGACGAGGAAGGCGTCGTGCTTCTGAATCTGGACCTAGCGTTCAAGGAGAACGGGCTGGATTCCGAGAGGGCGAGTGCGAAGAGTGTCGAGGGGTTCGAGGTGCAGGATTGTGTCGGCGGTGCGCGGGAGGCGGCTGTTGCTGTTTCTGCAAAAGGAAATGTCAGAGAATTGGAGGTTGCTGTTAAGGGGTACGGGAAGGAAAATGGGGGGATAAAGGAGGTTCCGAGTCCTATTGAGGATCCCTTTGCCAGCAGGTCTAGCCTCGCAGGGGGGAGGGCTAGTAGCAGCGACGAGGACGATTGCGTGGCTGGTGCTGGCCAGGTGATTGTTGGCGAGCGAGTGCCGCTGGTTGCGTCGCACTGAGTTTGTCAGCCGTATTCGAGAGAGGGGGTGTAATTGTGCGCACAAGTGCGCTTCTTTGAAGCACCACATCTTCTTGAGTGGGGGGGGGGGGGGGGGGGGAGGAGTAATGTAGAACGCTCAGAAAAGTTGGAACAAGGGGATCTAGGAGAAGAAAATGGAAAGACGAATTCGATTTCCGCTTTGTAGTTTCTTTTCCGCCTTCCTAACGCCAGTCGAGACTGAACTTCCGCTTTTTAATGGGACATAAAATAACGCCGTAAATGCAATGGTATCAATGTTGACTCCGTCCCCCTGTCCGATCCCTTACGCTTTTCTAAGCATTCCCGTTCAAACATGCATGTATTTTAAGTAATATTCCCGTAAAACTTTCCTCCCACATTGCCTCATCTATACTGGCCCACTCCTCCCCACCACCCTCGCGTCCCCAAAGTCCTCTGGCCGGAATTCCCTCAACTCGTCCTCGTGGATTTCCTGGCTACCATCCACCTTACCCACAAAACTGGGCGGCCTAATCTCCTCCTTTTGCTGAATCGCCCTCCTCTTGTCCAAGGCAAGCCCCGTATAACTCCTGGGCAAGTATCGTCCCGGATGCCAGACGGCAAAGACGACCAAGGTGGCTAGGATGGGCAGCGCATCAAAGACCCAAAAGCACCACTCATGGCTCTGCAGATACTTCAGCCCTGTATCCTTGTCGTGCGGAATCTCCACCGTGCGGTAGATGGCGCGAAGCGTGATGAAGGCGGCGGCCGTGTTGATCATTCCGCTGAGGCGGCGCCACATTGCCCAGTCGCCCAAATCTTCTTCCCGCCATTTCCTGGAAATGACAAAGTAGCGGACAGCAATCACAGCAAACGAGGCGAAGCACGACATCTGCAGGATGAGGCCTAGGATGAGGATGATGCGGCCTGGAAGCATCTTCTTCTCCGAGGTTTCGATGCTGCGGTCGAGGCTGGGGTCACGGTCATAGGCGCTGGAGATGAGGCCGCCGCCGACGAGCTGGATGAGGAAGGAAACGAGGTCGAAGATGACGAAGGTCGGGGTGATCCAACGGGGGAAGCACCAGAGGGTTTTGAAATCGAGGGCGTGGGTCGGGCACGAGAACCAGACGACGCGGCTGAAGGCGGTGTAGCAGGCGGCGGCGAGGAAGGAAGGGGCGAGCAGGATCATGAGGAAGGCCACGAGGAAGGGGAGGTCTTGGTGTTCGTGGTGGGCGGAGATGACGCGGCAGAGGAAGCCGGTGGCTTCCATGAGGACGCCGATGACAGCGGCCCAAAAGAACCAGGAGCGGTAGCGGAAGTATTGGTACACGAGGAAGAGGGAGACGGCTGGAAAGATGACGGCGCCTAGGATGGCGACGGGGAGGTTTGGGTCGTAGATGTAGGGGTTGAGAACGCCATTTCCTAGCGAGGTGGTCAGTTTGGAAGGACGGTATGGATTGGATATGCTATTAACGAGGGTTGACTCACGGAGCTGGACGGCGCGTCTCACGGGTAGAGGAGCTATATCTGGTGATTCTGAAGGGTCAAGGAAAGGGTGGGTCATGGTTGGAGTCTATGATTGGAATGGCGCCGTAGCGCATGTTCATGTCACAACGCCGTCGCCAGCGAGCGGTAGAGCCAACAAGCTCGCTCGGACAGGTCGGATGAGAGCAGAGTAGAAGAGGTGGAGCAATGATCATGGCGGGAGAGTGAGCGGGACGAGGGCTTGTTCATCTGTTTGGAGGCTAAGAAGTCAAGGCTTGGCTGCTGGCGACGGAGTCGTCGGAAAGGATTGCCAACCTGTCTCTCACGCCTGGGCGGGCGTTTGGGTGGTGGTAGACAAGCAGCACATCAAATGCACGAGAAGATCCGCACGTGAAATGGATTGGCCCGGCGCAGAAAGCCCGGGGCGACGAGGGTGACATGGCGAAGTGGTGAAATGGTGACATGGCGAAATGGTGAGATGGTGGTGAATTGGTGAATTGGTACGGAGTAGTGACACTATAAAAGGGTCGAGACGGCGACGTTCTGGGCGTTTTGTCTTCGGGCCTTGGCTTTCTTGGCATTAGATTAGTCACGTAACCTCGGAGGATACTTTTCCCATCCCCGTCGCCTACACACCGTCTCTGCGTCTCTGCGGGAACCAACCGACGCAGCCTCTACTGAAATTACCTACCCCACACACTAGTGAAATGATACCGCATAATCTCGAGTAAAGCGGAATCAGCTATCCCTTTCCTAGGAGGACCAAGGCTTGTACAGCAGAGGGAGGAGGGCCTACAGAGAGTAGGAGCAGCTAATCAAGAAAAGAAGTCAGCAGATCAACAAGCTGATGAAGCAGGAGGTTTTAACCGTTGGTAGAAGTGGTGCAAGGTCAGATCCAATTGCGACACCACCCTCCGATACTCAAACTTCGGTAAAAGCACATGTACTGTGTTATATCCAAGAACCTGGGCGTATCCCCAGCTATGCCCGCCGGGTTACCGCGCCAATCGGCCTCATAGGCAAAACCCCCATCAATATAAACACAGTGCTTATACTAACGCTCCATCTACCGCAAATTCCATGAATGACTTCGGTAATCCAAGCCCGGCATCATTGCGGCAAAAAGATGCCAAAAAGCAGATAAAGCACGGCAACCCTCCCCTCTCTCGTCGAGATAGATAACGAGAGAAAAACCTCAAGGGGGCAACAAGGGAAGCACTTTTTTTCTCCACAAAGCACACACGTTTCTTATGCATACACCCTCGGATTTCCAACCATGATGATCAAATCCCTCCTCCTCACGGCCGCCGTGGCCGCCATCACATCCGCCATCCCGCTGAGCGAACAGCTCTTTGGGCGATCCATCGACCTGGGCGGCAAGCTCGAGACGCGTCAACAGGGCTCGGCGCAGGGCTACGGATTCCACAGCCACTACTTCTACTCCTTCTGGTCGGACAACTCCCGTGGCAGCGTGACGTACACGAACCTGCAGAACGGCTCCTACACCAGCAAGTGGACCAACATCGGCAACTGGGTCGGGGGCAAGGGGTGGAACCCCGGCGGTGCGAAGTCCATCGCCTACAACGGCACCTGGAACGCCGCTAACCAGAACTCGTATCTGGCCCTCTATGGGTGGACCAAGGATCCGCTGATCGAGTACTACATCGTCGAGAGCTATGGGTCGTACAACCCCAGCAGCGGGGCCCAGAAGCGCGGAACTATCCAGAGTGACGGCGGAACTTATGATATCTACCAGACTCAGCGGGTTAACCAGCCGTCGATTATAGGTCGAGCAACCTTCTATCAGTTTTGGTCGGTGCGCACGCAGAAGCGCGTTGGCGGCAACATCACCACGGGAAACCATTTTGATGCTTGGACCAAGAATGGTTTGAAGCTAGGGAACCACAATTATATGATTATGGCTACCGAGGGTTATCAGAGCAGCGGGTCGTCTGCCATTACGGTTCGTGAGATTGGAAAGGACGAGGCCCCCTACCCGGATGAGCCGGACTCGAGGTACGACAATAACTGAATGCCTTTCAAGGTTGTATGTTGTGAGGGATCACTTAGGGGCTGTACCAAAGGAGCGATATCTTGTCAGGAGGATGGATATTGACCAAGGCATTGGAGAGGTCGCTAAAATGCTTGCCGTTGCACTCGATGGTATGGCCTTTAGTCCTCGCCCCAGGTATATGACAGAGCTTCATACCGACGTCTTTCCGCTGAAGTGCTTTCGTCTCGCTCTCCGAGGTTCAGTATCTCCACGAGTTCCAGCGTGCATCTGCTTTGTCCATCGCCCGTTCCTGGTTCGATGACAAGAATACGAGTGAACTCTGGCTCAAGCTCAGTGTAGATGTCGATTTACTTCAAAGTCGAGATCTTCGCGGGCACATCACAAGCTTGGGATGCGAGTTTGGAATTGAAGACGCTTGCTTTAGCCAGCAATCGTCTTCCCACATTGGATACGCTGGAACGACGCGTCCGAGCTTCCAGGCTCGTACGCCTGTTCCTCGTCGTGCTCTTTGCCACTGTCTTTCCTGTCGTGGCCGAGAGGGACCAATGTCCGCATAGGAAGCTGTTTCCCCAATCGCTCGAGCCAAGGATCCTTGTCATGATTCATCAAGGAATGGTACCCGCCTTCCGGTAGTAGTATTGTACACTGTACACTGGACACCGTCTTAACCCATTTCCCTACATTCAGTATAATCGTTTCCATTATTCATCAATATACTTTTGGATCCTACCTACTCGTCGTACTTCCATCCAATTCGCCAACCATTGACCAACAAGTCGCTATGCATACGAAGAGACCAGTCGGCTGAACTTCGCCCTTCGGATTCCAAACATATATCGACATGTCGGAATATCAAACTTCCACGGAGGAGATTCCCACCAACAGGCTAAACCATGTACCTGCCTAGTAGTACCGAGTACGGTGCCCGATTCTCGAAAGCCATCTGCCTTATATTAACCCCCTGCGGGGATGGGAAAACCAGAATCCAAACTCCGCAATCAAACCCCATGCATCTTGCTGAATTGTATCTGGAAAAACTAAAAGAGCCCATGCCTGGCATCCAAATCGGATCGCATATCTCCATTGTTGAAATTATCACCGTGCTAATTCTCCGCACCGCACCGCTCAACATTCGACACTTATATCCAACGTCCATCCCATGGAGGCAGGACAGCTCCCCCTCTCATGTGGTGCGACATCTCATCACCGTCGTACGCCATGTTCAACCCTTGCCGGATTGGGTTCGCCCTGCTCCTGGCGACAGATGCGCTGTCTGCTGGAGCGCTTTCCATCAACCAGCCGTCCACACACGCGATGGCAGCAGCAACAGGCCGTGAGCGCCTCAGCCTGAACCAAGGATGGCGTTTCTCCCGCTTCACGTCGAACCCCGACTCCCTGTCTTACGACAAGCTGAAGAACTGGATCTTCCCCTCGGCCAACGACTTCATCAAAGGAACCCCTCGTCAGCGGCCCTCGGGAACTCCTCCAGGCAACGATGTCAACTACGTGAAACCCACATTCGACGATAGCGCCTGGGAAGCCGTCAATGTACCCCATGATTGGGCCATCAAGGGCCCTTTCAATGCACCGGGCATCAGCGGCGGCATGGGCCGCTTGCCTTCCAACGGTATCGGTTGGTACCGTAGGAAGCTCGAAATCCCATCCGATGAAATTACCGCGGGCAAGTCCATCTTCTTGGATATCGACGGCGCCATGTCGTATGCCGCGGTGTGGCTGAACGGCCAGTTGGTCGGTGGTTGGCCATATGGATACAACTCGTTCCGTCTGGATCTTACCCCGTATGCGAAGGCGGGGGACAACCTGCTGGCGATCCGCCTGGAGAATGCATTGGACTCTTCGCGTTGGTATCCCGGCGGCGGTATCTACCGGAATATTTGGCTCGTCAAGGTCGATGCGACCCATGTGGGCCAGTATGGCACGCGCATTACGACATCAGCAGTCTCTTCGCAGTCCGCTACTGTGAATGTAGTCGTCGACGTGGAAAATAAGGGCAATACGAGTCGAAAAGTCGATGTCGTCACTGACATCTTCGAACTGGATCCAGCCACTGGCAAGGCCAAGGGGAATGCCGTTGCTACCCTTGCACGAGCGACTGTCGATGTAGCTTCAGGCGCAAAGAAGGCCGTCAATGGATCGACTACAGTGTCGAACCCGAAGCTCTGGGGCCCAGTGCCTGCGCAGAAGCCGAACCTCTACGTTGCCATCACATCGCTTTACGGGAGCGGATCCTCAGCTCCAATAGACACGTACGAAACTCGCTTTGGCATCCGCACAATCACGTATGATGCGAACAAGGGCCTCCTCGTCAATGGCCAGCTCGTCCGGGTCCAGGGCGTCTGCAACCACCACGACCTGGGCTCTCTAGGCGCAGCATTCAACTACCGCGCCGCCGAGCGCCAACTCGAGATGCTGCAGGAGATGGGCACCAATGCCCTCCGGACCTCGCACAACCCACCTGCTCCCGAAATCCTCGATATCGCAGATCGCCTGGGTATCCTGGTGCTCGACGAGATCTTCGACGTGTGGAACAGCCAGAAGACGAACAACGACTTCCACCTCATCTTCACCGACTGGCGTGAACCGGACTTGCGATCTTTCCTTCGCCGCGATCGCAATCATCCCTCAGTCATTGCCTGGAGCGTTGGAAACGAGATTGGAGAGCAGACCAGCGCGGCGGGCGGCACGACCGCAAAGCTCCTTCAAGATATCGTTCGCTCAGAAGATACGCGCCCAATGACTGCGGCCATGAACGCTGCTTCGGCCAACAGCCCCATCTCCGCCGTCGTGGACATCATCGGGTTGAACTACCAAGGCGAGGGCATGGGCACCTCCACGTCGAGCAAGTATCCGGAGTTCCACTCCAAATTCCCCGAAAAGATGTGCTGGGCCAGCGAGTCCTCCTCCGTTTTAAGTACGCGCGGCACCTACATCTTCCCCGTGACAAGCGGCAACAGCGCTACCGTCGGCGGCGCAAACGCAGGCGGCGACCCCAACTCACGATACGTCTCGGCCTACGACCTCTACGCACCCAGCTGGGGCTCCGCTCCCGACAAAGTCTTCGGAATGCAAGACCGTTACCCCTACGTAGCCGGCGAGTTCGTCTGGACGGGCTTCGACTACATCGGCGAGCCCACGCCCTACGACCAATCGCGCAGCTCCTACTTTGGCATCATCGACATGGCGGGCTTCAAGAAGGACCGCTTCTACCTCTACCAGGCGCGGTGGCGTCCCGACCTCCGCATGGCGCATATCCTCCCCCACTGGACGTGGCCGGATCGCGTGGGCCAGGTCACGCCCGTCCATGTGTATTCCTCGGCCGACGAGGCGGAGCTGTTCGTCAACGGCAAGTCGGCGGGGAGGCTCAAGAAGGAGCAATATACCTACCGCTTCCGCTGGGACAAGGTCGTCTACCAACCGGGCGACCTCCGCGTGGTGACCTACAAGAACGGCAAGGAGTGGGCGACGGCCACCAGGAAGACGGTCGGCAACGCGGCGAGGCTGAACGTGACGGCCGATCGCACCAGCGTCGCCGGCGACGTGCTGGCCTTTGTCAGCGTTGCAGTGACGGACGCGGATTCGGAGACGGTGCCTAGGGCGAATCATTCCATCACGTTTTCCGTTTCCGGTCCTGGTCAGATTGTAGCGACGGATAATGGCGATCCGACGGATATGACGGTGTTTCCGTCAAAGGTGAGGAAGGCGTTTAATGGGTTGGCGTTGGCTATTGTGAGGGCTACGCCTGGGGCGTCCGGGACGATAACGGTGTCGGCTGCTGCCGAGGGGCTTAAGGGGGCGCAGGTGACGATACAGGCTGGTTAGACGTTGGGATATGTGCTTAGGGCGAGGGTTGGATCCTTCATATGGGAAATCAATCCCACAGTGCTGTGCTTGGCTGGCCGTGATGTTCCTGTGAAGATTTATGTTTTACTCCCGTCAAAGCAATCCAAGCAATCAAACCAACAAGCGTCAAGGTCATGGTCACAGTCCTGGTACCTTGTACCGGTCCATTGAGACCCCATCGATACCTCCTACCAACAAACCCTTTCCACCACCACCTTCCCATCTCTGCAGAGCAAAACATGAAAATGATCAAGACGTCATGTGATGCAACAGCGCCATCTCGTTGAATATCCTCCTCATAGCACTGCGGCATCGGCATAATCAAATGGGGCGGATGTCCTTACCAGGTAAACCCGCCTTACTGAAGGCCAAACCACTGTTCAAACTTGAAAGAGAGACAAGTGACAGACTAATGCCAGAGCAAGCGAAAATGTAGTACCTAAATCCTCATCAAATCCACAACAGAGGCAAATGGACGAGTGGAGTGAGAGCAATAATACGCGAGGGGTGATAATACATTGGATTAATAGCCTAGCGTTTGTTCATCTCAAGATTCAACATGTCCTACATCCGTCCATCCATGCCATGTACCCAAGACCCCAGGGTATATCCATTTCGCTGAAGAAAGGCGAAGGAAGAGAAAATAGGGTGATGGAAGGGTAATAAAGTGGTTAGGAGGCGAGGGTATACAATACTTCATAGGGGTATTACAAGGTCAGACATGAAACCGCGAAAAATGAACATCCCGTCATGTCCAAAAAAAGAAAAAGCATCCAACTCCCATCAAGAACATGAGACATGCCAGCTCCTTACCAGAACCCGTCAAGACGGCTTCATCTCAGAAACGATGCTCATGTACGTAGCTTGTCGGCCGTCCGTCGCCGCGAGGCACTGCGGTCCCTGTTCGTCGTCTTGGAGATGGCCGCGTTCCAGTCCTCCCAATCGCTCGCCATCTCGGTGAGAACATTGCCCATGACCTGCGCGCTCGCCATCAGGCCGTGCTGTTCGCCGTCAAGAATGCGCACCTCGCATCTGCGCATCAGCCGACCCAGCCAGCGCACATTGTCGACAGGTACTCTGCTGTCCTTGCTGCCGTGATGGATGACTACTGCCCGGCTGATATCCTCGTACCGGAATCCAATAGTTTGCTTGGTCTCCAGACACACAATGAGATCAGTAGCTGGGTTCGCGTTCGTGGTCGCTCGATCCCAGATGGCGAATGTTAGCCGTTCGTCAAACTCTTGCTGTCGCTCGCGCTCTGCCTCGCTCAGCGCATCCTTCATTCGTCGTGCTTCCTCGTGGTCGGAATCGTTGGGATTCTTCGCCGCCAAGGAGAGCGAACTTGCGTTGGGTAATATTTGGTCCATCAGCATGATGGACTCTCGTCGCGTTTCTTTGATGGGCGGTCGAGATTGGGCCAGCATCTGCGTGTTCATGGTCTTCCGTCTCGTCTTTGGCGAGTTCTTAGGACCGGTCCGCTGTAGACTTGCACTCGTCGCACTGAGGAACGTCGAGTTTGCAATCTTCAACAGGGAAGGTGGTAGAGTCCGAAGGAAGCGCTGTGACCTGGGAAGCTGTTGCTGAGGAGGTTGATCTTGGCTTACTCCTATTGGCGCCATCTGCGAGGGTGGGATCCAGGGTGCTAGTAGGTGAACGCGACCCCGGATGTGCTGTGGCATGCGCAGCGAAGTCGCAAGCGCATATATTGCGCCAGCTGAATGAGCCAGAAGTGAGAACTTGGTAATCTTCAAGGCCTGGCAAATGATAAGGACGTCGTCTGGAGTACGTCAGTATAGAGACCCTCGTCGGACCGGTATCTACTCACCTGGCCAACTCAGAGGCGTGCCATTGGGGTCCGGTTGACTGCCGCCAACTCCTGGCCGATCCGGTGTAATCAGTCTCAGCTTCAACGTCATTGCCAGCTGGTCATAGAAGGCCATGACATATCTTGTCAACCCCATACCCACACATACAAACACGGCAAACCCATGAGGGTCACCCACCTCAGAGAAGGATATTATCCTTCCTGTTTGCGGGTGGCGAATCCTTTGTGAGAGCCGTGGTGAGTTGAGATACCTCTCCACGTCCATGTCAACCGAGTCTATGCTTGCCGGACGTTCCTCCATGACTGGGTGATTGGGAGGTTGCACCGCATTGTTCGAATTCATCTTTTTTTCAACTCGATCGTTATGTGCTCTTTGCGCCTTTGCAGGTAAATCCGGATGCGACCACCGATTCTTCTTCAAAGTTGGCTTGCGCTGGGGTGCCCCAGAGGCAGTAGACGACGAAGTCATCTTCAAGGACAAATGTCGACTCGCAAGATCCTCGCTGACAGCTCGAGTTGAATTCTCGTCATGAGCGCCACTGGTGACACTGGGTGAGCGCTTGTGTGCCGTCGGCTTGGACAATACCATTGAACGTGTAGTCCGACGGCCCTCTGCAGACCTCTCGCCGAGCGCAGCAGCGGCGGCGACGGAGCGGGGGCGCACCGGGGAAGTGCTACTGGGAATGGCGCCTTTGCTGGGGCCAGGAGGAGGAGTGGGCGACGACGACTGTGCAGAGCGCTCGAGGGTCTCCAGTGCGAGTCTGTAGTCAATGGGGAGCGGGGTAAGTTCGTCCCCATCATTCACCGTCAAGCTCCTGGAGCGCGCATGCACAGCCTTGGGCTGAGGCTGGGGCTTCTGGACAGCTTCAACATTCAGGGATACCTGCCGCGTTTCTGGTCCCTGGGATGGCCGTCCGTTTGGTGCAGGCAGAGGGGAAGGCGCCAGCGTGATACCGAGGACTCTATGGGCTTTCGCGGGGTCCTGGGCTTGTGGTCGCCTTTCCGACGTGCTTGACACAGTCGAGGTTGGGGATGGCTCCGCGCTCGTAATTGGTGAAACGCCCCATCCGCTCGGAGAAGCCCCTGCATCCACATCCACTGGGAGCTTCCCCGCGATTTTGTCTCTCAGTAACTTTTGCTTCCTCAATTCTCGGATCCTGCGAGCAACCTCGCCTTCTTCGGCCTCCAAGTCCTTCAATATCTTCTCCTTTGGTACTACATCCTGCTCTACAGTTTCATCCACTTCTATCACCGTACTCGTTCTGTACGAGTCATGGCGACTGTTTTTTCGCCCATGATTCTTGCGGCTTTTCCTCGACGGACTTGTGTGCTTCAATGAAGATCCTCTTTCCGGTATGAGCCCTTTGTCTGCAGGGTCATCGACATCACCTGCTTTGAGCTGTGTAAATGTAGTCCGGAGCGGACTACTCGCGCTGCTCGTGCGCGACTGCGGCGCCCGGGATGACTCCGCCACTATAGGTTCCTCCTTGATGGTATCCTCGGAAACGACAAGATGTGGAGTTGGTTTTCGCGGAGGATCCTGCGACTTCAACACCTCGGGTCCTTGAATGGTGGCGCGCTTCCTTTCCTCCTTGACCCTCAAGTGCTCCCGCGAGCTCATATACATCAAGCTCTTGTGTGCCCTTGTGCTTCTTTTACTGTCACTAGATGTCCGGTTGCTGCCGTTGGAAATCTTGCGCGGTATTCCTGGCTCGATGCTGATTGCGCCAAAGCTGCTGACCGACCTCACCGAGTGTGCCGAGTGTACGGACGCCGAGCTCCCACCCCCTTTGCTCATATAGCTCTTCAGAGAGTGCTCCTTGTCCTTCTTCTTCGGCGCGGTGATTGGAGATAGGCCGGAAGGGGGCTTCGAGGTACGGATGACAGGAGGTTCGCACGCATCGTCTAGGAATGGGTAGGGGTTGGGTACCAGCGACTGGTAGTGGGCCAACTGGTCCATGCCATGGCCATTGGGAACCGTCAGCGAGTCGCCGAAGTGTGTCTGGAGGTTTGGGCTTGCGGGGGTTGACGCGCTCGCGAACGGCAGGTTCTCAAAGTGGCTATGGGTCGATTGCGATATGGCGGACAAAGATTCGATAAGGGAGGAGATGACTTCGGGAGAGGTCGACTGAGCGCGCACGTAGTTGGGCGAACGCTTCTTGGAGTGACTGTCGGTGGGCAGCGTCGTCGGCACCGACGGCAGCGAGCTGCGGCGACGGGATCGCAGGCCTCGTGGAGGCAGCGGTGGAGGAGGGTCAGCGGGGAGGGCGGGCACCGGGGGATGAGGGTCTGGTTGGAGACCCATTTTGCCTGATATTCCTAGCGGCGAGCTGGCGGGACGTGTGCCAATGGGTTGAGGTTGGCAGGAATTCTATGTATAGGCAGGACGCGGTGTGATTGTGCAGACGGATGTGAAGATCAGTGCATGGCCGGATGCTGAGCACGCGCAGCGAGTCCGGTCGCAGCCAGCGAGGCGAGACTGCGGTCCGGCCCAGTACAGATGAATATGACGGGGGAGAGGCTGTGGGTTCGCAAGGGGAGTGTCCAAAAAGTTGTGCCGCCGAAGAAGTGAAGTTGCTGGAGCTTAGGGGATGAAGGCGCACATCTATGGACTTCCAGCCCGCACTTGCCATGTTCGGCTTAGCGCAGAGCGGCTACCTCCCTACGGAAGACTTCTAGGTATCCAGGGAAATCTAGGAAAACGACAAGCGCAGTACGGAGTGGTCAGTAGTAAAATCCATGACGACGCAACTCGAAGGAGAATGTATGTTGCAACATGCGCCGACTCCCGAGTGCCGCATGCGGGATAAATGAAACCGCGTGTGGCTCGTCTACTACCCGTTTTTGTGCAACACTTACACCCGTCGCATTTACACAGTACCATCCTTGAGTCCTGGAAAACCGAGGGAGATGATAAACAGGTCATCGCCGTGGCGGTGAAATACGGTAGCCATCCTGTACTGTGTTAAAGGGGCCCATTACTCCAAACTCCGCAGATGGTATGATCGTCTGCTATGCTCCCGCATACCATCAGCTTAAAGATGGTACTTCGCGGTAGTAAGATGAGCAACATAAAGACTATTTGGTGAGGGACACTTCAAGAGACGGCCTTTTGAGCTACGAAGCAACCTTCTAACTCGGTACTTGGAACAACTTCGGTTGCTACACTAAGTAGGTTATGGGAGAAACGGATGCAGGGTCTAGCAACCCCATCAGACAATGACGATTGACTCGTGGCATCATGCTTGGACTCAATAGACAATGTCCTTGCTTTTTCCATGCCCTCAAAGACCTTTGGTTTACATACCTAGAATGTCAAAACTCAAGAGCGTATCAAAAGATGAGATGCAATAATGAACGGTGGTATACCCCCCTGTCGCCCACCCGCACCCGCGCATCCCACTACGTCATCGCCCAATCCGGCTCCCATTTCAACACCATGCTGGACATCATCAGACCGCAGCCTACCCTCCCTTCCGCAACACATTCCCAACCAGCCAGAAAGATGCGCCAGCAGTCCACTTCATGAAAAGAGCACATTGACAATCGAAAAAGCCATGTCCATACTCACCTCGCCCCTAACCGCCCTGCCACTGGCGCCACTCCTCGTCCTCCCCTTCCTCTCCTCCTGGTCCACCTCCCTCAACCTCCTCTTCTTCTCCCTCACCTGGACCACCATCGCCGCCACCTACTCTCCCCTCCAACTCGAAGCCTTCGGGCCCTTCGTTGTGCGCGTACTGCTTTATCTCCTCCCCTCCGCCCTATTCCTCTTGTTTGACCTCGGCGTTCCCAGTCTAGCCGCGCAGGTGAAGTCGCAGGGGGAGCATGCGCTACCAGTCCGGGCGGCCGGGGGAAAGAAGAAGGTCTGGCGGATTGTGGGGTGGAGTGTCTTTAATGTGGCGTTGGGGTTAGCGCTGCAGGCGGGGTTGGAATGGCTCGTCACGGATGTGCTGCATTTCAGGAGCTTGCTGAAAATCAAGGGGAGTAAGTGGAGTCTGAACCACCTGCCGAATCCGTGGAGTATGGTCCAGCATGCTGTGCTCGGGTTGGTTGCGCGGAATGTGAGTACCCCACCTCCTGTTGAAATGGCCCAATATATCTCGGGGAGAATGAACTGCGCTGACATGCCAATGGCAGGTTCTCCAATACTACATCCACCTCTACCTCCTGCACTCGGCCGACGGCGGCATTCTATCCACATGGCACGAGACGTGGCAGCACAGCGTGCGCATTCCCTTCTCCTTTGTCGCCGCCTACGACCATCCCGTGTGCTATCTCCTGCATCGCTTCTTACCCTTGTACCTGCCTGCCATTGCCTTCCGCTTCCACATCCTGACCTACATTTTTCTCGTCGCCGCCTTCTCGCTCGAAGAGCTGTTCATATACTCGGGCTACAGCGTGCTACCGTCCACCATCATGTTGCGCGGAATGGCGCGCAGGACCGAGGCCCACTTCATGAGTGGAGCAGAGGGGAATTTCGGCCCACTGGGAGTGCTGGACTGGGTGCATGGAACGACCCTGGGGAAAGATGTCATGGACGATTTGAAAGCTGAGATGGACAAACATGACGTCCAGGAACGGGCGGGAAAAGCCATTGATGATGCTGGGGATGCTGCCAATGGGGTGGCGGCAAAGATGAAGAGGAGGGCTCGTAAAAGGAGAGGATAGGATATGTCGAATGGCTGAAGGGCGCGATTTGTTGCCTCCGGTATTATGCTCTGGTCAGTTCGGAATTGGTTCAACTTTGGCGGACGCTGCTGCGCGGCAGGTTATGGCTGTGTTGCTTGATTCGCAGATACCCTTCTCTTGCTCGCTGAAAATATTTTCGGTTTCTGTTATCGTTCTGTAATGGTTATAATTCGACGGTAAACCTAGTCAGTTGGAATCCACCCAATATCATCGCTTGTCTGTGGGTATAACCTGTCTATTGCGAACCTGTAAACTTGCATGTCATCACAGCAATCTGCCAGCAATCTGCCACGACTTCACGATCGGACCGGTTCGAATTCGCTTTGCCTGTTACAGAATGTATAGGAAATGCAGACCGAATCCTCCCACGAGAAAATGGCTCGCTGTGCCAAAGTGTTGTGGTTTCTGCTATTACGGCTGCAGCATGCCGAAGTCATCTTTCATCCATCCCATGCACTTGAACGCCGATTGCCCGTTTCCACGTTTAAAAGACCATCGCATGTGGCCTGTCGGAGCTGCGCAGGCTGAAGGTAGACTTGAGGTAGTCGGCAAGGTGGGCCTCCTTGCGAATCGTAGCAATCAGAGCCTTGTCGACGGCCTTCTGGTCCTCTACACGGTCCTTGGAGGTCTCCTTCTTCTGTGCACCGAGTCAACTCCGTCGCATCCAACGTTGCGCAATCGACCTACCTCGGGCTTCTCGCCCTGCTTGAAGAAAGCATCCTCGCCAGGCTTCTTGGTCTCCTTGTCCTTGGTGAAGTAGCCGTCCTCGCTGGCCTTGTTGAGGACGCTCTCATCCACACCGCTCAGATCCACCTTAGTCGACGTAGCAATGACATATCGGGCGTTTACCCTTCGCAGGGGGACGCCGTTGATCTTGTACGGGCCGGTAACGAGGAGGACACCCTGGGGAAGGTGCTTGAGGAGGACGACGCGCTTACCGCGAAAGCGTCCTGCAAGAAGGATGAGGACAGTTCCGGGTTGAAGAGAGGCCCGGGGCTTCGCCGGCCGAAGTGACTTTCGCGCCTAACTCCAACTATCAGCGTCTGTATTCTGGCTTCGTCGAGTTATGGCGGCGGCGCCTTCCCCCATGGCTCTTTCCTTGCGCAGTTCTTCTTTCTCTCCCTTTTGCCGGTGCGTCAACTCACCTTCTTGGGCTGGCGGACGTCCTCCGCGGGATAGTACTTGCCAAACTTCTGCGCCATGGTCGACCTGTTGAACTCGTCTTTGGTGAGGAGCCAAGCTGGACGGGAGACGGATTTTGCGGTTTGTGGGATACGCGGTGATGACTAATCAGGCCTGCTGACTCAACGCTTTGCAAAAAGGCCAGATGCCAAGAAAGGGTGATTGTAGCCGAACCAGAAGACGACGATGAGGAGGAGGCTGATGAGGAGGGTGAGAACGAAAAGCCGCGTTGGCGGCAAACCGTCTGTAGACTACAACTACCATTAGCAAATATCCAACAACACCAAGCACAGCCCAAGATAGGAACAGTCCAGGTAATCACAACTCGAGATGAAAGGGTCATGGAAGTGACAACTCGAGATGAAAAGAGTCAAGGAGGTGACAATTCGAGATGAAAAGAGTCAGGGAAATGGCAACTCAGGATACAAGGAAATGGCAGGTCAAGAACAAGGGAATGTCAGCTCAAGATAGGAAGAGTTACATACCAGAAAACGGGCCGCGAAGCCAAAGACGTCGGTGAGGGCAGAAGTTGTGCTCCACCTGGGCAGAGACGTTGAAGCATGCAGGTGGTTACAGAAGAGAAAGTTGCGGGGGAGCGGACCTTCTTATATACTGCCCAGCGTCGAGGTGGTTCCTTCCTCCTTTGGATACCCACGTGGTCCCACCAAACACACCGTCACCCCCTCCCGAGGTCGTCATGGACAGAGCTGCAGTATCTCCAACAAGTGCCATTGGCTTTGGAGATGGCCTGTAGACGCATTTCCGCATTTCCTGCGCCGGAGAGAGCCGTAGGAAGCGGGAGCGCGAAGCGCTACTCCCCTCGCCGTAGACTGTCATTCCTGTGTTTCTCCGCCGTCTGCTTGTTAAGCAACCTGACAATGAGCCAATAGCCCGGTTGTAGACTTTGATGGGTTGCTTTCTGTTCTGGATGTCCCAGGTTTGCTTCTCTACATCCACGCAGACTCCTGACGGTCTGTTCACTAGGTATCTCAGGCTTACTTCTCCACGTCCACGCAGACTCCCTCGAGTGGGCGGTTCCGTCCTCTGGGATCGCGTTGGTTACATCTCGAGAGGTAAATGATGAGTTATGATGGAATCGTGTGGCGGCCACAGCCTCGAGAGTTCACTGATGAGTACGATCAGATCGCGTGGTGATCACATCCTCGAGCCGAGTTCACTGCATCAGGAACCCGGCCTTACAAGTATGAAGCACCGGAAATCCATGACAGATATTCAATGCGCAGTCCTCACAGAAGTCCGACATGTATGCCTTGGGATATATCTGTAGAGCAGCCAGATAAAGACCTGGAGTGAAACCATCCGATATTTCCAGGCACTATTCGGTGAATGTACCATCCCCAATTAGCTCCATGCTGGGTTATGACAATTTTTAATCACGTTGGTAACGCTATAGTTACCGTAGAGCGCGACTATCGCTCCGTAGCTGGCATGGTCGTTCTTCGTGTTGCTAAGTGAAAATACAAGCTGAAAATACAAGCCAAAAGCTTCTTCGGGTTGTCTTCAAGTTTGATAGCAGGCCCATCGATCACCAGCTCATTCTGCACGGTGCCCGCTCAGCATGGAGCTAATAACGAAGAGGGCGTCGGCCGAGTAGTCCCTGGAAATCTTGAATGGCATTATCACTCCAGCAGTGCTGCTCTAAGCTCGGCCTAGGTTCATATGTAGCCTAAAGAAGCGTTTGCCTTTTTTAGTGACAGTAGGTCGCTCTCCACGGTCGTAACTCAGCATTAAAGTTGACAAGGGAGAGGATATACTCTGTCCACTAAGTATCCCTGGAACTGTTGGACCTACTATGGTACCTAAGTAGGTGGTGTGTGGCACAGGTACGCCGATGACTAATACTATCCGCCTTGGCATCACCTGGAGCTCCAGGGCTCCGACTTCACCTGGACAAAGCTCCTCCCCGCAAACATCACCTCTACAGTTCCGAAAACATGTCGATCCAGCCGATAATCACTTTCAAGGCCGGCGTGTGCGATCTCAATGTATGTACACACTCAGCACTGTCCCTTTCTTTCTCCCGCTAATAGTTCACAGTCAAACCACAAAGTCAAGCCTAAGGACACGCCCGGATACGTCTATCTCTACGAGGAAGATGGTAGGTTACTATCCCTGCGTCGAGTTCACAGGTCTGACTTTCCGCAGGAATGCTACACTTCTGTTGGCGGCCGAGAGACCAGCCCGTCAATCAGCCCGAACTCGACTTGCTTATGATCCCTGGCGATGCCTCCTTCATGCCCTACGTCGGCGAGGACGACGACACAGAGAATGTTCGATCGCCCACCAGCGGCCGCATCTGCGTCCTAAAGTTCAATTCCAGCTCCCAGCGGTACCTCTTCTGGCTACAATCCAAGTCACAGCACCCAAGTGGCGACCCGAGCTGTTTCAGCGAGCGGGACTTGAAGATTCAAAACATAGTAGACATGCTACTGGCTGGGGAAGAGATTGACGTCCAGGCGGAGCTAGAATCCCTCCGCAACCTACCGCGCGGGCCTCGAAGGGACGGCGACGACGACGAAACAATGGAGGATGTGGAGGGCACGAATCATTCACAAGGGCACCATGGCGGCGGCGCCGGCGGTGCAGGTCCCGATGCTACAGGTGGAGACTACCGAGAAGAAGGCGAGGAGGCTCGAGAGGGCGGTGCTGATGGCGCCCGAGCGTAGGTTCACCCTTCCCATCATACTTCGGCGTCGTGGCGCGTTCTAGCATATCGAGCATTTGGCGACAACAACAAGCATGGCGATGCAGCAACCCAGGCATGGCGTTTTGGAAGGTCCAGTGTGTCTTTAAGCGACTGCGTATAGCGCTTGCAGCTCAATATATCTGTAAAACTATATAAAGTCCCTTGCTCTGCTGTTCGCGCCACGCCGTCTGCCTTTTGCTCCTTGCCTACATGTAGATATATCGCTTGCTGACTCGATGCAGAGCCGCAGCAGGCACAACGGACGCACAACAAGCCGTGCAGAACTTCCTCAACTCGCTCAGAGGAGCAGGTCTTGGCGGGCAAGAGGCGGGCGGAGACGAATTCACCACGCTCATGGACCTCCTGTCGCCCAACATCACGATCCCAGTCATTGACAGAGCACCAGCTTCTCTCATAAACTCACTTTGCTCCCACCTCCCGCCCATGATCCTTCTCCTTGCCCAAGAGATCGACGATGTCGCTGAAGTGGATCCTACCTCCGAGACAGCACAGGCAGCCATCGAAGCATTGGACCAGGACAGCAAAAAGGATGTGCTGAAGAGAGTGCTCAATTCCCCGCAGATGCGCCAGAGCCTCGCTAGCCTGACTGTCGCGTTGAGAGATGGCGGTCTTCCGAACGTGAGTCAGGCGCTCAAGATCGATGTCGCCAACGGTGGGTACATACGAGGTGGCGCCATGCCGATAGGAGGCGGCGACGCTGTGAAGGCGTTTCTTGAGGGTGTTAAGAAGACGGTACAGAGAGAAGCGGAAGGGGAGGAGATGGACACGAGTTAAGCCTGAGTCATCAAACGACGAGGGCGTTTGTACGACATGAGTGAGACATGGGTATGAATCAAAGAGTTGACGAGCTTGTCTCTGCGACCTAGAACGACAGACACATGCATGCCGTCCATTCACCCTGCCACATCCATGTGAAGGCCACGCAACGAAGGTGAAGTTGCGACAAGGAGTTACTGGGTCCTTCGTCATTCATCGTGCGTGTCACTTGTCCTAAACCGCATTTCTCTCGCCTATCTTTCTCTTCATATCTTCATTTTTCTGGTTACATTCTTCTTTTGCTTTTGCCTTTATCATTACTAGCTCTACTCGTCCGTTGTATTTCCGCTTTGGTTATCGAAGAGTTCAACTTGACTCCTAACCGTAGCATCAAGATCTCCGGGATTAAAGATCAGACTCCACAGTACAAACAGCCATCCATGTGCCAAATCCTCATCCAGATCTACGCCTGCGGCCACATGCGACCTATCTGCATAACACCCTGCCTGCGCGCCACAGCGGCATACCGTACAATGACCCACGAAGCACAATCCCGCTCAACATCACGGCCGCCGTCACCAAGTACGCTCCCATCCTCACCCGCCACCATACGTCAAGGGTCCCCAAGGAGACCCCAATCATCACCAAAGACTCAGGTCCCCGAACTACCACCCTGGTTGACCCAACTCCCCTCCTACGTCCCCAAGTTGCCCTACTGCCAGGGCTATTTCCCCCGCAACCTGCCCCCGTCCAACTGGCCCTGTCTTCAGTGCTACACGCAGCCCGAGTGGAGCCGGTATCGGCAGTCGTGGATCAAGAGGTATCGGGAGCATCATCCGGAGGCGGTGAATCTGGAGGAAGCGGAGGAGATGAGTGGGGTGGCTCTCATCCCGGGGAGGGTCGGGTTGGTCAACGTCGTGCGGGAGATGGGGAGGATGGAGGGGGTAGGAGGGGGCGAGTCGGGGGAGTTGCGTGGGAGGGGGAGGGGTGAAGGAGATGGGTGAAGAGAAGAGACGGATTGAAATATCTGTCGACACCATCAAGATCTAGCATTCGAAAAGTCCCACTTTGTGGTGCAGCTTGTGTACGTGCTAATTTGACAGCAAACGAGCCTTGGTCGGCGACACAAATTGCTCAACAACGTCCCACACCCAGAGAGAGGTCAATATCTCAAATATGTTTGTACCTGAGTCACCATTGCAGTCACACGCTGCCTCGCAGCGCCATTGGCGTTCTGAATCGAGGACAAACAGTCACAGCCCTGGGTCAAGGGATACTGGAACTTTGTCCATATCTGCGGCCACCATGCTTCACTTCACTCTCTTTCGAACCTGGGTCTTTACAAGAACTGGCAACACTCCAGTTCCTATCCAACAAAGAACCCGCGTTGACGGTGTAAGGGCGACTGCGATGCTCCGACATCACGAACTCCTCGCCCTCCTTCGAGCTCTTATGCTCACCCGAGGCGCCAGGGCCTCCGAGCAGCGCTGCTATTACGACGTCGATAGACTCGCTCCTTCAGAGTTTCTACCATGCTACACCAGCGCTGACACCTCCAAGCACACATGGTGCTGCAAGAAGGGAAACAAGTGCATGGAGGAAGGGACGTGCTGGGATCGCGCTACGGGGGTCACGTATCAGTATGGCTGTACGGATTCGGAATACAAGGATGCGAAGTGCCCGAAGAAGTGTGGGTTAGATACTTGTGAGTGCGAGATGCACAGTGCTTGGTTGGAATTAGGGAGAGCGGATGAGGCTGACAATGTGAAAGCGATAAGCAATTGGGTGGGGTTGGTATTCTGCGGAAGCAATGAGTGGGTAAGTGGAGACTCCATCAGGTTCAAAAGGAAGACGCTGACTTGGTGCCAGATATGCCACCATCCTGACAACTGTGGCGATAGTAGCTCATGCCCTTCTCATTGGGCCTGGGATCCACTGCTGGAACGGCCTCCGGGGGGCCAATGCTATGCGCTAAATCGAGATCTCAGGGCCTTCGAAGCGGGTTCGCCCCTACAAGATATCATGTTCCTGCCTTCCTCAGATGACAAAGTGGAGAGTTACCTGGCAGAGCATCCGATTAGCACTACTGACGAGCCTGTGGTCACGACGAATAGCAGGACGCGCAAAGCCGGTTCGACATTTCACACCTCCACGACGGGGTCTACCACCGGTAGCGAGACAAGTGGGTCAGACACGCTCTCAGTGACGTCGACGGTGTCGACGAGCGCAACGGAGGCAGCTTCGAGTCTTCCTGTTAGTCCTAGTCCCGCGGGTGAGTTAAGGGCTCCATCCCACCCTAAACTGAGCGATAGGGCGGTCATAGCACTGGGAACATGTCTTCCTCTGGTAGTCGCAGGCGGTGGTTATATCCTTCTCCATTGGCTCAAGAAACGGAGGAAGATGATCAATCAACGTGCACCGCGCACTCCCAGTCCTGAAATGGACGAATATGTGGGAGGTGGCCGACCCAGTGGAGCGCATGCGAGCTCTCCGGACGCAAGATATACGCACAAGTCGGAAGATGCATACGGAGAGTCTTTCCAGCAGACCCTTTGGCCTGCGTCTGCTCAGCCCTCGGAGTTGATTGCTTCGACGATGGGTGAGCGGTCGCGGGTGCATTCGCGGATTCAGTCGCGTATCAGTCTTCACATCAGTCCGCCTACGAGTCCACCTACGAGTCCACCTACGAGTCCACCTACGAGTCCACTTATGAATGAGGGACAGCCTGTTTACGGGGACCCTGCTGTAAGTCAGGGGTTGGGCCATCCTAGGGCTTCGGCTATGGTATCACCCCTGGGATCAGAATACACGGGCGATGAGACGAACCGGTCGTCCAACTGGGGGTCCCGCATCAGTGGGTGCGACGAGTCTAGAGTGGTGTCCGGGATGAGGCACTATGGGGAAGAGGGTAGCCCATGTGATGTGCAGGCGGATGAGCATTTAAGGTCGCCGGCTAGCGCGCCGAGCAGTTCTGTCTATGAGCTTTCAGAGCTCTCTGCATAGCCGACACATGATTACGAAGGGTTGTTGAAACAACAGAGCTGTTGGATGAGGGTGGGGAATGGGAGGGTAATGGGATATCTTGGAGGCAATGCAATAACTTTGAACGCCAATGTAAGTTTATGGGAGGGGTTCCCTCTAACAAAGGCGCGAGAAACGAGAAGAAGTAAGCGGTAGGTGAAGGGAGGAAGGGCTGTAGTTTAAAGGAAGTGAATGGCATAATATCTGCTTTAGTACAGGTCCAGGGTGAATTCGGAAGCACGACAAAAAGTGATTGAGGATAGACTACAGAGTAGAAATCTTTCCACGGGACCTGGAGAAGACGGGACCTGTGCAGCAAGTCAAGGGGGAATTGAGAATGGGGAGATGTTGTGAAGGGGTGTGGCGCATAGATAGATCGGATAGAGGTTGTGGCTAGTGAGGGGCTTCTCCCCTTTCTCATCCGGATGTAGGGACCAAACCAACAAATCCGCCTCCCTTAAAAGAAGAATGTCAGTCTTGTTTTGCGTGATTGTGAAGTGACAGCAGATCAAGACTAATCGAGAACTCGCACTGCATATTACTGTATTATGGCTGAGGAGGATATCAGGAGATATCTTTCCAGAAAGCTAGAGTGACGTCAAGGCAACCCCAACCCCTCCCCGGCCCCCGCGGTTCCAGACCGAATGAAACCTTCACTTCGCACCACCCGTAAGCTACATACACCACAACACTCGTACCACCACCACCGGATTCCCATGGCAGCCCGGCAGGGTAAAGCAACCGCGACTAACAGACTGGACCGAGTGTCAGCTAGCATCAGGCCACCGGCACTCTACCACCCCTAGTCACCCTCACCCCTCTCCTCGCATACCACATGCACTCCCAACACGGCAATGGGTGAACCGTCTCACTGCTCATGGCATCGCCCTTGCCCTCACCACTGTGTATATAACCCCTCGTCACCGGCCCCTCTCCTCTCCTTCCCTCACTTCACTTCTTTGATTTCGTCCTGTCTTCCGCTCTACAAAACCAATTGACCTCGACTCACCAAAAACACACCAACACACACTACAACACAATGTCACAACCTGAGATCCCCAAGGAACAATGGGCTCAGGTTTTTGAAAAGACGGGCGGCCCCGTCGAGTACAAGAAGATCCCCGTCAAGACCCCCGGCCCCGATGAGGTCCTCGTCAACATCAAGTACACTGGCGTCTGCCACACCGATCTGCACGCTTTGAAGGGCGATTGGCCTCTGGTGAGCTCCCTCATCCAATCCCACTCTTCGCTTGCTGACCAGAAAATAGGCGACAAAACTCCCCCTTGTTGGCGGCCACGAAGGTGCAGGCGTCGTCGTAGCAAGAGGCGAGCTCGTCCATGACGTTCAGGTAAGCAATCCCGCTTCGCTGCAACCTTCACGCCGAGTGGTAAACCAACAACGTCTCATCACCAGATTGGAGACCATGTCGGCGTCAAATGGCTCAACGGCTCCTGCCTCGCCTGCGACTTCTGCATGCAGGCCGACGAACCCCTCTGCCCAAAGGCTCTGCTCTCCGGCTACACCGTAGACGGTTCGTTCCAACAGTATTGCATCGCCAAGGCGGCGCATGTCGCCCGCATTCCCAAGGAGGTTTCCCTCGATGGAGTGGCGCCTGTCCTCTGCGCCGGCATCACTGTCTACAAGGGATTGAAAGAGTCGGGCGCGAGACCGGGCGAGACCGTCGCCATTGTCGGTGCCGGCGGTGGGCTGGGCAGTCTGGCACAGCAATATGCAAAGGCCATGGGCCTCAATGTCATCGCCATTGATACCGGCGAGGACAAACGGAAGATGTGCCTGGAGCAACTGGGCGCCTCCGCCTACGTCGATTTCGCCAAGAGCAGCAACGTCGTCGAGGACGTACGGAACGCGACCGAGGATAAGACCGGTCCCCATGCCGTTCTCCTCCTCGCCGTCACAGAGAAGCCCTTCCAGCAAGCCGCCGAGTACGTCAGGCCAAGGGGCAGCGTCATCGCCATCGGCATGCCTGCCGGCGCCTATCTGCGCGCACCCGTCTTTGGCACCGTCGTCAAGATGATCTCCATTAAGGGCTCGTACGTCGGTAACCGCAAGGATACCGCCGAGGCCATTGAGTTCTATCGTCGCGGACTCATCAACGCCCCCTTCAAGGTTGCCGGTCTGAGCGAGCTGCAGTCTGTCTTTGATAAGATGGAAAGGGGCGAGATCGCCGGGAGATATGTGCTGGATACTTCGCGCTAGATGAGGCGATATCGGGGCGTGCTTTGGTGTTTGGCGTTTGATAGAGGCGGTGCTGGGCTGCTAAAACGGCGGCATGCTTGATGAATTGATGATGACGAGGGAAAAGGCGTGGATACCGCCTGTGATGGAAGTGCGGATTGGCGGGATTTCTGACCGACTCTGATAGACTGCTGCGTCGGTAATGGAAATGTAATATGCAATGTTCAGAAGTAGAGCTTGAAAAACAGTGCTTGATACAACCTTGCCGCAGTATGCCAATCCTTTCGACAATCAAAAGGCCCATGCTATGACCCGACGACTCCATATACACTGCGGTCCGTCTCCTTTATATTATGCATCAATCTGGATTCGCCAAACACGCTTAAGCTTACGTTTGGACCTGCCGAGAACATATCCACAAGAAGGCAACGACGTCAGTACACTCTTCTTGACCACGCCTAATGATCCTTTCACTTCCTACTCCTACTCTTCCTCCTCCTTCCTCTTCCTCCGAAACGGCCGCATCAATAACCTCAAGCTCGGAATCGGCGTGAGTATCAAGGGTACCCTGCCCACCCACGTCAACCCTTCCGACTCCACCTCGAGCCAATCCTTCTTCTCCTCTTCCGCTCTCTTCTGCGACCGCACTGCTCTTCGCTTCGCAGTTTGAGTTTCTGCTTCCACTTCCTCCTCCGCTCCGTCATGTTTGGCAATGCGCGGAGTCGGCGCCGATATCACGGGCGTCGCAACCCCAGTATTACCCTTGATCACCTCCTGGATACTCGGCGCCTCCTCCCTCACTGCCTCCCTCGTCGCCTCCTTCTGCGCCTGCGTCTCCGTGCTGAGCGCCACCCTCCTCCTCCTCCTTCTCTCCTCCAAAACCTCCCCTTCCTTCCCCCTGTCTTCCCGTACCGATATCCTCCTCATGCGCAGATAGGCCTTGACGACTTCGGCCTTGACCTCATCACTGTGCGGATCCTCGCCCATCAGCGCGGCGCGCAGGGCCGGTACGCGTGGCGAGAAGAAGGTGTGCGTGCCTGTCGAGAGGCGGTAGGTTTCTTGGCAGAGGAAGACGGAGGTTGCGAGGAGAAAGGCGGTGCGGGGGGTGAGGCGGGGGAGGAGATGGACTGGTTGGGGTGGCATTGTTCGGATCTAATGGTAGGGTGGGTCCTTTTGGGAAGGAGAGATAGAGCGAGAGAAAGGAGAGACACCGGTCGAGAGGTAATTGGTTTTGAAGTTCTGTTTAGGTGCTCGATTACACAGTAGAGGTGGAGGTGCGTCGTGGAGCGGAGCGAGGTGCGGAGGTGGCGTCGGTGGAGCAGCAAAGAATATACAGGACACAACACCAAATACAACTTGTATACAGAAGCCAATGAATAGGACGGAGTGCAGACAAGTGCAGTAATGTGTCGTCTGCTCGTCTAGCTCAATGTTATCAAAACCAGCTATGTAGTTAGTCGTTTCTCTTCATCAACGAACGTCTGCTGCCAAGCCTCGCTTTTCCCCAATTCCTGCGCCGATCTCAGCCCTGCCATCTATCCATCAACGCCAAACTTTCATCTTCCTCCTCAATACTTTACGCGCCACCACGCGCCCCCACCCCACACCCCCCCCCCCCCCCCCCCCCCCCCACCGGCGACGGCGAGAAGAACCATGGACACCGACCTCGCGAACCTCGAGCTCCTCGCCCTCGTCTCCAAAATCTCCTCGGAAATCGAGAACCACCTGGGCGTCTCGGACAAGACGCTCGCCGAGTTCGTCATCGACCAGCATGGCCAGACCAAGAGCCTGGCGGAATTCAAGCAGCGTCTGGTGGACCTGGGGGCCGAGTTTCCGGAGAGCTTGGTGGAAAGTATCGATAGGCTTTGTTTGAGGCTGCATCCGAGGTATAAGAGGGAGAAGGAGGGTAGTAGGGATCATGGAGAAGGGGTGAGGGAAGAGGACGAGCAGGTGGATGAGAGGGAGAGGAAGACGAGGGTTTTCAAGGGGTTGGCGATTCCGGATAGGGAGGTGGTGTTTGGAGACGACGAGGATAAGCCTGGGATGGAGAATGGTGCGGATGCGGAGACCAAAGGCGATGCGCTGGATGATACGTTTGCCATGTTGGAGGGCCTGGCGGGGAAAGCGGGCGGTGCTTCACGGCCGAAGAAGCAGAATGGATCGAGGAAGCGCAGTATAAGTCCCCAGAGCGATGATCTGGCCGAGGACAGGGATCGCAGCAACCGGAGTAAAAGGCACAGATATCGGTCGGAATCGCGATCGCGGTCGCGCAGTCCGAGGCGATCGCGAAATGACGAGTTACTGTTCGAGGACGAGTTTGGGCGCACGGTACCCGTAAGGAGAAGTGATAGGGATGACAAGCGGAGGCGGAGCAAGTACAGAGACGAGGAGGAGGAGGAAGAACGGAGGAGGCGACGGAGACGGAGAGATGAAGACGACGATTTTCGACGACCGCCAACTCCCGAGATCGACGACGAGCCCGTCCTCTACAAGATCTACAATGGCAAGGTCACGGGCGTCAAGGACTTTGGTGTCTTCGTGAATCTGCAGGGCGTCAGGGGGAAGGTGGATGGCCTGGTGCACGTCACCCAGATGCAGGAGGGTGCCCGGGTCAACCACCCCTCGGATCTCGTCTCCAGATGGCAGGACGTCAAGGTCAAAGTCATCAAGTTGGAGGGCGGGCGCGTGTCTCTATCTATGAAGGAGGTGGATCAGGTGAGTGGCCGCGATTTGGCGCCTATGCGGAGGATTGGGGCAGCTTCTGGTGCCAATATGCAGGCCCTGGGCGGTGCACCTGACGTCGTACCCATTATTGAAGACGATGGGTTGTATGGCAGAAAAAATGGCATGAGGAAGCGGTTGACGTCGCCTGAACGGTGGGAGATCAAGCAGTTGATTGCTTCGGGCGTGATACCCAAGTCGGAGTATCCGGACATTGATCAGGACTATAATGCTGCTATCAATGAGGCGGGTGAGATTGAAGAAGAGGAAGACGTCGACATCGAGGTCAGAGATGAGGAGCCACCTTTCCTGGCGGGTCAAACAAAGCAGTCCCTGGAGCTGTCACCCATCCGCATAGTGAAAGCTCCCGAGGGTACGCTGAATCGCGCAGCCATGGCGGGCGAGACCTTGGCCAGGGAGCGTAGGGAACTGCAACAACAAGAAGCGGCTGAGAGAGCTGCGAAGGAGGCAGAGCAGGTCGATCTCAGCAGTCAATGGAACGATCCGATGGCGCAGAAACGACAGTTTGCCTCTGACCTGCGACATGCACGAACGAATCAAAAGACGGAGGAGATGCCCGAGTGGAAAAAGATATCTACGGGGAGAGAGTCGTTTGGCAAGCGCACGAACATGAGCATCAAGGAACAGAGGGAGAGTCTCCCCGTATTCAAATTCAGAAAACAGCTGTTAGAAGCTGTGGCTCAGCATCAGATCTTAATCGTGGTCGGCGACACGGGAAGTGGAAAGACGACGCAGCTGACGCAGTATCTGGCGGAGGCTGGATATGCGAATGAGGGCATGATCGGGTGTACGCAGCCGAGACGTGTGGCTGCTATGAGTGTAGCAAAGCGTGTTGCGGAGGAGGTCGGCTGCGTGCTGGGTGAGGAGGTTGGATATACGATTCGGTATGTATTTCATTCCATTTTTGAGATATGCAGGGGACTAACGTGAGTTCAGATTCGAAGACAAATCCAATCCCGCCACGACACGCATCAAGTACATGACCGACGGTATCCTGCAGAGAGAGATCCTACTGGATCCCATGCTATCCAAGTACAGCTGCATCATGCTTGATGAGGCTCACGAGCGCACCATTGCCACCGATGTCCTGTTTGGGTTGCTGAAGAAGACGCTCAAGAGGAGACCGGACATGAAGCTCATCGTCACCAGCGCCACCTTGGATGCCGACAAGTTTTCAGAGTACTTCAACAAATGTCCCATCTTCTCCATCCCAGGACGGACTTTCCCGGTCGAGATCATGTACAGTCGCGAACCGGAATCGGATTATCTGGATGCCGCCTTGGTTACTGTCATGCAGATCCATCTGACGGAGCCACCTGGAGATATCTTGCTCTTCCTCACGGGTAAGGCGGAGATTGACCAAGCATGCGAGATTTTGGAAGAGCGCATGAAGGCATTGGGACCATCGGTCCCTCATCTCGACATTCTCCCCATCTATGGCGCCTTGCCGTCCGAAGTTGCAAGTAGAATTTTCGAACCTGCAGCTCCCGGCACCCGCAAAGTCGTCATTGCCACCAATATTGCGGAGACCAGTCTCACCATCGATGGCATCTACTACGTCGTCGATCCTGGCTTCGTCAAGCAGTCCAGCTACGACGGGAAACTGGGCATGGACCGACTGCAGGTAACGCCCATCAGTCAGGCCCAGGCGAGGCAGCGGAGCGGACGAGCCGGTCGGACCGGGCCGGGCAAGTGTTTCCGCCTGTATACTGAGCAGGCTTATAACACGGAGATGCTGCCTACGACTGTCCCCGAGATTCAAAGACAGAATTTGTCGAACACCATTTTGATGCTCAAGGCCATGGGCATCAATGATCTCCTCCACTTTGACTTCATGGATCCCCCTCCCACCAACACGATGCTTACAGCTTTGGAGGAGCTCTACTGTCTCGGAGCACTAGACGACGAAGGCCTCCTCACTCGCCTTGGCCGCCAGATGGCCGATTACCCCACCGAACCCGAACTCTCCAAGACTCTCATCAAGTCGGTCGAGTTGAACTGCTCGGACGAAATCCTCACCATTGTCGCCATGATTTCAGGCACCCAGAACATCTTCTACCGCCCCCGCGAGAAGCAACAGCAGGCCGACCAGAAGAAGGCCAAATTCCACGATCCGACGGGCGACCACATCACTCTCCTGAACGTCTACAACGCCTGGAAGGCCTCCAACTACTCGACACCCTGGTGCATGGAGAACTTCATCCAGCCCAAGAGCATGGCGCGCGTGCGCGACGTGCGCGGCCAGCTGCACATCATCATGCAGCGGCACAAGCACGCCCTCGTGTCGTGCGGGCGCAACACGCAGAAGATCCGGCAGGCGCTCTGCAGCGGCTTCTTCCGCAACAGCGCGCGCAAGGACCCGTCGGAGGGATACAAGACGATTGTCGAGGGCACGCCCGTGTACCTGCACCCGTCGTCGGCGCTCTTCGGCAAACCGGCCGAACACGTCATCTACCATTCGCTCGTCGAAACGACCAAGGAGTATATGCACGTGTGCAGCGTGATTGAGCCCAAGTGGCTGGTGGAGGCGGCGCCGACGTTCTTCAAGGTGGCGGGCACGAAGCTGGGGGAGATGAGCAAGAGGAAGAAGGCCGAGAGGATCCAGCCGTTGCATAATCGGTTTGCCGGCGAGGATGACTGGAGGTTGTCGGCGCAGAAGAGGCAGGGGAGGGGTGGGGGTGGGACGTGGGGTTAGTGGTGTTTGTCGTGCTGGTAAGGTGGGAGATGTTTGGGTAGCGTTTATATGTTCAGGATACCATTTGTCTGTCGTTGTACCCTGTGTATATTCATCTTATACCAACTACGGGGTTGTGACAAGGGAAATTACATTCTCCGCAATCGTTGCACTGTTCATTAGTTACGAGCTGAGGAACCACATGTTGACGGCAACAGATATATACAGCACATGAGCAGTTCTTAGAATGTGGCATGATTGATTGATATTTCATTGACCGGTTGCCTTCGGGAAGGGAAAGCAGAATCAAAGACTTTTGATAAACGCCAAATGCATCCATCCATACTCGCCCGCTGAATTGCAGTGACAAAGTGAGTAAGGGGGACCCAGGAGCCCCATCGCAGAAGAGGGAAGGAAATGACAAAAAAGAAGAGCCCGCTGTTGCCGAAGGTGAGAGATTGGAAGATGCTCCTTCATCTCAAATTCACTCAGCAGAGTCGACTTCCAGATGACGCCTGCCGACTCAGTCGTTGTAGTTCACCACACCCGCACCATCCTTGTTCGCCTTGCGCAACCCGTACCTCTCGGCCAAATCGTCCTCCTGACTCTTACTGTTCGGATCCAGATACGGCTTCTCGGCCTGGCAGCACACGCGCACCGCGTGCCGCCGATGGGGCGCGAAGCCGTAGGAAGCCGAGTGATTCTATTTCCAGGCTGTTAGAATACATAATAGGAGGACTGTAGAAAAGGGGAAAAGACGTACGCAAACCCGATTATCCCAAAACGCCACATCCCCTTCCCCCCACTGGAACCGCACCTGGATCTCCGGGCTCGTGGCGACAATCTCATTCAGCAGGGCGATGATGGCGTCGCTCTCCGTCTTGGGGACGCCGACGATCTTGGTGACGAAGCCCGGGTTGAAGAAGAGGCTCTTCCAGCCCGTGACTGGGTTGGTTCTGACTAAGGGGTGCTCGGTGGTGACGGGTTCGCGGCGCACGGTGCGGCCCAGTTCGCGCGAGCCCTGGGCTTGCAGGTCGGCCGAGTGCAGCGCCGTGAGGGATTCGAGATATTTCTGCATGGCGGGCGAGAGCATGTCGTAGGCGGCGTATTGCGAGGACCAGAGCGTGTCGCCGCCGCCGCCGCGGGGCGGGCCCGTCAGGACTTTGAGGGATGTGTACGAGGGGGGTTGGACTTCGTAGGTAACCTTTGATATTATACTGTTAGTTTTTGTTGTTCGTCGGGGGATCTAAAAGCTACGTTGGTGGAAGAGGAGGCAGTGATCACGTGAAGGGACAATTCACACTTACATCGCTGTGCCACAAGAACGTCGGCGTGAACAACGCCCTCAGATCCGGACTATCCTCCCCCGTGTACACGACATGTACATCCTCCAGGCCCTCCCTCCGCGGACAAGCCGTAGTCGCATGCTTATGCAATTCCCCGAAATACCTGCCCAGCTCCCGCTGCTTCTCGATGTCGAAGTTCTTCTGGTTACGGAAGAAGACGACGCCCCGTGTGGCGATCAGACGAGCGAGATCGTTCTTCTGCAGGTCCGTGAGGTTGGCCAGGTCGATGCCGTGGATCTCGGTGCCGATCTTGGGGTTATAGTCGAAGACGTCGGTGGCCGAGGAGAGGAGGTGCTTGAAGTTGGGGTCGCCGAGGAGACCCTTGTCTGAGTAGGGGACTCCGGTCAAGGGAGGCCACTTGACGTCTGGGAAGCGAGGGCGGAGGTCTTCGTAGGGGTAGGTCTCGTCGTGCTTTTTGACAGGCGAACGACCTGGGGTATAGTTGAGGGCGTTGGTCCTGAGGGACGGTTTCAGCCCCACCAGAGAGGTGCCATTGGATTCGGGGACGGTAGGCTCGACCAGGCCGGGTGCCATGGTGCGGGATGTATGCAGTGGTCTCGGGAAGAAGCGTATTTAGTAGAGTAGGAGGGGAGTAGACAGTACAGTGGTACAGACGCCTGGAAACAGTGAAGGCGCGCTCCGTAGGGATGTAACAAGCCCGGTAGAAAATGACTTGATGACAGACAGAGGAATAGGAAAATGAACCTGAAGGTGGATTATTGGTTGGAAGTGTCTTATAGCAGAGTAATAGAGAGAAAGGGACAAAGAAGAACTCACACCCTCCTTTATAGCAGAGATAACACAAGTGACTGTACCTACCCAGAGTAAGCCAGGCATGAAGTCACTGAGAGTCATTCTAATCGATGGCGCCATCGCACACAATCACCCTTGAACTCTGACAATCCATGTCGGCACACTATTACCCTCATACCTAGCGGTCTTCGTTGCGGCGGCATCTAACCAGAACATGCAGGCACAACCAGACCGAAGTCTGGGGTACCGGGGACGAGGCCGAAGACGGAACATGCACGGTCATGCATCCGAGCATGCGTGCATCGAGATTTCAAAGCGTTGCTGTAACGGTCATGTAGGTAGGTCTATATCCGGTTGGGCCTTCGAGGGGGCTAGATATGGCCATCCGGGAGTAGTGTCTCTGCCGCACTTGCGTGACGTTGAACAGAACAGCAAAGGCTGTAGCCACCTTGCCCATCGAATGGAAAAGGTACAAAAGGGTATTCCTTCGGATTTCACGTCCCTTTCATCATCTCCATATCGATAACTGATTGTCCAACATGGCCATGGCCTCCCTGTGGCGGTGATGTGGCGGGTATCTCCTGTTTAGCGGGGGAGTTGAGAGCACGTCAGATGGCGCAATCCACCAAGTCCACCAAGTCCAACCTGACCCCAGTTTATCAAACGGGCACAGTCGCCGCCCGACAATCGAAGTCGAACTACCTGCAGATCCTCTTCACCGCAATTCCTCGAATCCGGAATTTCGCCGTCCAGTCCTTGTCGTCGTCCTATTTTCCCCAGGTGCTTGACCATTTCTCAGCATAATAATTCTATAGCCGTCAGCAGAAGAACTGCGGTCCTGGCTCGAACATCTTGCATATCTACTGTGCATGTCCTCTCCCATACTTAGTCCACGCTCCGGTAATCCAGCTGCTTCCCCTGTGGAGCATCTGTCATGGACGGCACTTCATGCAAAGGGCGGATAATACTGAATGCCAGCTGAATGTAAACAAATGCCTCTCCAAAGGACACAATGTGCGCAATATGCCCAAGACGATCCAGGTAAAGGCTGTAAACACAGGGTTCCCCCTCTGGAATGCATTCATACGTCGCCAATCACATGGTCACCGACACCGGAGAAAGCGGCGATAAGCTTCTCGGGACGAGAGGAGAGTTCCGTGCGGAGAGTAAGGTTGGGTGCTGAGTAGAAGCTGCAGTCGGCTAAAGAATGAGCGGTGCTGTAGCTGCGCCAATTTGGATTAAGATATACAATGAATATAAAATCCAATCACCTAGTCATGGCAGCGTACCAACCTTTTGCAGCCGTAACTGACCAAGCGCCAGAACACCCCTAGGCCCCTTCAACCGAAACCGGCGCCGAACGCACAAGATCCATTGATCCAACCTTGGGGATCCTCGAGTATCCCGAATAATGACATTCAATAACACAACAGCCACGCCTATGCCGCCCAGCTGTTTCTCTTTTGCCCAAACCAGACCCCAAACGCGGTAATGAGGAAGAGTAGCAATGCTACCCACCGGAGGGTCCACCATACCCACTGTGAGGTGGAGGAGGGGGCGCTTTGATAGACGTCAGAGATCCACTCATGCTGAGAAACCGCCGGAGCGAAATGAGAGGGCACGGTTCAGAGGAACAAGCTGTAATGAGAGCTGAAAGAAGAGATGGAAGATGTGAAAGACGGACAACTTATTGCTGTTGTTCTTTTTCGTACCCCGCTGGTTTCTCCTTTCCCTTGACTTCGTAATATCTGGACAGGCAAGAGTACCCATTCCAATCAAAGTTATCCTTGGGGTTGCAGTGACATTTGTGTTGCAACCGATATTCTTCTCCGGTAGGGCAGTGCGTGAAGGGAACGTGATAGTACGCGATATCGTTGAAGAAATGGATCTCCTCCTTTTTTAGCATGAGCGCAGCAGCGATGGAGTGCACCGGCGCATCGCCCCAGCGCTCGTAGAAAAACCCGCCAGCATGGTCGAGAGAGTTGAAATAGTCGAGATAGGCTTTGGAGCGGAGCCAATTCAGGTTGCCTATCTCAAAGTTGGACCACTAAACGCGGTTAGCGATTCATACTTCTCTGCGCATGGGACACACGAGGGGCGACAAACAAAGTGGCAGTGGTTATACGTCTTGCCGTCATCATCACTGAGCCAATTCATCATATTGCCCTCGACAATATGCTCTGGGTGAGCCTTGGTGAAGTTCTTGACCGCATCCCATAGCGTAGGGATCGTCTCGACGTACTCGTACAAGCTGAGTACAAAACTGTATTTCTTCTTATTGTCGGCCATATATTGGAACGGGTCATAGTCGATGTCGCAAAAGAACTCCACGCTAGGTTCTACGCGCCAATACCACTCATAGTCCAGCATCAAAGGGTGCCGGAAGAAGAATCCGGACTCGTAGCGGCACATGTGTCGGTAGCTGATGGAATCGCCATAGATGATCTTGGCTTCCTTCATCTGCTCGCGAACCTTGGCGGCGCGGTCCTGATCGATGAAGTCGGGGAACGACCAATGTTCGGTGGGAATACGCCCATATTTGGTTTTCCCAGAGACTAACGCCGAGGTAACTTTCTTGAACTCGTCATCAAAGTCGTCATCATTCAAAAAGACCCAGTCGTAGTTGAACTTGCGATTGAAGCGGTCTTCGACGTGCCGGATCGATTTGGCAATCTCCCAGAGATCGCTGTTGCGGGCAAGTGTCACAAACGTGGCATTCATACGACCGCCGGCGGCCGTGGCGGGAGGCGGCGAGGACCCGGTATTGGGGGTGGTTGGCGGCTTCTCCGGGCTGGTGATAGAGCCATTGGCAGCCGGGTTGGTGATACTCGGCCATGATGATGGCCCAGACGAGGAAGAGGATATGAAGAAAAGAAGAATGAGACACTGCTTAGCGTCAGCTGGGGAAAGTTCTTTGCACGACACCAAACTGAAAGGGCCACGCGTACGACGAGAGCGAAGACAATATATCGCAGATATCGCTGGGAGTTTGCCATGGCGCGGGGAGACCGAGGCGCGCTCGACGGCTGGGCCTTCTCCGGAACTGTGGGGTCCTCCAGCTTGCTAAGTGTGGACTTGAGCGTCCTTGGGAGGCGTGGATGGGGCGGAGAAGCTGTCTTGCGACGACGTGCGGCGCTCAATATCCGGCGCCTCCAGGTATTTGCGGTGCGGTGCTGGGAGGAGCTGAGGACCCGGAAATAGCGGGCAATTTAGGAAGTCAAGGGCGAAGCTGCACAGAAGCGGCGCATCACCGAGACGGCTGGAGGTGAAAACAGTTAACTGAAGGGGTTGCAAGGGAGAAGAAGCACATGTGGTAGAAAAGGGAGTCCGTCTGCTCGGTGGTAGCAAAGGGAATGTGGTTCAAGACACGAACACGAATGGCCACCGCCCATTTAGGACTAGCTCCGCCAAGCTCACCTTTGCAGGGAGCAACTCCCACTCCACCATGGTCACTATCACGACGTTGTTTGACAGAACATTCCTTGGGTGAGGTTCGACAGGGCGCACCCCTCCTACCTTCGCATTCTTGACTTACTGTTACTCTCTGTTGCGTCGATGCGGACATTTTCTCCGCGTCTTACGTCATTGCCCCGTTGCCTCCCAATTCTCACTTTCGAGACACCCCCTCCGCTATTACCCGTCTTCGACTACCTTTGACGCCCATCTGTCTCCGGAAGGCGCTGCCCGACATGTCCTTTTTCGGCTTCGATACGACGCTTCCCCGCGATCATAGCCATTCTGCCCGTGCGCCCGGCTTCGGCCAGCCCGCAGACCCTTTCGCAAGCCTCAGCGGTGGCGCTGCCGACGACGAGATGTATGTACCCGCGCGGAGCTCTCGGAAACGGTGCAGCTAACATCCTGTGCCAGAATCGACTTTGAGGATACTTATGACGGACTGGGCGACCAGCTCGACGATGCCGACGACGCCCTTAATGACGATACCTTTGGCGGAGGGCCGGCCACCCAGCAGACCGTTGGCAAGGACTTTGACTTTGCCGGCCAGACCTCCAAGATCGCCAACACTCTCCAGGAGGAGCAGATGCTTTTTGAAGCACGCAACCTGCGGAAGCCCCCTCCGGTCCAGGCATCCAAACCTGCCAGGACCGGCTACGAGAGCTACCATGACCCTGACTACATTCCACAGCTGGAGGCGCGTGCCGATATCTGGGGCCTGCAGCCGAAACAAGTTCCCCAGCAGAAGCAGCCCGAACCCCAGGCTCCTTCAGCGCCAGCAAAGAAGATGATGAGCCTGGATGAGGTCGAGGCTATGATGCGTGCTCAGACTGCAAGTCAGACGACTGCTGCCCCTCCGGTACAGCCCGCTCCTGCGCAGATCCCTCCATCTGTGCCGATGCGACACCAGCAGCAAATACAGCACCACGGGGCTCAAGACCAGTTTGCCCCGCAGATTTTGCAGGCCCCGCATCAACAACAGCCCAGTTTCAGTCAGCAGCAAGCACACGCAGAGTTGCCGGCCCATCCTGTGCAAATCCAACCTCCTCGCCAACCTGCCGCGATGCAGAGACAGAGACAGACGCCGGATAACGCAGGTCAGCAGCCTAGGTATGCGGCGCCCCTTCCAAGTGCTCAACGACCGCCGTCCCAGCCCAGGCAAATTCTGCAGAACCCGAATCGCCTTTCAGGCCAGGGATTGCCCGTCATGCCACCGCCAACGGGGCCTCGCGGAGCACTCCCAGTTCACAGTCGCGGACCGTCTTTCCCAAGCATGGCCATCACCCCCGACCAGCTGATGCAGATGCCCGAGGAACAGCGACTGGCTTATCTGGAAGAGGAGGCGAGGCGTGCTAAGCGGAACCATAAGATTGCGCTGCTATCAAAGGACAATGGATTGATGACTCCCCAGGACAAGAATTTCATCACTCGCATTCAATTGCAGCAATTGATGGCTGCAACGGGCGGTCTTGAAGAGGCACGGTCCGAGGCTGCGCTCGCCGAAGACTTCTACTACCACGTCTTTTCCCAGATTCGCGGAGCTCACAGGCAGACACCCCAACAACCGGCCAATCAGTTTGCACAAACCTATCTGTTTCAAACCAACAGCAGATTTGGTGCTGGTCGCCGTCATGGCCGTGGCGGGGACAATCATATGCAACGCATGGAGCAACAAGTCCAGCGTGCCGTAGAAGCTGCAAAGGCAAAGCCGAAAAATAAGCAGCTGGTCATTGAAGGCAGCTTGGGCAAAATCTCCTTCAGTAACTCGAAAACGCCCCGCCCCCTGCTGAATATCAAGCGAGCAGAGACTGGCGACAAACACCCCAAACCCCACAAATCGTCCATTGCCGATCGAAAGGAAGTGCTCAGGAATATTGAGGACGTGTATAGGGCGTTGATGGAGATCGATGACCACGAGCGGGCACTGCCCCCGCCCATCAACGAGGAGAGCAGCCCGGAGGCGATTCAAAATCACATGGAATGGCGAACCAAGTTCCAAGCATTGCACGACAAGCTTTGGGAAGCTACCAAGATCATGGAACCAATCAATCTACAGTGAGTGTGTCGTGAATTCATCCAGGGTCATATTCTTACGCGGACCAGATCTCCCACTCCACACCCTTTTATCGCTATGCTCTCTCATGCCAAGGGCAAGAAGCTCATTTCGCGACTATTCCGCCATATCGATGACCAAGAGCGTGTCACCGTCATCACAATGATTGTTGTGCACTTGGATCACCTGCCCGTTGTAAACCAGGCAATTGCAACACCCGAAGAGCCTCTGAGTCCGGCCATTCGAGAGCAGGTCGAGTTATTCGTCCATGCGGTGATACCACCTTATTTCACGCATATCCAGACTTCTCCGCTCAATATCGTCATTGGCCTTCTTGAAATTATACTTCAACGGACTAACCTGCACCTTGTTGCGCGGAGCAAGGTGGGTATGGAGATGCTGACAATCTTGCTCTCTCGAGCCGAGATACTGAAGCAGTCGGCGCCTGAGATGGATGTTACGGAGTGGGAGAAATGGACGGAGCTCTACAACCGACTCTTTGATACTGTCGAGCCTGTGCTCCCGGTTCTGTTCCCTGGGACAGTCAATGACACGGATGACAAGTACATCTGGCAGTTCCTGGCAGCAATTGGAGTGGGCGCCAGCCCAGAGCAGCAGCAGAGGCTCGTCCTTGGAGTCAAGGATCGGGTCATGGATACCGTCACGGTCAGCAGGGCACTTCCCCCGGATATGTCGGCGGCCAGATTATTCAATGTCAACCTCTTCATGAGGGCTATCGGTCTGGATGTAGAGTTGCTGGGATGAAACCCTTGCAAGGGACCGACTCAATCTCGAAGACATGGACGAATGTCACCAACACGATGCCCACTGGGCGGTAATCCGGGGCCACTGGGTCTTGCTCCGGTGCCGAGGGACAGTGCCGCAGCGCTTCTCGAGGAAGAAGCAGAGACAGGAGACAGACCAGGTCGGAAGCCTTGCCCAAGCTATATGCAGGTGGGTGAAGACGGCCGAGCGGACCAGCGACGCGCGATAGGGCAAGGGACCTCGAAGTCCGCATCCGCACATGTATTTATCCTTGCCTTGTGTCATTTCAACAAAAAACAGCTGATATCATTTGCCATTTACGCCACGGAAATAGAATACGCGTCAGTACTTGAGGGACAACGAAAGCCTACATCTCGGGCGCTCTAGTTCATTTGGTCACGTGGGCCCAACATACCGACTTGGGTAGGTACGAGGCACATTGCACCTGCATCTTCCACTCCTCTCACTGTAATCCTATTCGCCCACCCCATGAATCTGAGCCTTCAACAGCCATAATTATCCCTCAGCCCCCTTATATCTGGTCATGGAACTCGACCTCTCGGTTCCGGAGCCGTCGGTGATTGAGTACGCGAGGCTTCATGGTCTGTCGAGAGATTACAGTGCCGACCCACCACCTTTCGGCAGTGTCGTTGCTCCTTCGGACCATGACTTGAGCGAAACCCTAGGCGACTGTCCGCATGGTCCTTTCACTAATCCTGCTGACAATATGATCCGAGAGCGACTCACCGTCTCCAAGGATGCGGCTCTTCTCCTCAAATCCATGCTTGCCATGCGGGCTGTTCCGGAGGATGGGCTTCCTCTGGACAGTTGTTGGAAGCGGATGTCCCCCCTGAATCTCGAACTTCCACTTCTTCATAGTGACAATGAGACTGACCTCCAGGAGTTTGGGAATACCGACGTGCCCAGTTTCAGCAACATACGGCTCCCTCTAGAAACTGTGGATGACGAGAAAGATGAGGGGTTAGGGTGGCCAGCCGCTTACTTGGAGTATCCAAAGATCCATGATGCCGAATGTCAAGCAGAGAAATTGGCTGTCTCAAGGGGCGTTTTGTTATTCCTCCAGAAGGTTATCCATGATGACTGGGGTCAGACAGATATTGTTGATCTTGTTCATGGGGGGCAAAGTGGCAAGAGGGTTTGCGCACACAAACGTTTCATTCCCCGACAGCAACTGACCGTTGGTTCAGTTGGGTGTACAGCTTCTGACACCTCCCCTACTTCCTATATCCCCGCCCTTGACTCCTTATATTCCATCATCCCCTGGCAATCGTCTCGAACTTCTCTCAGACAGCAGCAATTCTCCGCTAGCCGAATTAAAAGTGCTGGAAGATCGCATCATGAAAGATGATACACTGTTACCAGGTCTCGATCACGAAGCCTCCGACGATTCAATGCTGCTGGATGAGGTCAGTTCCCTGCGAGAGGTTCAAGAGAAACCAGTCATGCTATCCATGAAACGAAAAGCACGCGATTGCAAAGTTGAAGGCCCACTCACGCCTCTAAACTCGGACTCTCCAAGCAAGAAACTGAAATCCGTTTCTTTCAAAGAGATGGTCTGCGAATATATCCCAGACATCACCATCGCCTTGGACTCTGGCAGTGGAAGCTCTGAAGCACTTGGCAGCGTTGATGATGTCTACAGGCAGCTAGAATCCCATGCGAAAGAAGCGACTCGAAGACTGGAGAGCGAGAAGTTATCCGAAGTTGATACCACGAAGCGTGTTGATGTTCCGCATATCGATTCCATATCCATCGTGGCTCCTTGGGATGTCTTTTCTCGGAAGGTGATGTCCCGCACCATGACAAGCGATGCCACCGAGCTGCAAGCTCAGAAACGATTCCTCACTCAGGTCAAGAGATCCGATCTCGGGGCCACACCTACGTGGCATGGGATATCCAAGCTTGATCGGGAGCTGAGCTGGGCCGTCTTCCGCAAAGAGATGGGAAGCATAGCGTTGGAAGAGAATCTGCATGGTGGGGAGCTTGTTGATAAATTGCTTACCGAGCTTACAGGAGGCAACATCGCAACGAGCTCCACTGATATCTGGCACAGAGATGGGTTGCGTATCCTTGAGGATGATAATAGTGTCGAAGAACTGGACCCTGCCGATTACGGAGCAACTGCTATTGGGAATCGCGAAGTAGGCTTAGGGCATCAATCGGCAGACGTGGAGAACCTCCGCCAGAAGACGTTTCTTGACGGCGATCCGGGTCAGAAGTCCGAATCAAGCAAGAAGATTTCTCGCCAAGGATCTTTGGCTGAGAAACCGGATGATAACACCCTCATGTTTGGGGGCAAGTTTTCTACCTCCACCGCTCTGCAGAGATTCATGGAGATACATGGAAAAGCCCGCGAGTCTCAGTCGGCCATGCAACAAACAAGCGCTCCTGGTGTGACGCCAACAGCGCCTGACCCTTCCAGCCGGAACCCGTGTGGTAGGGAGGTCACCAAACTAGTCTCACCAGAACCTCAACATGCTGGTGCTTCACGGAACCGATCCCATCAAGAGCCGAAACTTCCTCTAAAACTACCGGAGATACCAAAGCACCTGCCAGCCTGCTCGTACATAATGTCGTTCACGTTGCTCAGGCAGCGTAATCTATCCCGGGAAATAAAAGCGCTGTATCCTTCCGCTCACATCATAGAAAGAGACTTTACGCTACCCCACTCGCCAAGCGACGAGGCGGATCTGCTTCTCTCCCCTTCCACCGGGCTCATCTGTACAACACTGCAACAAATCAAGCAAACGGCACTTCCCGGCCAACCTGATCGAGCATTCGTCAAAGAGCGGCTGTCAACGTTAGCAGCAAGATATGAAAGGCTGATTGTGCTTATCAGTGAGGGATTGAGCGTGGAGGCAGAGTCGTATGGTCGTGGGTCTCTGCACGCTGTTGATGCTCGTGACAGAGACGCCATGGCTCAGTTTGGCAACTTCG
Organism: Westerdykella ornata; assembly: GCF_010094085.1. NCBI lineage: Eukaryota > Fungi > Ascomycota > Dothideomycetes > Pleosporales > Sporormiaceae > Westerdykella > Westerdykella ornata. Next base: position 1,199,908 of record NW_022986854.1, read on the forward strand.
CATCCAAGATGGATGTCGAGGTTTTCACTGTTTTCGTTCGGGGTGGGGAGCAAGCTCTTGCAAGGGCCATTGTCAACGAAATGGTAAAGTGGGGACTTCCTCATGGATTCAAAGACCTTGGTGATCTGAGATTATTAGAGGACGAGACTACAGTACGTCACTCGCCCCTTTGCACATTTACATTGCGTAAAACTGATTCCTTACAGTGGGAAGTATTCTTGAGAAGAGCCGGGTTGAACCCTTTTTCTGCTCAAATCATTCTCGCCTCCTTCAAGCACCCTTATGACATGCCGCTTCGTGCAGGTTCCCCCTACTCCGCTGGTGAATCCCAAGAAGTCCTCAAAGTATATGGACTCCCCGCATTCCTCCTTCTCGAACCAGAAGAACGCATCACCCGGTTTGAGGTTCTGATGGGCGGGCGCAGGGTGCTCAGCCGTATTAACGAGATGCTCGAGAGAAAATGGCCCAGTGCAGCAAATGGTTTCAAAATCTAAGGGCTATCTTCCACTTTCCGGAAGGGATCTATGTTGGAGGCATGTGCTCGATGCATCTACCGGGTTGTTACCTCGGGATTACTGCTCTTACAGTGAATATTTCTCTGTGCTCCTTCTGGACGATAACATATTCCTCAAGCGCATCAGGCGAGTTTTGAATCACGGCCCTGGCAGAAGCGTCGCGGAAGGCTCGGTGTCTAACGACTTTCGCCAAGTGTATTCACTTCTAGACCTGGGAGTAATTGGTTCACATTATTTTACCTTAAACTTCTACAGCATTCACTTAAAGAGAGCACCCGCGTAAAGGTTCACGTGCTGAGCCTCCTCGCAGTGAAAGTGCAACTTCACCATTAAAATTCGTATTTCAGCATAATGCCCTGCTTCCAACGTAAATGCCACCGGCAGACCACAACCCGGATCTCAAACTCAACCCTAATCAATACAACCCCAAGTTAATCACTCAACCACGCTTCAAGATGGGTAAGCTCATAGAGCGAATAGATGTTTATGAACACCGGCGAATGTCGCCAAGCACCCTCAGCAGGGCGGCTCGTAAAGAGGTGCTAATGGAGTTCCTTCGGCGAATGGGAGAGCCAATAATTCCCGAGAAGAGGAAAGCTGCCATTGCTTGTGATGTCTACCGGGTCATTCAGGACTATCATGGAGGCGTTCAAGGACGGAAAGACGGACATGATAGCGCCGTTAGCATGACTGGAATGTTAAACGCCCCAACTGATCCAAATCGTCGAAGCGTAGAGCCTGGAATATTGGGTAATGCGGAGCAAGGGGCAGTTCACTCCAATCTGGGTTTGAACGTTCACCCTGCCATTGCAAAGGAATATGCCCCAGCTGTAAACCAAGATCCCTTCACCGGGAGGTCAATGTGTAGGAGTAATGAGACGGCTTCCGAGGAACAGTTAGGCCTCGCTGAGATCGAATACCATCTAGAGCGAGAGTTGACTGCAGAGCTGGGCAGGGGCAGCCAAGCGCCAGGGGCTACGTCCCCAGAGACGGGCGACCAAAGCATGACTAAGGAGGTGACAGAAGCCAGTGCACATGGCACTTCTTTCGATCCTTCTCAGGACATTTGGCCAGCAATCGACTCACCAGCTGTCAGTCGCAAAGAAAGAGACTCTGGCGTCGGCTTCTGTTTCGGGCCAGAAAAGACACAACACCAATCGCCACATTTCGCAACCGTAGAAGTTCTTCAACTCCGTCACGGTGCCATTACAACATTACTCGACACCACCTCTGCGACATCAACGACAAATATGATCGGTAAGGACTATTCCGTCATTCAAGACGGCAACAGCTTGCCCACCCTTGAGGTTCAAAAGAACATTGAGGAGGAAATCAAAAACGACATGGCTTTCCACCGCCTCAACTCGCCCTACCACATCCACCATCTCTGCGGCTGCCGCCCCTTCATGGACCTTGCCAAAGTCCGCACCGCTCTCATCTTCATGAAACGCGTCATCGGTCGCGAAATGTTCCCGCACACCCACAACGAACTCCATTACGATGATGAGACTGTTACTACCGCCGATGAAGAAGCGCTGCTGGCGCAAGTGAAGCTAGTCAATGTCGACGACGCTTTTCCAGCAGTGTCGTTCGTTTTCGACGCGCATGGAAATCACATCATGAGCGAGAAGGCGCACTGGCTCGTTACCGTAATTCTAGAGCTACGGCAGGCTTTCCGCGAGAGGAAGAAGTATCGAGAAGAAAAGGAGGGTGCTTCCAAGGAGGTTGGCGTAGAGAAATTTGGATGCGCGCAGATTGTTGCTGCTGCGGGGGACGCACAGATGTTGGAGTATGAGGAGTGTATGCGGCAGTTGGTCGAGGAGGTGGTGGATAGGTTGCAAGTGCCGATTTCTACAAGGACGGAGATGAGGGAGGTGGTCAAGGCAATGGTGTTTGGTGTTCTTGCAGTTTAGGTGTGATGTGAACAAAGGTTTGAAGTATGAGTACGAGGGCTGTCCCAAGGCAAACATAGGTGCCACCTGCCTAGATATCTTACGAATATGCAGTACGCTGATATTTTTGAGCTCCTAGACACTTGAAACCCGAAGGGGAACAGTCTTGTCTTGCTGGTCTTCACACTTTTTGAGAGAGGAAGTTATTGGACTTAGTCGTGTTTTGCGCATTGCTAACCGTGCGTATATTTGGCCATCGATTGCGTATATTATAGACCAACGACGCAAAGATACATTTGCGTCCGGGAAATAGATATTGCGTAAGCAAAAGGGGAAGGGAAACATCTTGTTTATAACGCTCTGATACAAAATGGAAGTGAAGCGATAGAGTGTCTGAGATGGTTGATTGACTAGTAAATCTGACAATTCGTATGGCTGTGGATGAGAATGGCTCAAGCCGAACCGAATATCACTGATACACTAAGCCTCGGGCTGCCAACGACGTCTTTACACCTTGAAGTTTTATTTGGCTGCCAAAACAACAGTCTGAACGTCTACGCACTAGCTGAAACCCATGAGTTATGACGTAGGACCGTTCCTCGACATGCAGCTGATCACTGTCTAACCCGACTCAGATGAGTAGCAAATATGATTGCTCCGTTTCTTGAAGCTTCCAGCACAATTCCCGCCGCGTATCTGAGAGATGTTTACTACTGCAGTACCTGGAAATAGGAAAATAAATGCTACTGAATTTGTGAGGCAGGTGATCGCGCAGTGTCTCAGGTCGCACCGTGCACTTTCACCGCTGCCCGTGACTGCGCGATATCTTGTCCCCAGGGCGACAGCAGCAGGCTGTAAATGGAAACGGGAAAGCAAAACGCTCAGTCACTCATGACGGAGGTCAAGAAAACTATATACGCGAACCGAACACCCTACGACTTGTATAATTTCTTTCCCACGTCCCCCGCTGATTTCTTCACACACAAACACAACCCACCACAACCGCTGCTGGAACCTCTGCAGAAATCGTATACTCTAACTTTGTTTCATCACTACGTGGTTTGAGAACCCAACATGGGCTCCCATCGCCCCCATGGTTCACGAAAGAGCTTGAGCACTGTCCTCGACGGCGGGAAAGGACAACGCCGTCCGAATCTTCCAACTCTCCTAAGCTATACACTGCATCAATATCCATTCGATCGTCGCGGATCTGGTACAGCAGGTCTGAGTGGTCGAGGTACGCGCATCTCACCCACTTCTGCTCGCTCCCTGGGGCCTCTTCCACGAATTCAGCGCACAGCCGCTCGCACACCGTCGGTTGAATGTGAAGCATTACCACCAGCACTTCGAGGGGTAGCCAACATTGCGCACGAAACTCGTGAAGGAGCCCATCCACTTGCAACCATCGGTGGGGTGACCGGACGATTCGCGCGATCTCCCCGAAGGACTCGTGTCTTTGTCGCACCTCGCGAGGGTAAATCCAACGGTGACTTTGATGCCGATGAAGAAACTTCGTCAAGTTCGGATGAATCCACCCATTCCCGGACATTCTACCTCCCTCCCAAGCAACTCGAAGGATTCATGAACGGGAAACACCCGAACCCACGGGATAGACCTCCTAGGGCAGGCAGACTTCAGATTAATCTCAACATGGAACGAGCAACTGAGCGAGAGGGCTCAACCGACTCTGAAGGCTTTGCCAGCAAAATCATGGATACCTGGATAGAGATCCTATCGATACCTGGCGAACTTCAACGTGGTGTTGCTCGCGCAGCTCAGGAGGATGCTGAGGAAGCTGCTGCTGCTGCTGCTGCTGCTGCGTCTGTTGCTGAAGCAGACATTGATATGATGGAGCTTTCGGAGCAGAGCCAACTCGATGATCCCAGTTCAGCCGAGCAACCCACGCAAGCTGAACAACCTGATCTGACCCACCAATTGGATCCCCAAGAAAATACGACGGAAGCTACAACACTGGATGAGACCACCACCAGCAATGGTCAACAGCAAGATCAGACCGCTGACTCAACTGCTCAGCAGCAGAACGACGCTACTCAGACGGCAGCTGAGGAACAGCATGATATCACGCAGTTGATCCAGAAGTATTCCAACGCCTATCAAGCCCTCAGCACAGTTATACGCGCTGCCGAAGCTGCCATCCAGACCGGCGGGTCTACGCCAGCAGATGCAATGATTGATCACTCCGCGGTTACGTCCACCCATGGTCTGCAAGTCACCATCCTCTTCGATTCGCGCCGTAGACCCTTGATCACAGCTGAAGCTCAATCAGCAATCTGGGTCATCTTGCGTAGCAAACAGCGCTCGTGGACGATTAATCCCATTGGGATCATGCCGGTGCAGATTGTACGTGCCACACGGAACGTCCGGTCAGCTTGGGTTCAAGCGCGGAATGACCTTGCTAAGATATTGCGGGAACTCCCCGACTGAACCTGAAACAGCGGAGGAGGATTGCTGAACGCCTGATGATGCATGCCATGAACGTCCAGGAGCCTAAGTGCTTAGCGTATCATCTGGTTAAGGTATAGATCCAAATCCAAATATTATTTCTTGCAACGAGTGCTAACACCTTAGAGCTATTCTCCACGACTATACATGTTTCTTTTCAGAACACACGGCATGGTCAAGACTGCGGCAAATGCATACACCGGGAAATCCTTTTCAATTCGTAAGACTTCTGGTTCTAGCGACATTCGTATGAACTGGGGGCATTTCGCAGGCAGTATCCTATACGTGGATTGCTATGTACAATATTCATAGAATATCAACTCTATATCCCCAATTGTTTGTGCTTGCAAAGTTTCGGTGTGTGTGTTGCATCCTCATTTTGAGGTCAATACTTAGGCATAAATAACAGATGATCGAGTTATCAGCGTTAGCTGGCTTCCGTTCCGAACCGTTATTCCCCCGTCAATTCTCGGATATGGATCAAGTCCAGAAGGCGCTGTATTGTAATCAAGGCCTTTTTACAGCGAAGTCCAGTCGACTGTATATATACTTCCCTAAGTCAGACGTTCAGTTCTAGGTGTTGAGAACACGATTATTCACGCAATCACCGTTTTGATTTTCTCCCATCCAGCACCATACAAACTTAGATTTGTCGTTCGCACACAAGGCGAGGTGTTCGACAGTGGGCACTGAACGTTGCAGTAGCAGATAGCATGAAGCACCGGAGTCCTGGGGATAAGTCAGCTACGCATTTTAGCACAGCACAAAACAGGCCGTGAGAGCTCAAATCGGAGAGGGTGTGCTAGGTGGGATTATGCTAGATAAGTTCGAGCTGACCGTAGCAGTATTTTTGCTAATGAAGGGAGGAACAAGGAGGTGCGTGCGTCTATATGCGGATGCTCCGGCGAGGGATCGACTGTCATAATAAATATAAGCTCAAGCTCCAAGATTTCTGCTCGACTTGCTGGAAATATTCAAAAAGAGAATAACAAACACCTTATCTCAAAAGGCTTGTATTTCATAATATTGTGGCCCGGCGTAAGCTCTGCATGTCAACGCAATGTCTTCCCTATATTTCCGAGCGTCCATACACTGGCAAAGGCCTCTTCATGGCTCTTTCCTCGGTTGCCACAATTAATTCCCTAGTCATGTAATATCACAGCAGCACTTCATCCTTGAATCACTTTGAACCTAAACTGGTCCTTGCGGTCAAGGTAGACCACTTTGTGTGCAAAACCGGCCTCCTCAACCGCCTTCTTGAAATCAGCCAAGGGTGACAGCATCACGTCGTAATCGCTATATGTATCTTAACACACCTAGTGCGGGAGTATTAGGTCTGTACTCACTCGAAATGAATGGGAATAGTCAGGTCCGGGTTAATCAGTTGTATCAATTGTACTCCCTGCGTTTCGTTCATGCTCACCATCAAAAGGGGCATCTTAGGTGACGGAATCGTGGTGCCTCCAAGGTGGATCAACATCAAATCAATACCTTGGCCCTTATACCTTTCTGGTATCTCTTTTAATTCCGGGACCATCAGAGTATCACCGGAGATGTAGATCCGGTAGCCGCATTGGAAGCTGGAAACCGCGTTGTCAAAGTACCCTAGCTCTACCTAGTCTGGATTTTAGCAACAACGAGCATCTTGCTGTACTTCTTCCGGGTTACCACTCACCAGCCATCCATTGGTTGGGGGAAGGGCGGAAAGGATATCGTTGGCCACGGAAAGGGGACCTGGAGGTACGTGCTTGCCCGGCATCCCAGTGACTTTGATTGCGGGTTTCCGGTCACCCTCCCTCGTCTTGATATTGAGCAGCATGGAGTCAAAGAAGTCCAGATCGTACACTTGAGTAAAAGACTCATCTTCCCCTTTAGAGGTGAGGTGCCTCTTGGCATGGGGGGTGGTAATAATGGGAATGGAACGGCGTAGAGAGGCTTCCACTTCCTGATCGAAATGATCCGCGTGGTAATGGGAGAGTAGGATTGCATCAATGTGAGGTACCTCGTGGAGACCAATGGCAGGATTAGTGAGGCGCGCGGAAGTGACCCCAGGACCCAGGTGCACATGGTCGCCAGCATGTAGGAAGTTTGGATCCGTCAGAATCCGTACACCTTCCCATTCTCTACATATCATGAGAATCTAGGAAAGAGTAGGGTCACCTTGATACGCACATAATGGTCGTTGCTGTTCCAATGAAGAAGAGGCCTGCATTTTCTCCGCCTGTACTTGCAGGGGATACCTTGATTTCCTTCGCATCAGGGAGATGGCTAGGGAAGTCTTTGTGATCCCGCGTGGGGGGCTGCTTCTGTGAAGGGTCGAGTGTGAGCTGCTTCATCGTGAAGGTTTCCGGGACGCAGACGTGTTCGTATCAAAGTGAAGTTGTTCGGCTAGAAGCTACAACGATATCGGAGGAGGCCAACGAGGTCCGATGTGGAAGAGCTGTCATGGCGTCAGGGTTCCGTAATGCAACTCCGTCTCTTGACTGCTGCGCCACATGGTAGCAAGCCACACCTTTCCTAGCCACAGCTGGGAGACAACACAGATATTCCAGGTGGACCAGGTATGAGGCCCCATTTCAGATGACGAACTTCTTCGATAGCCAGTAAGGCGAAGCGTAGTCGAACGCATCTCAATGCCGGCCGGAGGTCCCATACATACATGCCTTAAGTACAGGTGCGCGTTTGGTAGTTCCCTGGTTTAGAGGCGCAAGCTACAGGGCGTAACTCCAGTCGTGTTTGAGCTGTTTGAAGTTGAACTGTAGAACAAGTATTAGCAGCTGTACCTGGTGCTCTATGCAACCAGCCGGGTCCCCAATCTTTTCAGTGATTCCGGCATCGGTTCCCTCTTTACGCTCAGCATCTGCGCATGGATGCGCAATCCCTCGATGTCGTGTTGTAATCCGCTATACCGTAAAGGTTTACTCATATATACCATCTTACAAGTTGAAAAAGCCCTCACAGAATTGCGCAAACCTACAGCACGGGGTGGGACAGATTCACGGTGAAGACGTGAGGTTGAAACAAAGTAATCTGCGGCTTAAGGTTCGCGTCTCTTGGCGGCCGCCATCGCCCTGGAAATTTATTGAACCCCAACCTCGGGACGTCGACTTGTCGTATAACCAGTCTTACCATACTCCTCCTTCATTTCTTTTGCTTATGGCGCGCAAAAAGAATGGTCCGCTGCAAGATGCGGCTGCGCATGCCAGCAGCGATGGGCTACCCACCGCCCAACAGCCCGGCACTCGTGCCGCGTCAACCAAGAAGCCGGCTCAGCAAGCTCACGAACCCTCAACTTCGGCACTAATCATCTGTCGCAACAAGTAGGTCCCTGTGGAGGCACGTTAATGAACTCATTCTCTGGCTGTTCGTCTTGTTTTGCATCCTTTACTGACTGCCGCACACTAGGCATTGGCGGTATATATCTTCGTTTCACGGTCCCTGGCTCCAGTTGCCTCCTGAGGTCCTCGAATCACTCGCGCATACCAATTACCTGTCTCAACGCCCTCATCCCATCGACCCAGCCGTATTCTACGACCTCGTCAAAATCCGGAAGAATGTCGAGGAAGCAACAAATCTCGCTGTTCGCGCGACGAGTGGTCTCACATCGGCGGCGTTGAGCAACTCCCTCAGTGCGAGCCACGGTATGCTCGGTAGCGCTGCGGCTCTAGGATTAGGCTATAACTACGGCGGTGGAGGAGGTAATGCGAAACTGAGTCGAGAGCGGAAACATCGCATGCGGGAGCTGGCCACAGCGAAATTAAGTCAGGCATACCGTCTGGATGAGATCGCAGCAAGCGTGGCCACCATGCAGTCTGCCTCGACGCTGGAGAACGTTGCCCAACTGGTTCTACAAAGAAATCCCAATGACGTCGAGGCCAAATACGTTCACTTTTTCCACGAGAAGATACCGTCGAGGATGATGGCGCAATGCACACCGTTGGAGGTGTTAGACAGTATAGTCGCCGAAAGACCGAGTGATGGCTCTCCTTTGAGGACTCGAGCTCTGACGCGCATCTTCAAGGAGGATTACGTCAATGCTGCAAAGGACTTGACGGAAGGGTTGTCGCGGGCCAGATATATGCTCGCGCAGCACCGTGCCGGCAAAGACCAGCTTGTCCTAGCGAAGCCACAGCAGGAGTTCCATGCGCGGGATTGGCGAGAGATCAAGGTCGCGGAGGAAGACCAACCGAGTTCCTTGGAAACGCAGCTGCTATTCCATCGCGCAGGGGTCTATTTTACGATTGCATGTCAGCATGTCCATGCCGCACTTGATGGTCTGAGGGAAGCCGAGGAAGCGAAAGCAAGAAGGGAAGCACAGGAAGAAGCTGGAGAGGAACCTACGCCTGAGACTCCCGCTGAGCAGGCCGCACGTCACAATCGTCTTGAAGCGCGTAAGCAAGTGCGCGCCAACGCGAAGCGTGCGATACGGGACTATACTGCGTTTCTTTCTCACTTTGATTACACTCCCGGTATCTCGCCTGAGGTGGCAGAAGCCTTACTACGCCATCTGAATGCTACCGCTGACGAGCCGATAAAAGGGTCCGAGGGACCAGTCGAGCAGCATCCCGACCCCTCAAGCCCAGCCACATCCACTTCCACTTCCGAAGCCTTGATCCCTCATCGTCGCACACATCAGTCTCATCACCAACCCCGTCCTTGGCCTAAACTAGATCCTCCTGAGGTCTTCAAAGTCAGCGAACTTTTCGAGCCGGCAGCACCCGCTTCTCTTCCCCCCTATCCACCACTCCCTGACACCCCCTCCTCACCTTTCGCGGAATCCCAAGAGGCCATCACATACCATCCTCTCCTAACCGATGCGCTTCACTCACTGCTCCTTTGCCACGCCCTTACACAGACCCCTCCCAAGGAACTTCTCCGTCACGCCCACAATGCCGCCCGCCTAGCCCGTATCTGTGATGGGTACCCCATCTTCCTGGCCGCTCGGTCACCAGCACGTGCCGACTGGATTGAAGTGCTTCGAAGAACAGGGAACTGGATCGGTCTAAAATCAAGCTGGGAATCCCTATGTCGGCCTGCGCCCTTACCCGGCCAAGGCGGCCGGCAACCTGCCCATAAGGCGTCTACCGCTGGGCGCACCACCGACGTCACCGTTGGCGGCAAGAGCTCAGACGGCGTGCTGCACGGGGCGCGTGAAGAAACGGCCGCTCAAAAACGAGAACGGCAAAAGCACGAAGCAATCTTGGAGGCTTTGGCGGATGAGCGGGTCGTGGATGAGGACTCGTTCCAGCGTGCTGTCCGTGCGCGGGAGCAACGGTTTCGTGAGGACGAGGAGCTCGATGCGAAGAACGCGGCTGCAAATGGTGTCTCTTCGATCAAAGCAACGGAAGAGGTTGATGCCACTGCGACTGCCAACGGCACCGACAAGCCCAAGCTCAAAGATCCTGGTGGATTGAAGGCTGCTCCTCCTCCAAAGGCGTCCACGTCACCTTACCCGTCTACTCCGGCCCCCAAGCGATGGGCGCAGGATGACGGCCGGGAATACCCCATTTCGACGGAGCGCGCGGAGGCAATTTCTCGCTGGGTCAGGGAAGCGCCGCTTAGTGGCAGTAACCCCGACGGCGCGGGCCCGAAGAAGACTCGCAAGAAGGGGAAACGAAAGGTCAATTCTGCAGGGAAGGGGGAAGGTTCTAGCAGAGCAGCTAGCAGTGCTGGGTTAGAGAACAGTGTGGAGGGCCTGGATATTGAGGACGACGAGGGGCTGGATTAGGGGTCCGGTGATTTTAGTTTTGGCAACATCAGCAGCTGCCACAGTGGAAAGTGTATTCCAGCTAGCATTGTCGCTTACATATGAAGCGTGTGGAATAATGAAATGATATGTCCCTTGAGAATCTCTTAGGAGTACTATGGAGATTGTGCTGCATTGACGTGATTTATGAGTTACACTAATGGTCTCTCTTAAGCATGATCTTGTTGCGCCGAACCGATCCTTTAATCGCAAGTGGCTGCATACAAACGGAGGGGCATGGTGCACATTGAGGGATGTCGGACGCAATGTCAGGAAGCCCAGTGTCAGAGAGCAACAGAGGGAACCATCTCACATGAGAAATGTTCTAAGCAGTCCACCATACTGAGTCAGATGGTCCCCCGAAGACTCCTTCGATCTGATCTACCTCGAAGGGCGCCGTACATTTGAGCGCACAAACAACTGGAATCGTAGTTTTCATGCCACCAAATCAAACAATTAACTCGCGTCCCCAGAGTCTGTCCATTGGCGAAGTTATCTAGGCTGGCGGGCAACTGCTTGTTAGTCATAAGATGCAAACTAGCATACCGGCATTTTAGAACACTCACCCAAGCCCCCCTCTAGTATCTACTACGGTCCACGCTATTACCGTCTACGCATAACAAAGCCCTCTCAAATTACAGGCGGCAACCTCCTAAAATGACACTATTTAGCGGCATTGCTGGGCAGGAACAACAGCACGGAACCGGGTGTGAGAGACTAAGAACCAACTCCATGTCGCACTCGACTGCTAGATACTGTACAAATGGAAAATCCAAACCCGTCATACCAGCCAATGTTCAGACTTGTGTGCGTAGGTTACCCACAAGCTGCGATGCGGAACATGTCCATGTTCTGGCTGTCCAAGCGACGAGAACAGAGCTCCGGAATCCAAGTAACCATTTAACACCCATCCGCAATCCTTGCGTCGCATAAATCAGTAAACATAGAAGAGCAACCACTTCGGCCACGCTGAACCACGTCTGTCAACAGCATAATGGCGTAGATGAGGCAGACATTGCAGCCGAGTGTTTAGAAGCAGAACCTTACCCACTACTCGGAGAAGCCGATGATCTTACATTCCGGGTGTTGAAGTTGTAGGCATGCGGCGTGTTCTTGTTCCGGATCTACTTCCCAGCCATCGTTGGTTGGCTCCAACTCCTCCGGCACCTCGTCATCTTGGCCGATGTCAACTGCCTCGGCCTCCGGAGGTGTTAGGCCATCGCACTCCTCGTTCTCGTCGTCGTCCCTCGGAAACTGAGACGAAAAGCTCCTCGTCGCGTCGTTTAGTAGTCCACCAAGCGGCTGAAGATTCGCTAGCAGCCAGTATGCTTTGTGGAAGCGGAGCTCTGCAGCGCGTGGCGGGAAGTCCCAGCGACAAATTTCCGTAAGGATGCCCATCTCACTGCACTGCAGAACCAAGTCACAGACGTTCGGAGTTATGGTCACCCACGTAATCCTAACCTCTGCATCCTTGTAAACGCCGAATGTAGTTGTCGTGTGAGGATAGGGGGATGGCGGAAAAGGATCCGACGCATTGTGCAGTACCACGACACTGTGGTAGTCTCCGTCTTTGATGTAACCATGTGTAATATGCCTGAACGTCTTGTAGGCTTTAGTCTGGTCTAACTCTTTCAATAGGCCAGGGATCGCTTCCACCCAATCGTAAGCGCTCTGAGACACCGTGAGTTCCGTGTTGATGCGGTAGGCAAAGACGGACGATTTGTAATCCTCATAAGTTGAGCCAATAGGGCGATATGGTGGAGGCTGGGAAGCGATTTGAGGTTGAGGCTGAGGTGTATGTGGATGTCGAAGTAGTAGTGGACGTTGTGGCGGATTTGACGGGTTTGGAGGATCCAGCCTACGAGCATTCTCATTTGGGTATGGAACCACTCGCGAGTCTATGTGCGGACCGCGCATATGGTTAGGACGTCCAGCTGCACACGTTAGCTGAAATTACTCTAGACTTTGCACTTTCCCACCGTTTCATGAACTACTGTCGATTGGAAGTGTCACATGCGGTAAGGTGCACTCACCCTTTCCACTGACTCACCTCGCGGGTACCCAGCCTTTTGTTTGTCCTCTTCACCAACGGTCCGCTCGCGCTCTCGAACTGCAAGGTATTGTCGAACTGCTACGCCCTTCTCGTGGTAGATTTGCTGTTTCATCCGTGAGACTTGGTCAAGTGGTTCCTGGTGGGCTAGGAAATGGCTAGAATTGCCTGGCACACTATTGTCACGCCCTTCAATGTTTGACGCTCTCGGGGCAATGCCTTGAGACTGCTCCTGGGACTGCTCTAGGGGTTCGGGTTGGGCAAGTGAATCCGCAAGCTTAGAAGACTGCGCGTGGGCAGCCGTGTCTGGGTCTCCCATGGCGACTGGTTCGCGCACAAAGTCATAAGCCCTTGGCCTTGTTGGCTGCGTATATGGTGGATGAGGAGTCCACCCAGGGTACATGCCAGCGTCAACAGAAGGGCTTTTCGTTGGCAAGACTACTGGTCCATCGGGCAAAATTGAATTGCTCAACCTGACGGTTGGAATGTGCCCACTTTGAGCAGTCATCGCTCGCGGCCGGATCATAGACGTGCCTTGTGGTCTGATTTCGTTATCTGGTCTCGTGAGCTGGCCAAAAGCGCCGGTGCTGAAAGGCTGAAGAATTTGCCCATTTCGCAAGTTTTCAGTGCCGAGCGGAGGGATGTGATATGGGGTAGGTGTCTCCAATGCCGCACCACGGCGAAGAGCAGCCGCGGGGTCGTAGGCGCCGTTGTCCGGTCCGTAGTAATTAACGAACGTGTACTGTCTATGGTTATTGTATGCCTGATGCGATTCCAGACCAACAGGTCTGGTGTTGCGATGCCCGGGACCGGATTGTCGCACGCTATTCGTCGCTTGATTCGGCATTGCGCCCGGCCACTGCCATGGAGCAGAAGTTGAAGCCATGGCGGAATAGGAGGGTGGCGCATGACAGTACTGATTTGCCCAGCTGAGCAACAGATGCCTGTTGGAGATGGGATACTGTGGCAGAGTCGGCAAGCCATTGAGTGGAATCCGGTTTGGCGTCGACGGGAGGCCGGACACAGGGTGCACTGGTGCTGGTAGAACGGGGCCCAAAGGTACCGACCCGTAACTTGGTACGCTATCGTGCGGGAAGTGTGCAGGTGGTGATGGCGGCTGCGCACGTGACTGGTAAGGACCTTGGCTCCCAACTCCCTGATCTCTTTGCGGGTCGACATCTTGCATAGCTATGTCCGGCGGGATATCTTCTCTTTTGCCGGCCATGGCGCCTGATTGACGGATTGACTGTATGGGATGGATGGGATGCCCAGGTGGTTGTGCGGGTGCGGGACTGCATTGGGAAGGAGAGTGCAGGTGGGGAGCGAGGGGGTTTTTATATCTGACACGAAAAGCAATGAAAGAAGAGTAAAGTAAGTGAAGGAGGGAAGGAGCGATTGCCTAGGTCAATCTAGAATCCCATATTGGGCAGGAGCGCTCCAACCCTACCTAGGTAGGCACGCTAGTTGCGTCCACCGATTGGTGCTTCTTTCACCAGCTAGACGTAGAACTGAGAGTAATCAAACGGCCTTTGAGTTGATCGGAATCATCCACAACCTTCTCCCCTCCATGGAGAGTCATGGGAAGCGTCGTTAACAACAGAGTCTACGTGGGAAGGAGGATGTGGCAGGACAGAACAGGTAACGGTCTATGCAACCATGATCGGAGACAGGATTTGGGATACAAGAAAGGAGAGACTGTGTCCCTTCTGGCAAAACGGACGAGCGCAGTAAACTCCGACTAACTGGAATCGATGAGAATGAAATCCTTGAGAGAGGGCAAACAATGTGGGTATGACACTGATGCAGAGAGAAGACGAGGTTGTATGCAGCAAGGAAACTTGTTTCCTGTGAATGAGGATCCCTGTTATGCGCTCTGCGAGTTGCTAACGGCCACACCCTCAGAGCAGCCATGTAGGCATCCCTACATTCAACACGGAGCTACCGTTCCCCATGTATGCAAGTAATAGGTATCTTCACGCGTATCTTCACGCTACACGACGCGCTTGACCTACGAGCGAGTCAGCATTGAGCAGAGATTCATTGGAGCAGGGCATGGACGAAGCGACAACGCACCTCGAAGAATCTCTTCAGCCACCAGACCTGGAATATGCCCACCCCTACCAACACAAACATTTGGAAGATGCTCCACCACTTGACTCGAGTGTTGGTGCTCTCCGCCGTGTTCCGGTGTGTCCGCTCCCGCACAATGATGTAGCTTTGCTCATCCTTGACCTGCGCCACCAGCTCCGAAAGGGATCGTACTTTCAACAGTCAGTCATGGCCACGATTGATGTTGACCTCGCCACATACCCTCCTTCTCCAGAGGATCCTGCGGGGCTTCCGACTCGGGAACGTAGACGATTCCGTGGACGTTGAATGACACCTCCTTTGTGTTTGCGCCCCAATGCTCATTGTTGAAGCAGTATGTATATGTGCCGTCTTCCTTGGCAGTAAACGAGTGATCTCCGGACGATACGCCGCGTTCGTGAACTTGGTAACCGCGTGAGGGAGTCTCGATCTGGCCAGATGGCATTAACGTAAGATCCAATGGAATACAAAGGTGGGGACTCCATGTACCCAAAAGTCGATATCCAGATTCCCACTACCTCCAAACTCCCGGTCGCCAACTTGAAACGTGACTGTCATCTGGTCGTCTTTGTGGAGCTGTTCGTGGAAGCATTCCCGCATATACGCCTTCATCTGTATGTTATGGGCCGTCGCGAGGGATAACAAGCTGCTCGCCGCAGCGAGGAGCCCGAAGAGAGGCAACAGCATGTTTATGGAGTTGCTTCACGCTGCACCCACTGCCCACTGCTGGCTGTTTGCGAAGTTCGAAGTCTCTTGTAAGGTTGGGGTCGCATTCCAACAGGCGGACAGGATGCCAAGGCGGGTATTGGTCATAGATTAGTCATCTCAACGACGTTGGAGTGAAGCCATTCGCCATTTCCAATGACTACCTAGGTACATACTTATTGAACTAAGTATATCCTCTCCGCTTTTAGCTTAATGCTCAGTTACGACCGTGCGGAGCGACCTACTGTCACGAAAGAGAGCAAGCGCTTCTTTAGGCTACATAGTTCGAGATATCGTCACGACTTCACTCGCTCACTCCCGAGCTCTTTCCTCCGTGTAACTGCTATGGGTGTCAATATATTCTGTGAGTCGGAAAAGCTTTGTCTATGGCACACGCCATAAGTACGAGTGTGCTCCAACCTGCATCGATATAACGGTGATAGCAAACACCTGCCTCCGGATCCGCAGTTGCAGTCAACTGGTGAATTCGACCCCACTGCGCCTAAGTATACGCAGTCTTTAGGAGGGCTACTATGGGATTCTATTACCAGCGTATCTAAAATTTAGTTTCCTTAGGATAAGTATCCCCTATCGCTTTCAGGCGGTCAAGCGGGACTTCCAATTTGAAAGCATCATCTTCGCAGTTCTTCGTCGTTCGTCTTTCACCGTCTCTTCAGTACTCATTCCAACTTCTGTCTGCCTAGCTCGTTCGCTACGTTCGTTTGACACCGCTCTTTCTCGGTTGCCAAGCCAACTCTCTCTGCCTCGCCGGACTCATCCCAGCCATTGCTCCCTCAGTTGCCAGTTTCTTCCTTTCGTCTAAGCAGCCTCCTGTGGCCCACCGCCTGGCCCTCTTCTTTGGTAGGTTGCTTTGAAGAAAAACCGCGTACTTGCAATACAGAATGGCGTTCAATAACGGCGGAGCAGCCCCCAAGATCTCCAAAAGCTTCCTACTCGGCTGGAGCGACGAACCTTTCAAGAAATCCAAGCCGCCGCCTCCCGGGCCGCAGCCCAAGCTACCCAGGGTGCGCCATGAGCTCTCATATGCCACTCAAAATGTTGACAATGTCTGCAGGGCCCTGGGGAGATCATCGAGTGGATAGCTAGCGACGGTCGCAAAGGCAAGCTCAAGGTCTCCGTCAACCATCCGCTCAGTCGAGGAGCCCTCACCGCAGCTAACCTCGCCAAGGTTGCCGACAAGGCAGGGAAGACTGAAGAGCGGAGGCATACACTTCCAAGCAACCCGCCCGCGCCGCCTGGAACCATGGACAGGCTGCATGGTACACCCGCTAAGCTTCACGGCACGCCTGCGAGGCTGCATGCGACACCTGCCCCAGCCGATCTCCAAGCTGCGCTCTGGAATGCCTTTGGCGGACTTGGTGGCGGAAACACGCCTGTGCAACCGCCAATGGCCCCTGTAGCAGCCGTTCCAGGAGGCTATGTGCAGGCTATGCCCCCCGCCGCTGCAGCCGGAGGCAACAATCCCTCCTTGTTCACTGCGGCCCAAGATGCGGAGTTATTACGCAGGAAAACAGAAAACGAAACATGGGCCCAAATCGGGGAAGCTCTCGGGAAGTCCAAGCAAGAGCTCATGGAGCGCTTCAAGCAAATCAAACCGGCGGACTGGAGGCCGAAGGCTGCAGAAAAGGGCAAGAACAAGAGTAAGAACAAAGGCGGGAAGGAAGAGAAGAATGAGCCGGCAAACGAGGCCTCTGGACCCAACAACAGCGGCGGGGATGATGGCTTCTGGGGCGGCGGCTGGGGTGGTGCCGCTCCGGAGACTGCAGCGCAAGCCGACCAGGCAGAGAATGCATGGAACAAGGATAACACGAATTGGAACTCCAACAATAACGCGAACTGGGAGACCAAGTCTCACAAGTCGGCCAGCAAGAAGGAGGGTTCTGCTGCCGGCCGCAACAACAATGGGAATGCCAATGGCTGGGGCGATCAATTTGGAGCCACTGCTCATGCTACCAACGACGTCTATCCGGATGACACTTTCTCCATGGACGATCTAGCTCTGATTGCCAGGCTTCTGAAGCGCGACCACAAGCAGGTCTGGTTCCGTCTTTCTTGCGCCTTCAAGGATAAGACGGGTCGCTACATATCAGAGGACGTCTTCCGCGAGAAGCTCACGGGAAAGAGTGCTAAGTGAAGGAGGTTTCTCTTTGCCGAGGAATCGGGATACAAACGCACGGAAATGGTTTTGGGAAGGATCTGGGACGGATACACAAAATGAATGGTTATGGGAGGGTTTCACGGAAAGGGTTTACACAAGTAGTGTGGAATCTAGGCGGAGTATACGACTCCATGATGCCTGATTTTCTTGGTGGGTCTCCGGGCAGGATATGCCGTGAGATGCACGAGCTTGTTTGCCATCAAGGTGAATTACTGTTAACACGGAATTTTGCCGTTGATGGCGACGAGCTACCCAGCATCTCCAGCTATCAATATCTGGGTACCAAGCACACTACTATGATCTACAGGCTTTTCGAAGGTTCTAAACCTGCAACGTGATATCTCCTTCCTTCCGTTGCCGTTTGGAGTCCTCCTACGTATACAGTGACGCAGTAAGACCTCAGTAATGCCCGCCTACTCGAATTGAGAGTCTACCATGTAGGACGCAACCGACAAATCCCCTGGGCTTGTTGGTATACCCCTAATCCGCTTTTCTATTCGCTCACTAAGCGAAGCCTACAATATACTATGGCAGTACTTGTACATCTGCCATTGACACGATTGCCAGACAGCAACTCCAGATGAACCTGCCGCAAAGACTATATCTGAGTGTCGTGACGGTCCAGTTGTAGTGAAACTGTTCTTTGATGCTTCAATGACCCGCGGATTTCCCAAGTCAATTCGGCTTTTGATTTCACCGTCCTTATCACGCTGCAGAATAATGGCGGGAGACGTACTGGGGACGTCTGCGGCTCCGAAGCAGGCTTAGCACCGGCTCTCTCATCGGAACTGTTGCCGAGGTATTCCGAATGCAAGCTCCCCCGCCGACCTCGCACCACTCCTGTGACTCCGAGTAATCACATCAATTCGTGTCAATTAAATTCGCATCGTGGGTGTTTGATACCCTGCTTAGGTACTGCCCGACTATTCTGGGTTCTCCGTACATGCCGTTCTTCTCTCGTTGTAACAGAAACATCATCTTTCGCTCAACACCCAGTCTCTTCGCACCCCGCGCCAGCACCCCTCTCTCGTCTCATATACTTCGACATACAATTGCCCAGCACGCCAAAATGTCATCCTCCATGGCAGCCCGCCTCAAGGGAAAGACGATCCTCATAACAGGAGCCTCTTCGGGCATTGGCCGTTCCTGCGCTTTCGAGTTCGCGAAGACGAGCCCCGAAGACCTCAAGCTCATCCTCACAGCACGTCGCATCGACACCTTGAACGAGGTAGCGGCGGAGATAGCCAAAGTGGCACCGGGCGTCAAGGTGCACCCTGTGAAGCTTGATGTCTCGAAACCAGAGGAGGTCAGTTCGTTGGTCGAGAGTCTGCCGCAGGAGTTCAGAGCTGTTGATATCCTGGTCAACAATGCGTAAGCCCCCTTCAAAAAGTCCTTTTTCTTTGCAGAAGGATGGTATGCTAACATATCATGAGATAGAGGCCTCGTCAAAGGCATGGACCAAGCCCCCAACATCAAAGCCGAAGACATCGACATCATGTTCTCCACCAACGTCACCGGCCTAATCAACATGACTCAAGCCATTCTCCCCATCTTCAAGGCCCGTTCCGACGGCGGCCGCGGCGACATCATCAACATTGGCTCCATTGCCGGTCGCGAACCCTACCAGGGCGGATCGATATACTGCGCAACCAAGGCGGCAGTACGATCCTTCACGGATGCTCTGCGCCGCGAGCTCATCTCGACGCGGATACGGGTGATAGAGATTGATCCGGGGCAGGTCGAGACGGAGTTCAGCATTGTGCGGTTCTACGGGGATAAGGAGAAGGCGAAGAAGGTGTATGAGGGTGTGGAGCCCCTGACGCCCGACGATATCGCTGAGATAGTAGTGTTCGCCGCGGGAAGGAGGGAGAATGTGGTTATTGCGGATACGTTGGTATTTCCTAATCACCAGGTACGTCATCATCCCTCTTCGACTCCTGCAGAGAGGTTAGGGCAGCGCTGACTCCCCTGCTAAAGGCTGCAGCAACGGTTATGCACAGGAAGTCATGATCAGCAAGCCATGGAACTGACAGTGTATATACAGGCCGGGGCCGGAGGAGGCGCCCTGTATCGGAAGCCCCCTGGGTATAAGCTATAGGACGCATGTGCATATGTCAAGACGTTTTGCAGTTAGACACGAAGTCAGCATCCGCATCATACAAGACAAGACTCGTAATGAATAGATCGCGTTCCATTCATGTCATCTTAAACCATCCATTGATATATCGTACAGAGTCCAGCTAATAGCAGTTGAGACGCATACATCATGCAAGCCAATACCCCCGACGGCCACTTTTATTTACTTCTTGCCCTTCTGTCTGAGGTGCTCCTCGTCCTCCTCCCTCAACTCCTGATCGATCCTCGCGCCTCTGCTGGGTTCATTGCCATGTGCCCGGGCCGGTAGCGTCGCATCCTTCTCGAGCATCTTGTGCTCCTCGCTCTTCCTTGCACCCTCACCCGTCTCCTTCTCGCGGGCAATCTTGTTTGCCGTGGTGCGGTTGTCTGCTGTAGCGGCATGTGTTAGCAGGTGCCTGGCGACCGCGGACGCCGTGGGTTTCACATACTGGGATCTTGCTGAAGGTGGGCCTTGCCCCCGCTGTAGCGCTCACGCTCCTTGAGCTCGGATTGCGAAGAGGTGCGCTGGTCGCCAGCCTCGTAGATGTTGCTGCTCCCGACGTTGCTGGACATGATGGATTTGAATTGACGCGAGTTTGGAAGTGATGAGATGTAGTGATGACTTAGGATTTTGAAGAACGAGAAGGTGGATGGTTAGATTGAGGTTGACTGCATTGCGTTGGTTCGTCCTGGCGAGATTTATCTAGTTGTTGCTCCCCACCCCTTAGCACTGGTGGCCCATATAGCGCATCATGACGTCAGTTATGAACTCAACAGTGGGTCAAGTAAACTGTGCTAGATAGCAGAGGATAGTACCATTGACGGTAAGCTGAATGTTGATCTGAGTGCTGTTGAGGATTGTTCTCAAGACCTGGCAAATAACCTGATTACCTGGCTGCTTCCCTTCGGCCCGCCGTCTCCTGCACAATATTATTCCTCATTCCTGAAACTGGGCATAGGGAGTGATTCCCACTCTCCGTTTCGTACGACCTATCGAGGAGCTGAACCCTTCTATTTCTAACTCTATGCCAAATATGAGAAGGTAGGGGTTTCCAGGTGCCGGGTATCGTTTCACATAGTGCAAACATCTCTTTCGTATAGTCGTTGTTTTGATCCATTCAATCATGTCCCCCGCACTACTCCATCTCAATGGTCCCAGGGGGCTTGCTCGTAACTTTTCATCATCAGCAGGGTTCTATCCGGAGAACGCAGTTCAACTCACCGTCATATACCACACGGCAGACGCCGTTGACTTCGTTTACAATCCTCCTGCTCACCTTCTTCAGAAATTCGCCATCGAATGGATACCAGTCCGCCGTCATGAAGTCGGTCGTCTCCACAGCTCTAAGCGCAATGACTTGATCGTGGACACGCTTGTCTCCCATGACACCCACTGCTTTGACGGGCAGCAACGCTGCGAACGCCTGACTTATCTTTCTGTAGAGGCCAGCAGCCTTGATCTCTTCGATGAAGATGTGATCGGCCTCCCGCGCGATGCGGACCTGCTCGGGTGTGACCTCACCAAGGATACGGATGGCAATGCCCGGGCCTGGGAACGGATGGCGCCAGACTAGGTCCTCCGGTATGCCGAGGTTGGTGCCGAGTTCGCGGACTTCGTCCTTGAATAGCTCGCGCAAGGGCTCAATGAGCTTGAGAGACATTGTGGCCGGAAGGCCGCCGACGTTATGATGTGTCTTGATGGTCGCAGATGGTCCTTTGAACGAGATACTCTCGATGACGTCGGGATACAACGTGCCCTGAAGGAGCCACTCGATCTCTCCAGCGTGCTCTGAATTGTGGGCTGCCGCAGCAATCTTCTTAGCCTCCTCCTGGAAGACCTCGATGAAGGTGTTGCCAATGACCTTGCGCTTCTTCTCCGGATCATCCGTAATGCCTTTGAGACGGCCTAAGAAACGCTCTGATGCGTCGACGACGGTAAGGTTGATGCCTAGTCCTTTGGTAAGGGTCTCCTTCACGATCTGGGCCTCGTTTAGCCGCAGGACTCCGTTATCGACCAGCACAGCATGGAACCGATCGCCAATGGCTTCTTGCATCAACTTTGCGGCGACCGTGGAATCGACACCACCACTGACGGCACCAATGACCTGTCCCTTCTCGCCAACCAGAGCACGAATGCGCGCAATCTCCTGATCGACGAATTTGCTCATTGTCCAATTCGTCTTTGCCTGGCAGATATCCACGGCAAAGTTCTTGAGCAGAAGTTTGCCCTTGGGCGTGTGTGTGACCTCGGGGTGGAACTGGATGCCATACAGCTTCTTTTCCCTGTGTGCGATGCCCGCAAAGGGAGCATTATCCGTCGTGGCGACGGTGACAAACCCCTCAGGGATATGGCTCAGCTTGTCACCATGACTCATCCAGACCTCCATATCGTCCTCCAGGTCTTTGAACAACGCGTTCACATGTCCACCGGTGCTTGCATCTCCGTGTCTTTCCACCTTGAGATACGCATGCCCGTACTCTCTCTTTTCTCCCGCGAGTACATTCGTATTGTCATGGTTCCATGCGATCTCCTGTAGTCCATAGCAGATGCCCAGAATCGGGATATCGAGCTTGAAAACCTCGGGGTCGACGTGCGGCGCATCAGGCCAGTATACCGAGTAAGGGCCTCCGGAGAGAATGACGCCCTTGGGGGTCCAGCCGAGCTCGGAGAGTTTCTGAGTACAAGGAAGCATTTCACTGTAGACATTGAGCTCGCGCAGGCGACGGGTGATCAAGTGCGAGTATTGCGACCCAAAGTCGAGCACCAAGATGGTGTCGAAGGTCTTGTGCGGGGGAATTGGATCGCTGCCGTCGGTGGCCATGATGAGTACCGGAGCACTTGGGCTCTTGGATTGGGTCTGAGAAAGGAATAAGAGGTATTCGGTCCACGATCGAGGCAATCTTCGAGTCGTGACGAGGGGAGAGAGGGGTGAAGATGAGTCCACAAAAAATATTTTGGCGGGGCAAGTCGCGTCTGTAGGGCTGAAGGCGAGGCCCGTGCTTTCTGCGGGCGGGCAACCAGACCTCCGCAGCGGTCCCAAAAATTATCTCGACACTTCTATCACGATAACTTGTTACAGTAATGGCAAAACGGAAATCGAAAAGACAGCACGCGGACGCGGAGGAGCTTCCTGATGCGCCTCCAGCTCAAGATCAGAATGGCAAGCGCAAAAATGATGATTCGGAGAGTGACGAGGTAGGCACACGCCCAAGGATTGAGAACCCGCTTTGCAAAGTATAATGACATGTAACTAGGATATGGATATGGTGAATGTGGACTTCGAATGGTTCGACCCGCAACCCGACGTCGACTTCCACGGCCTGAAAACCCTCCTTCGCCAACTCTTCGACATCGATGCGCAGCTCTTCGATCTATCCGCCCTCGCCGATTTGATCCTCTCGCAACCGCTGCTCGGAAGTACAGTAAAAGTAGATGGGAACGAAACCGACCCATACGCATTTCTTACCGTGCTCAATCTCTCCACCCACAAGGACAAGCCCGTGATACAGCAGCTCACGCAATACCTCTCGAAGCAGGCGACCAAGCGCGGCGGGGATATCGCAAAGGTCCTGCCCCAGCTACTGGCGCCGGAGAACGATGCACAAGTCGGACTGATTTTGACCGAACGATTCATCAACATGCCCCATGAGATTGTACCGCCCATGTACACCATGTTGCAGGAGGAGATTCAATGGGCGCTGGAGGAGAAGGAGCCTTACAACTTCACACACTACCTTATACTCTCCAAGACGTACAGCGAGGTCGAGTCATCCTTGCGGACGGATGATCAACCGGCGTCCAAGAAGAAGAAGGGTGGTGGCGGGGTTGAGCCGGAGACGTTCTACTTCCATCCCGAAGACGAGGTGCTGCACAGACACGCGGTTGCCTGGAGCAACTTCGAGTACGAGACGCCTGTTGATGCGGGCGCGAGCGACAGCAAGAGAGCCTTCCAGGAGATGGGTGTGTCGTCCAAGGGCCATATCATCTTGCTCGAGGCGGACAAATTCGCCGGAGCTGTGGACGCTGTCAAAGAGTTCCTCAATGGAGCGCAGTGAGATGGCCGCAGGTTGGTCTCCGGAATCTACTCGACTTAGGTAGGGGAATCTACCATATTTCCCTCTGGGTAGTTGCTGGCCATTACAAAAGAGAAAATATACCCCACATTCAATTTGAGAATACCTGCAATGGTTCTTGAACATAGGGACCTGTGATGATACATTCCTACTACACATATGGGATCTATATCATGCAGTGACGGAAGTTTCTGTAAGGAAATTCGACTTGTTACACTTCGGTAACGACACACGACGCTCCACCAGACACCAAGACCATGCCTCTATATTTACAAAAGCGGGATTCCCTTAACCAATGACGACCTTGCCCTCCTCTGGGAAATCGTACTGGGGAATCTCGAGGTTGAGCGGGGCGGGTCCCTTCCTTATGCGGCCGGAGATGTCGTAGTGGGAACCGTGGCAGGGGCAGAACCAGCCGCCGAACTCGCCGGCCTCGCCAATGGGCACGCATCCCAGGTGGGTGCAAACACCTATCATCCATTAGCATGCCTCGGTTCACCTTCGGGAGTTGCGTACGCACCCAACATGATCAGCCACTCGGGCTTCTTGACACGGTCTGAGTCGGGCTGAGGATCACGGAGGGCTTCCCACTTGGTGTCTTCTGCCTCTTTGATCTCCTCTTCGGTGCGGTGACGGATGAAGACGGGCTTGCCTCGCCACTTGATGATGACCTGTAGCAGTATCAGCTTCTGGTCCGGGTTGCGGCGGGGGGAAATTTAGCCTCACGTTCTTGCCCTCCGGGATGGCAGCGAGATCGATCTCAACCTTGGCCTGAGCCAGAACGTCGGCGGAGGCAGACATGTTGACGAGGAAATCTGGACAAGCGAACGAGTTAGCTGAAGCGCATTTTCCATCTCGCCGCGCAACCAATTCATCAGCCAATTCATCAACCAATTCATCAACCAATTCATTCCCCAATATGCCAACCGCGCTTCCAAGTACAAAGACACTACTCTCCTGCGCATTTCAACTCTTTTCCAAGCTCCTCCAACAGCGGTAGAGTTCCCGTACCTTGCACAGTCGCCTTTGCTCCCATCGCAGACAGAGCTCCCATGGTGCCGACCATGAAGTACTGGAACAGCTTCGGTCCATGCTCGCCACCCTTGGTCCTGTACGCGGCAAAGCTGGGGATCTTGGTCGAAGTCGCGGCACCCTTGAAGGGGCTGTCGAAGGACGGAGTGGCGTGGGCATCGGAGACGTTGCGGGTCTGAATCAAGGCGCACGACGCCCGCGCGACGGGCAATTGGTGCGCCGTCCACGAGCGGGCGAGCGCACGCGTGGTGTTGGCGAGAGCGGGCATCGCGAGGACGAAGATGCGGAGGTGGGATGGCGGGAGGATGGGAGGATGGGAGGACGCTGAGGATGGATGGGTTGGTCCGTTGAGCGTTGAAGTCAAGGAAAAGCGAAGTTGGAGTTGAGCGGCTGTGATCTGTTGTATGCGTTAATCCGAGTTTTCTTGGCGCTTGCCCGTCGCTCTTGGTACACCTTCTTTCTCGACAGGCTTTTTTCTGCACTGCCTGTACTGCAACAACTACGCAGTAAAATACGCTGCCACTTATAGAATATTGCCTTTCTATAAAATAAAGCTTGCTCTATAAGTTTTAGCTTATTTTATTATATAGTTGTTGTAGTGTAGGTACCTAGAGGTAGGTCTAAATTCTAGCCCTTACGCAGAGTTGCAATCCTCTGCGCAACTAGACATAAAGGCTAGAATATACCTCCCTATATTGTAACAACTACGTAATAAAATAAGCTAAAACTTATAGAACAAGCTTAGTTTTATAAAAAGATAATATTCTATGGGAAGAACTTTTCGGAGACCCCCCAAATTCCCTGGCGAAGACCCCCCACTCAGATGTACGCAGTCGTCACTGAATATTCGCTGTGCTTAACCATTTGCAGCAAAAGCCTCAGCTCGGAAAACGTTTTTCTCTCCCGGCTGTACGCCCCCTCCGATTTTTTGGCAGAGAGCCTCATGCCCATGCATCGCCCATCCGGGCGTAGTGAATTGCCCAAATTTGCGACTGCACAAGGCACTAGACCTCGCTTAATTCACGCTAGCCAAAAGGGTGCCTTTGGCGGTGCAACACCAGACCCAAATTTCATCTCCACAACTACACTCTACAACTGCAACACTATTACTACTACCTTTTTAAGGCTTAAATTTACTCTCCTTACTGCACGCTTTTATTTGCTACCTTCCACGCCAAATTTGGGCGCTGCGTTGTGGTTCTGTATTGGGTAACAGTAAGTCTAGCAGTTAGCCCTAGTCCTGCATGGGTAGTGGCAGCACGCCATCTCCACATTAGCAGGTCAGAGAGCTAATGTGCCCGATTAGATGGCGAATACGAGCCCATCCCCACCACCAGGGATGCCCCCTGAATCTCCGAGCACGCTAATTGATGAGGCCAATGAGAAACCAGATGGTGTATTGATTGAAAAGGAGGACTACAAAGAGGCAGTAGAGGAGGTCAACAAGCAGCTGCAATCTCAGGGTTACGCGGTCTCCATTGACAGCTTCAAGAAGTATAAGGGCAAGGCCACCAAGGATCTCATCAAGATTGTACATCTCCGCTGCGCACACTCCCGCAAATATCTGCCAAAGGGTGAGAAAGGCAAAGCTACCCGAATGACGCAGTGTGAATACCGGGCAAACCTCCACCGGGATGGCCTCATTTGGAAGCTCCATATTCGAAACCCCATCCATAACTATAAGCCTACAATAAACAATTACGTCCTGCCACACTTCCACAAGCGATCAAACTATGGAGATAGAGTTATTCAAGAAGGCTTTGAGGGCAATCTCCTTGTTAAGGAAACTCATCGGCAGCTGCTCAATCTTGGAGAAAACACCACCATAAAAGATATATACAATCAGTGGAGGAAGCTTGTTCAGGTGGAGCTCGGCTCTCGCACTAAAATTCAGGCACTCCTTGAGACCCTGGAGGAATACACTGACAGTGAAGGAGCTAAATACTTTCATCGCCATGGCCTTGACGAGCAAGACCAACTCTACTGGGTATTGTTTGCCCACCCAATCTCTATGAAGATACTTAAACAAAACCCCGATGTCATTATTATCGACTGCACTTACAAGACCAATCGATTCAATATGCCCTTGCTGCATATAACTGGCGTAACTGCTCTGGGTACTACATTTGACATAGGGTACGCTTTCATGCCTGGAGAAACAATTGAAGATTACGACGCAGTAATCCATGGCTTCCTTGAGCTTGTTCGGGAGCTTGAAGTTGCTCCTTGCTGCTTTCTTGTTGATCAGGAAGACGCTCTCATCTCTGCCCTCAAGCACTACTTTGCAGGAGTCTCTATATGCTATTGTATATGGTATATTAACCAGCATGTTCAAGCTAAGGCTACAAAGCATGCGTGGGACGTACGCCGAGGAGATACTGATGAAGAGAAGGAGGAGATTCAACAGCAGAGAGAGA
Organism: Westerdykella ornata; assembly: GCF_010094085.1. Taxonomy (NCBI): domain Eukaryota; kingdom Fungi; phylum Ascomycota; class Dothideomycetes; order Pleosporales; family Sporormiaceae; genus Westerdykella; species Westerdykella ornata. The sequence continues at coordinate 1,227,184 of NW_022986854.1, forward strand.
CTTTCCTTTCACAGTGGTACGAGCTTGTAGGCTGCAAGACTCTTCCTGAATTTTGGGACGTACGGGCAGAGCTCAAGGAGGACTACAAGGCCTATCCAAAGCTTCTTTCTTATCTTGAAGAGCACCAAATTCCTCACCAGAAGCACTGGGCCAACTGCTACACCAAGGACTATCCTGACTTTGGAGAAACTGTAACGTCACGTGGTGAGGGTGCCCATAGATCTCTCAAGGCAAATCTCACCTCATCTCATGGTCACCTATACGACGTTTTGAAGTCTATCAATCATATGCTTGTTACTCAGTACAATGAGTATAAAGCTATCATGGGCAAGGCACATAGTCGAGTCCCACAGAGATTGAATTTGCCAGAGTTTCGGGTACTCCACAATAAAGTAACGCCTCCTGCCCTAGACCTTTTGAAAGAGCAGATCTCACTTGCCAAAAACGAGCAACAATACAGGCCTGGCTGTACAGGCTCCTTCACAAAGAAGTACGGTTTGCCCTGTTGCCACACTCTCCACCGACACGCCCATCGAGCAGTCGAAAGTGAGATAAATATAACCCTTGAGGAGATCCATCCTCACTGGCACTACTACCCAAAACGGAGCAGCAGTCAAATACTGCCTGCTGTCGTGCCTCGTGATCCTGCAACAGTCAAGGGCAAAGGCTACCCAAAGAAGCAGAAGATGAGTGCCCCTACCTACCGACCCTCCGCACTTACTGACAGTCAGCGAGAGCCTTCCAGTTTTGAGGTAGTTGCAGCAAGCCAAGTCACAGCTACCCAGCATTCCCATGCCTCTTACACTCCAGGCCATGGCTGTGGGGGTGATGGAGGTCAATCCTCGGTTGCTCTCACTGCCAATTCCACTGCCAAACCTAACCATGGTAGCACCGCCAGCCAACCTATTGAGATCGACGGCTCTGCCCCAGGTGCATCTGGAGGTGAGTTATCTTCAACTCAGGTGACCGCAGTGGCTATGGGGTACAAGCCTGAGGAACTTATGGATCTCTCACAGTTCAGAGAGGAGTTTGCAAGGAGGAGCAATGCGGCTTCAGATGGCAAAAGGAAGCATGGGAGACCTGTTGGCTCGAAAGATAAGCAGCCGCGCAAGCGCAAGTCAACTGGCAAGGCTCTTGAGGCAGTAGGTGAGGTGGAGGAGGAGGGTAGTGTTTAAGTTTGGTGTTCTATCCCAGCTGCATCACGGGTTTTGTGGAGTCCCCACAACAGTGAGCTATTGCACCACCAAAAGCGATTGGAAAATTCTGAAACTTGGGGAGACGGTTCTGATAGTGTATAACTTCAATTTGAATTAATTACTTTATCTGTGGGTTGCGTGGAGTTGAGTTTTGCAAGGGTGATGGGGTGAGAGTCGCGATGTTCACCAAAATGGCTCTCAGGACTGTTCCTTGGCGTAGGCGCTGCGATGACTGTCGATGCCCGGAGTTGCGCTCGGATCAGGGGACTGGGTATATTTGATCACGGGGTGTAGTTTGCATCCCTGCAGTATTTTGGGTCACGACTGCGTACATCTGAGTGGGGGGTCTTCGCCAGGGAATTTGGGGGGTCTCCGAAAAGTTCTTCCCTATTCTATAAGTTACTGCTTATTTTACTGCGTAGTTGTTGTAGTTCTTGTAGTGCAGGTACGTGTAGAAAAACAGAGGGTGATTAAGACGCGAGACAACGCGCCAAGAAAACTCGGGTTAACGCATACAATAGATTGGTCGGGAGTTGGGCCGAGCTCATCCGATCAGATAATAACCTCTCCTCAACACCACACGCAACTATCGCCATCTCACCGAGTGTAAGATATCATATTGCGCGGCATCGCTCTGCACAATTCTCAGATTACGATGGTGTTCCAATTCTGCCGGTAGAGAAAGCGCCTGCTGGGTCATGATGCTGTCTGTCTGTCACTGTGTGCTGATTATTTTTCCAAAGGTTCTCTCTTCCATTATTCTGGGAAAGAGGGCCTCACTGGGGCTGTCGAGCTGCTGCCTCGTCTCTCGTGGCGCGTCTTCAAGTACTTAAAGCTGCTAACAACACAGCCTAACTCACAAAACCACAGCGAAGTCGGTGCTGGGAACAGTATTTTCCTAGCCCTCCGATTTGACTTTCTCCCTTGCACTTTCATACTCTCTCTCTCTGGCCAAAACGTCAACCAAATCACAACAGAAGAAGTATGTCAAACCAGGCAGCCACTGTCGGCACTGAAGTGCCCTCGTCAACGAAGCTCTCTCTCACCCACCTCAAACGCGATATCTTCTCCGCCCCGGCAGGTAGCGTGCTCATCCACGCCTGCAATGCTCAGGGCAGCTGGGGCTCTGGTATAGCCCTCGCCTTCCGCAACAGCTATCCCTCGGCCTATCAAGTCTACCGCTCGCACTGCCTTACCCGGCACAATCCACGCACAAATCCAGTTCGGACTGGAACATGCCTGTTGATCCCGCCCTGTGAGACCAAGGCCGGCATCCCCGCGCATTGGATTGCATGCCTTTTCACCAGTGCAAAGTACGGAAAAGCCAAGGACCCGCCGAGTGTGATCCTGCGGAACACGAAAGCTGCCATGAAGGACCTGCTCAGGCAAGTGAAAACCAGGATGGAAGCCGGCAAGGAACTGGGATCGCTAGTCATGTGCAGGATCAACAGTGGGAAGTTCGCAGTCAAGTGGGGGAGAACCGTCGATGTGCTGGAAGGCATTGTGGTTGAGGAAGGCGAGGCGAGCAACGTCGAGGTCTGGTCTCTTGACGAGGATTGAGGGTGCCAGGGATTTCACGTTCTCAGGCTGAGCCAGCTGGGAAGCCATCCGGGCATATGACTGCTTTCAGAGGAGCGTGTCACTGACGAGTTGAGGGAATCAATGAACATGTAGTACAAGATCCGCTTCAAATGATATGCGCGAATCCATAGGTCCATGAATATGCCCCTGATTCGTATCTCTGCACCCGTAACGCCGAACCATAATACACATGTCCCAGATGTCAACGCCAGCCCAATGCAGTCCCCAAGCACTATGCATCAACTTGTCCCATTCGCCTCAGCGATACCACTTGTGCGCCGCTCCGCCACGGGACCTGTTCCATTCGCCCTCCCGCCCCGCATCTCCATCTCCAGCTGCATGGCCGCGCCGTCCTCGTCGTCTTCCTCCGGACCACTCTCTGTCACATCACCGTCCAACTCCATCTTGTCTGCCGGCTCCTGCACCTCCTTCTCTATGCTCCCATTCCCATTCAAGGGAGCAGTAGTAGCAGTTCCCTCAGCAACAAGCACCGTCTCTGTCCCCACGGCCTCGCTCGTCTTCCCAACCCCTTTACCACTTGCCGCTACCTTCTGTTTATATTCCCTATACGTCATCGTGCGTGGGACCACATCAACGAGGAACTCGAGATTATCCGTCTTCGCCACGGCAGACGCTACATCGCGGTACTGGATGTTTCGCCGGGGTTTGCGCTCGGCTTTGACGACGTTGTGAGTGGTTACCGCCATGTGCTGGATGAACATCTCAGTCGCGAGGGCAATGGCGAAGGCGGCGTTTTTGGAGACATGGGGGCGTTCCGCATCGGCGTTGATGATCTTTTGGACGCGTGCGACTAGGGCAGTGTGTTAGTGGGGAAGGCGTTTGGAGGCATTTGCTCGAGTTAAAAGGAGAATATCTTTACGGAAAGATGCCGCTCCAAGGAATTGAGGCAGGGAACGATTTCAGGAGCTTTGAATCAAGCCGAAGGCGCCCACTTACGCGGTAGAGAGACCTGCCCGCTCACCTCCTGCGAGGGCGCAATTGGAGTATTGTTGTAAGGCATTCGAGCGACGTTCAGGTCGGGAGGAGCGGAAGAACGATTTTATCTACGGGGAAGAGTCGAACGCGCTCTTAAGTTGACGTATTCTTGGCTGCTTCTAAGCGCGAACGGCTGGACATATGGATATGGGTTGGCGGCGCGTCATACGGAGCTGGTTGTAAAAGTGTTTGCAGTGTTGTCAAACACCTCGGTCCGCATACTAAGTACGGTAGATTTGAAGACGACGTTTCAAGCGCTATACCGCTTTTGGCCAGTAACTTACACAACGTCGGTGCAGATGTGCAACAAACATCAACGGATCCTTTAATTTAGTCGGGTGGATAAGATTATATAACTATCGAGTCGTATCGCTGATTGAACCCACATAGGACCATATCTGACCTTGCTATTGAAAATAATGCCCGCCTGCCGAGCTTTTAATGGTCTCCTTCATCACGGCTCCAATATCAAGCTCTATAATGGACGAACTTCTGTGTATTTAATATCAAAGCTTCCAATTGCGCAACGAGGACCTTTCTCAGTTTCTCTGCATTGGACATTGATTATTATTCGTAAAGAATCGTGTTGCATATCTAAATGCCGTGTCGTCAGAGCGGAAAAGGATACGGGAAGTTCTCACTGGATCAAGCGACTTTTATAGGTCTCTCATAGAATGCTGGAAATATTATAAAGCGTTGGCATAACTATTGTCAAGGTTCAAGTTCGTTCTTGATGGGCGTGCGAAGTTGCCGGGTAGATGCAACTGGAATAACTTCCAAACCAATTCAGGCACTCTGCAATCTGTGCGTTCTCTGAGGTCTCTGCATTTGAACAAGGCTATATCCCGTCAATATGGCCTTACTAGTCTCAAGGACATGCAACAGATCACGCGGTGATACGAGGTTACAGTACCGGGTGCTGTGATATAAAGCGAACTGTGTGGCGCTACTATGTGGCGGTGCAAACGCGGTATTCAGCTCCCATAGCTCCGACTTGCAGCTATCATTGTTCTCGACTCCTCCACGCGTGCTGTGACCAGAAAATGATGCGATGAATCGAAGCCAGTCCCTACAGCCCCGTACCCGACCTCGCCACCAAGCCACCCGCTCGACCTCTTTCACTCCCTCCCTTCGGCGTCGAACAACCGCCGGCTCTCAAGGAGCAGACCTCAGTGACGATCCCGAGACCGCGCAAGCAGCAAGCTCAGAGGAGCATGCCATACAGGAGGAGATTGCGCAGATAAAGCGCTACGAGGACTTCACCACAATAGACTGGGTGCAAGATGCTGCTCGAGAACAGCTTCGACGCCGGGCCAGGCGCAAAGAGCGCGCGGGATTCTGGGAACGTGAGGGTCGGATAGGCTGGCGGAGGAAGATATCGGAAGCCTATGATGCAGGGCAGGCTTGGATCGTGGTTACACTCGTTGGGGCAGCAATAGGACTGAATGCGGCGTTTCTGAACATTGCTACAGAATGGTTGAGTGATATCAAACTAGGGTATTGCGAGACAGCGTTCTATCTGAATGAGAACTTTTGCTGTTGGGGAGCCGAGGACGGTATGTTGGGATGATCTATGCGCGACCCGCGGGATGGCAAACTGATATTGATAGGTTGCCCTGAGTGGCATCGGTGGAGCGGTTTCTGGCCGCTGAATTACATCCTCTACATAGCTTTCGGAGCGCTTTTCGCTTTGACTGCTGCCACGCTGGTCAAGTCCTTCGCACCATATGCAGCAGGATCGGGCATATCCGAGATCAAATGTATCATTGCTGGTTTCGTAATGAAGGGTTTTCTTGGAGCTTGGACGTTGCTCATCAAGTCGATTGGGCTACCGCTTGCCATTGCTTCAGGACTGTCCGTGGGAAAGGAGGGGCCCAGTGTGCATTATGCCGTATGCACGGGCAACGTCATATCACGATTCTTTGACAAGTACAGGCGGAACGCGGCCAAGACGCGCGAGATTCTGAGCGCAAGTGCTGCAGCGGGCGTTGGTGTTGCCTTCGGTAGCCCAATTGGAGGAGTTCTATTCTCCCTGGAGGAGATGTCCAGCCAGTTTCCGCTGAAGACGATGTGGCGGAGCTACTTTTGCGCTTTAGTCGCCACGGCTGTGTTGGCGGTAGGTGAACCACCGGAATTCTTTTGCTCAGAGACTGATAGCAGAGCAGGCCATGAATCCTTTTCGAACGGGGCAACTAGTCATGTTTCAGGTCAAGTATGACCGTTCGTGGCATTTCTTCGAAGTGCTATTTTTCCTCATCATCGGCGTCTTTGGTGGCCTTTACGGCGCCCTTGTGATCAAGTGGAATCTCCGTGTGCAGGCGTTTCGAAAGAAGTATCTGGCGCAATACCCCATCATAGAATCCGTGACTCTGGCTGTCTTCACGGCAATTATCTGTTATCCTAATATGTTTCTGAGGATCGACATGACGGAGAGTATGGAGATATTATTCAGGGAATGTCGTGGGGATCACGATTACGACCAACTATGCGAGTGAGTATCATTTTATGCTGGAGGTGTGAGATTCGCTGACGCGCCAAAGACCTCAGAATCGAGTGCATATGATGCTCTCCCTTTGTATTGCAACGGTCATACGGACGTTCCTGGTTATCATCTCCTACGGTTGCAAGGTACCGGCCGGCATCTTCGTCCCGTCCATGGCGATTGGAGCGTCTTTTGGAAGGATGGTGGGCATCTTCGTCCAATACCTACAGGAGTCTTTTCCCGAGTCGGCCTTCTTCTCCGCCTGCGAGCCTGACGGCCCATGCATCACACCTGGAACGTATGCTTTCCTGGGCGCGGGTGCTGCTCTATCGGGTATCATGCACATAACGGTTTCGGTTGTAGTCATCATGTTTGAACTCACGGGGGCTCTCACTTATATCTTGCCGACCATGGTAGGTTGTCCTCTGAAGTTCAAGGGCCTGGACTGATATGAGTTAGATCGTCGTGGGAGTCACAAAGGCGGTCAGCGAACGTTTCGGCCATGGCGGCATCGCAGATCGCGCCATCTGGTTCAACGGGTACCCTTTTCTTGACACCAAAGAAGAGCATACCTTTGGAGTACCCGTCTCCCAGGTCATGGCTACAGACGTTGTCTCGCTTCCTGCTACAGGGCTTGACATCCGCGCCGTCGAACGTATTATGAGAGAGAATCAGTACCAAGGTTACCCCATTGTAGAGGATTCGACGTCAAAGACCCTCATAGGCTATATTGGACGTACCGAGCTCGGCTATGCGATAGATCGTGCAAAGCGACATCAGCAGGCGCCCGGCAGCGCCGTGGTTTCGTTTGTTTCCTCATCTTCCGGGTCTCACACGGATCCTCGAACCCCGTCCACGCTCATGCCCGCGGTTTCATTTGACACAATGTCAGCGACTTCTATTCCCAGTCGGATCGATCTGCACAAGTTCATCGACCCAACGCCGTTGTCGGTGCATCCTCGCCTCCCCCTGGAGACGGTGATGGAGATTTTCAAGAAGATGGGACCTCGAGTCATTCTCATCGAATACCGTGGGCGTCTCACTGGATTGGTCACGGTAAAAGACTGCCTGAAGTACCAATTCAAGGTCGAAGCACAGGATCAGCCCCAGCAGGCAGGAAATTGGGACGAGAGCGGTGAGGCGCTCTGGGGGCTTATCAGAGGGGTTGCCAGTTGGATGGATGGAAGGCTCAATGTAGTACGGAGACTGCTGGGACTTCGGAACGGAGACATTAGGTTGACGAGTCCGACGGCGCCGCGAGCACGGCCGGCGGGGAGGACAAGTGAGGGGAGTTCAGGAGTCGAGCTGGAGGATCGGCCGGGCGTGGATGAGCGGTGATGTGATACCTACTACTCTATAGGGAGGAGATAGTGCTAGACGGACACAGGTAAATTTGTCCAAGCCAACGACTGCCCTTATTCTTCCAATGGTAGCGCAGTCGGGCGGGATGTGTCCTGCGCTCACGTGACCTTGTCGGAACACGCGCCCGATTCTATGATCAAGGAAATTTCCTGCGAAGCCTCGGGTGGAAGGCCTCGTTTCATATCAATTCTTCCCCATTATTGTTTCTGCTGTGTGCGCAAATGTTTTCTTCGGCGGGTGTTCGACTTCTTTGTGCGTGCCTGTTGCCAAGCTCCTGGCGGCAAGGCGCTCCTGGCTCCCCTGGACAAAGCACCGTTGCCGCGTCTGATCGCGTCCTCCGCAATTTGAGAGGCCTTGCGTTCTGCGTTGTCAACATTCACCATTTCCCACCCACCACCCACCACCCACCACTCACCTTGCAACTTCACGCCGCCCTTCAATCTCGACCGGTTGTCGCCTCGTCTTCCTCGGATCCCGGACGCAGCGCAGCACATGTCTCGTTCCCAAACTGTCGCCTAAACAGCAGTTATGGAGGGACCACTGGCCCCTGGGACGTCCAACGGCATTCGAACCCCCAGTCCCGCCCCGTTGACGACAGATCCTCAGATTCTGCTCGACTATCTTACGAAGCTTTTGGAGGTGAACTTGGGTGCATCTGAAGCCGATCTACGCGCCCCGGGCAGCTTACTCTCACCTTCGAGGTTGCAGGACACCTTGCAGCGCTGCACACGATTTGCCCAGGAATCACAGACTGTGCTATACGTGTTGAAAGAGCGCCTGGATGAAACTCGTATAGATCAGCAGGATACTCTGAATGGTGAGATATCTGCAGCACGGAATGGGAGCCACTTTCCACTGACAGTGACCAGGGATTCCTGCACGCTATTCGTATACCCTCTCCTCCGAACTTACCTTTTCTACCGCATGTGCGGCGTTTATTGTGATTACGAAGCGAGCGATACCCATAGACCCTGCGATACCCCTCAGCGATCAAGTTCAGATTCATACTCTTTCCGGCTTTAATCCTTCGACTAATAATGCGTCTTCGCAAGACACCTCTCCCCTTGAAACCCTACATTCGATCCTCCAGTACTCGGTTGAACCCTACTTCGATGGCTACGCAAAGAGTCAGCGCAGCCTGGCTGGCGCATATAGCAAGGGTGACACTGACGCGCGCACCGGCCTTTCTGCGACAAAGAGGAAAATCGCCGAGTTGGAATTGAGTTTCCAGAACCTGCAGCAAAACGTTGAGATCCCGCAACTTCTATTGCCGCTCCACCCCATCATTCAGAATGCGCTTGAAAAAGCGCAGGAACGCAACGTCAAACCCGCCCCCGAGCTGATTGACCCCCTTGTTCTCGCGGACAGCACCTTTCTGAACGGACTTCAGTCAACAGTAAACGGTTGGATCAGGTCGATCCAGGGCATAACGAGGACTTCGAGAGATGTCCACACTGGTACCGCCACCCAGGAGATCAACTTCTGGCTTTCCATGGAGTCACGCTTGGAGGACATCGAGGCGCAGCTTAGCAGCCCCGGCGTCAAGCTCACCTTGGACGTGTTGAAAAACGCGAAGCGATTCCAAGCTACCGTGAGTTTCAGTGCCGATACCGGGTTGAAGGAGAAAACAGATACGGTGCAGAAGTATAATCAGCTGATGCGCGACTTCCCCTTGGATGAGCTTCTTTCCGCCACTTCCCTTCAGAAAGTGGAAGAGGCAATCCAACAGATCTTCAACCACCTGAACAAGAAACTTCGCATCTGCCCCTATCCCGTCCACAGAGCGCTCCCCTTTGTTGAGGCTATCTCGGGCGATCTGGAGGATAGACTGCAGAACCTCCTCCACGGACGGACACTGATGCACATGGAGTATCCCGAGTTCCAGGAGCTCATGGCCATTGCTGAGAGGATCTGGCGTGCATGGGAAGAGAACGTCAAGGAGTTCACCAACGTTGCTCGTGAGGTAACGAGACGACGTAATGAGAAGTTCATCCCCATCAAGATCAATCCACGCCACAAGCAAGTCGAGGATCGTCTGCGGTATATCACTACCTTCCGCAAAAACCATGAGCAACTGCGACGCACCATTGTCACTGTTCTTGGTTCCCAGTCCACCCTCTCTGCTCTTTCCGATGGACCCCAAGGAAAGGAGACGGTCATTGTGGAGGAGATCGGCGACGTAGATGCCGTGGAAGAAGTTGCTCTCGCTTATGACGCCTTGAAAGACGTGGATGTGCTGGATGTTACCGCGGAGGGTACTCGCTTGTTCGAGCAGGCCGAGCAGAAGTACAATGAACGTACCTCTCGTGTGGAGAATTCCATTATAGCCAGGCTCAGAGATCGCCTCGGTACTGCGAAAAGTGCGAACGAAATGTTCCGCGTATTCTCCAAGTTCAATCCGCTCTTCGTGCGCCCAAAGATCCGGGGTGCCATCTCGGAATACCAAACGCAGCTTATAGACAACGTGAAACAGGACATCTCTGCGCTACACGAGCGTTTCAAGCGCCAGTACGGCAACTCCGAAGCCCACGCCATGGCACAGCTGCGCGATTTTCCCCCTGTCTCTGGTGCTGTCATCTGGGCCCGGCAGATTGAAACGCAGCTGGACAGCTACATGGGGAAGGTCGAGGATATTCTGGGAAAGGACTGGGCTTTGCATGCTGAAGGGCAGAAGCTCCAAGCTGAGAGTAGCATGTTCAAGAAGAAGCTCGATACCCGGCCCATTTTCGAGTCCTGGCTGCAAGAGGTCGCCCGGCGGAAAATATCCATTTCTGGTCGACTCTTTCTCATTAGCAAGAACCGCGCTGCTGGCAACATCCTTGAGCTTGGGGTAAACTTCGATGCTCAGGTTATTGCACTCTTCAAAGAGGTCCGTAACCTGACTTGGCGTGGTTACCAAGTACCCCATGGAATCAACAACATCTCAAAAGAGGCGAAGCGTGTCTACCCATATGCTGTCAGTCTTATGGAGAGCGTTCGAACGTATACGCAGACTGTACGGTCTATCGGCGAGCTGTCCGGTGTTGCGCTTCTCCTCAACGGTTACGTCAATGATGTTCAGACCCTGATCGGCAAAGGCGTACCGTTGAAGTGGGAATCTTTCGTACATGCATATGATCTGCATATCCGACAATCCAACTTTCCTACTGGAGCTCCTGCGACGGCCCGGAGTGAGAGCAAGCATGTCCAGTTCGTTCGAGAATTTGCAGCAGCAACTTCTCTGTTGCAGACCAAGGTGGCGACGCTTATCGCAATTCACACGAATGTTGAGAAGGCGTTGAAGGACCTAGAAACGTGCCCTTATACTGTCGAGTGTTTTCGACAAAACCTGGAGACCATACAGCGCTCTGTCGACCAGCTCAATCTTGAAAACTACGCCAACCTCTCATCCTGGGTCTCGGGGATGAATGCTCGCATCGAATCGATACTGTTGGTGAGGCTCACTCGGGCCATCTCCCAGTGGATCGACGTCTTCAACAATGCCGATGATGTCGAAAGCGACCGAAGACCGTCAAGCCAACCTGCTCCAGTCAACCCCGATGATGTGAGACCTGTGCTCTCCAAGGTAACTCTGGAGATCACCATGCGCAACCAGGTCATCTACCTCAACCCGCCCATTGAGCATGCTCGGGCAAGCTGGTTGGACCAGCTTCAGCAATGGCTTGCCGTCATTTGCAATTTGCAAAAGGTCAAGGCATCGCGATATCAGATGCGTCTCGAATTGAATGAGGATGTTTCCTCTACGCAGTTTTCGAATCTGCCCAGTCGATGCACAGACTCGTTGGCAGAGGTCTATGGGGCTGTAGAAGGAAGACTACGCGAAATCTCGTCTTATGTGGACGAATGGCTCCAGTTCCAGTCTCTTTGGGATCTCCAGTCAGAACATGTCTACGAGATATTAGGGGAGGACTTGTCTAGATGGCTGCAGCTGCTACAAGAGATTCGTAAGACACGCGCCACTTTCGACAACTCCGATGTCAGCCGTCGCTTCGGGTATGTTACCGTCGATTATGAGCAGGTGCAAGTCAAGGTCAACGCAAAGTATGATCAATGGCAGCAAGAAATTCTGGTCAAGTTTGCCAGCCGACTGGGTCAGCGCATGGCCGAAGCATACGCGGAAATCGCAAAAGCACGCAAGGATCTTGAAGCACAGACGCTGGAGGCGTCCTCGACGGCACAAGCCGTTTCCTTCATTACCACCGTTCAGCAGTGTAAACGGAAGGTACAGGCATGGGAGCCCGAGGTCGAAATATTTCGGCAGGGACAGACTATGCTGGCACGTCAACGATATCAGTTTCCACCCGATTGGCTTCACATGGATCAAATAGACCATGAATGGCAGGCCCTTAACGACATCTTGGAGAGGAAGTCCAAAGTCGCGGATGACCAGGCCGATGCCCTTCGTGCCAAGATCATCGCCGAAGACAAGTTGGTCAACCAGAAAATATCTGATCTCACCGGTGAATGGTCTGAACAGAAACCGGTGTCAGGAAGCATTGCCCCGGCAGATGCATCGGCGACCCTTGCGACATTTGACCAGAAGCTCAATCAGCTTCGCACCGAATCCGAGAATATATCCAAGGCCAAGGAGGCGCTTGGCCTGCCCCCGTCGCCAGAGAACACTCTTGCTTCCTTGCTCGAGGAAGTACAGGACTTCAAGGCTGTCTGGTCGGTTTTGGACACGATATGGGGCAGCCTAAATGACCTCCGAGATACACTTTGGACTAGCATCCAGCCCCGGAAGCTTCGGCACAATCTTGATAACCTCCTTAAAATGACAAAGGACCAGCCCGCTCGGATGCGTCAATACGCGGCATTCGAACATATCCAGAACACGGTGAAGCAATTGCTAAAGGTTAACTCCCTGCTTGGTGAATTACGCTCGGATGCCATGAGGGAGCGCCATTGGGTGAGGTTGTTCAAACAACTAAAACCCCAAAAGCGGTACTCAGCCTCTTCCATGACCCTCGGAGACGTATGGGATCTTCAACTTGGTCCAAGCGAAAAGATCATCCGGGATGTGATCACTCAAGCGCAGGGAGAAATGGCATTGGAGGAGTTCATTAAGCAAGTTCGGGAGACGTGGCAGAATTATGCGCTCGAGCTTGTGAACTACCAGAACAAGTGTCGACTGATTCGCGGTTGGGACGACCTATTCGCCAAATGCAGTGAGAATCTCAACTCACTTCAAGCAATGAGGCACTCCCCTTATTACAAAGAATTCGAAGAGGAGGCATCAGCGTGGGAGGAGAAGCTGAACCGGGTTCACGTTCTGTTTGATGTGTGGATCGATGTCCAGCGTCAATGGGTCTATCTGGAGGGCGTGTTCACGGGCAATGCGGACATCAAGCATCTCCTCCCAATGGAATCGTCTCGCTTTCAAAACATCAACTCCGAATTTCTGTCGGTTATGAAGAAGGTATCCCGGCAGCCGTTCGTTCTGGAAGTCCTCAATATCTCTGGAGTTCAGAAGTCTCTGGAACGTCTTGCCGAGCTCTTGAACAAGATCCAGAAAGCACTCGGAGAATACCTTGAACGCGAGCGCGTATCGTTCCCCAGATTCTACTTTGTCGGCGACGAGGACCTGCTGGAGATTATCGGTAACAGCAACGATACCCTGCGCATCTCGAAACATCTCAGAAAGATGTTCGCGGGCGTGTCTGGTCTAATCACCGACGAGAATGGCACCATTATCGGGTTCTCATCGAAGGAGGGTGAGGAAGTTCTGCTTCGGAACGAAGTTTCTCTTGTGAAAACACCTAGGATCAATGAGTGGCTCGGAGCGCTTGAGCTAAGCATGAAGACAACGCTAGCTGAGCTGACGGTCGAAGCGTTTCAGGAGTTTGGAGCACTGATGGAAGCCGAAAGTATGGATACAGTCGCTTTTGACGCCTACATTTCGAAATATCCCGCGCAAGTCGTTGTGCTTGGAACTCAGGTTGCTTGGACATCGGCTGTGGAGAAGTCACTTGCGGCCGAAGGAACCACGCTGCCGCAGTTGTACGAAAAGCAGGTGAACATCCTGAAGTTGCTGGCCACGTCCGTTCTTGGGGACTTGGAAGCCATACATCGGAGAAAATGCGAGCATCTCATCACTGAATTCGTGCATCAACGAGATGTTATCCACCGGCTGCAGAAGGCAGGCGCTCGATCGATTAACCACCCAATGTGGCTGTTGTCAATGCGTTATGTGTATGAGGCCGACAAGGACCTGTTGCAGCGACTGAAGGTCAAGATGGCCAACTCCGTGTTGGACTACGGATTCGAATATCTCGGCGTGGCAGAGCGTCTGGTCCGAACTCCACTTACTGATCGCTGCTTTCTCACCCTTACTCAAGCCTTGTGTCAAAGACTCGGTGGCTCACCTTATGGACCTGCAGGCACCGGTAAGACTGAATCCGTCAAAGCCTTGGGCGTTCAGCTTGGACGCTTCACTCTTGTCTTCTGCTGCGATGACACATTCGACTTCCAAGCGATGGGCCGCATCTTCTTGGGCATTTGTCAAGTTGGCGCGTGGGGCTGTTTCGACGAGTTCAATCGTTTGGAGGAGCGAATTCTCTCTGCCGTGTCACAGCAAGTCCAGAATATCCAGCTTGGATTGCGCAAAGGCGCAGAAGATGACAAAGCTCAAATTGAGTTGATCGGTCGTCAATTGAGGGTCAATACCAACACGGGGATCTTCATCACCATGAATCCTGGCTACGCTGGTCGTTCCAATCTTCCGGACAATCTCAAGAAGCTGTTCCGGAGCGTCGCAATGTCCAAGCCGGACAAAGAACTGATCGCTGAAGTGATGCTCTATTCGCAAGGCTTCTCTCGTGCGAAAGAGCTCTCTAAGCAAGTAGTCCCATTCTTTGACAGCTGCTCTACGAAACTGTCGAAACAAGCACACTACGATTTCGGTTTGCGTGCTTTGAAGAGCGTCCTTGTCAGTTCTGGTGGTTTGAAGCGTGCGCGTATCGCCATCCAAGGAACGGCGGGGACTGATGAAGAGACCATGGAGCCACAGATCATCGTCCAGAGCTTGCGAGAGACCATGGCCCCCAAGCTCATCCGATCGGATGTTGACATCATGAAGACTATTGAAGAAGCGGCATTCCCGGGCGTCGCTTACATCCCCGCGCCACTTGATAAGTTGGAAACGGCGATTAGAGCCGCTGCAGAAGAATCCAAGTTGGTCGTTCGGGATGCATGGTTGACGAAAATCCTGCAACTCTACCAAATTCAAAATCTCCATCACGGTGTCATGATGGTGGGTTCATCTGGGTCCGGCAAGTCAACTGCGTGGAAAACCTTGCTGTCTGCCCTCCAGGCCGTTGAGGGCGTAGAAGGTGTCTGCCATGTCATTGATCCCAAGGTCATGTCCAAGGAGATGCTCTATGGAACCCTCGACAGTACCACTCGCGAATGGACAGATGGTCTGTTCACAAGCATCCTCCGGAAGATTGTTGATAACCTTCGTGGCGAAGATAGCAAGCGACATTGGATTGTCTTCGATGGCGATGTTGATCCAGAGTGGGTCGAAAACCTGAACAGTGTTCTGGACGACAACAAATTGCTTACGTTGCCTAACGGCGAACGATTGAATCTTCCGCCTAACGTTCGCATTATGTTTGAAGTGGAGACTTTAAAATACGCCACCCTCGCCACTGTCTCTCGTTGCGGAATGGTCTGGTTCAGTGACGATACCGTCGACGTGGAAATGATGATCTCGAATTATATCCAAAACCTAAGGACCATTCCTTTCGACGATATCGAAGATGACTCTGTAGCGCCAGGGCAGATGTCCCAAAAGACCTTGCAAGTGCAAGGTACGATAGCCGAGTTCCTTAGTATCAAGCTGACCCAGGATCGATTCATTGAGAAGGCGCTCAGTATGGCCCGGAAGTATAAGCACATCATGGAGTACACTGACATCCGGGCACTCAACACTCTCTTTTCTCTGCTGAACAAGGCATGTCGCAATGTCCTGGAGTACAACGTGCAGCATCAAGACTTTCCCATGGAGGACGAAGCTGTTGAAGCTTATCTTTCGAAAAAGTTGCTCGTGGCGCTGGTCTGGGCATTGGTAGGTGACTGCCCTCTTTCAGACCGCAAGTTGTTCGGCGATCAGATCGCCAGCCTAACCGATGTCGAATTGCCGGACCTGAATGCCAGCACTTCTCTGATTGATTTCGATGTCAAGCCTGACAAACAGCGATGGTCAATGTGGCAAGATGAAGTCCCGAGCATGGAGGTCAACACCCATTCCATAACCCAAACGAATGTCGTCATTCCTACTCTGGACACTGTGCGTCACGAAGATGTGCTCTATTCCTGGCTCGCCGAGCATAAGCCGCTCTTACTTTGCGGTCCTCCAGGTTCGGGTAAGACGATGACGCTTTTCAGTGCCCTCCGGAAGCTTCCCAATATGCAGGTGGTCGGCCTCAATTTCTCCAGCGCCACAACGCCCGACCTGCTTATTAAAACTTTCGAACAATACTGCGAGTACAAGAAGACGCTCAACGGCGTTCAGCTGACGCCAACCCAAGTTGGCCAGTGGCTCATCATATTCTGCGACGAAATCAACTTGCCTGCACCGGACAAGTATGGGACACAGCGAGCTATTTCCTTCCTGAGACAGCTTGTCGAGCAAAATGGATTCTGGCGAACTTCTGATAAAACCTGGGTCACACTTGATCGCATCCAGTTTGTTGGGGCCTGCAATCCTCCTACCGATGCTGGTCGTACGCCTATGGCCCTGCGCTTCTTGCGGCACTCACCGTTGATCATGGTGGATTATCCTGGCGAACAGTCCCTTCTCCAGATCTATGGAACTTTCAACAGCGCGGTACTCAAAATCATCCCTACTCTTCGCGGCTACGCAGATGCACTCACCAAAGCAATGGTCCAAGTCTACGCCGAATCACAGAAGCGCTTTACCCCGGACATTCAGCCTCATTACGTCTACTCTCCTCGTGAACTGACCAGATGGGTGCGCGGTGTTTATGAAGCCTTGCGTCCGCTGGAAACCTTACCTGTTGAAGGTTTAGTAAGAATATGGGCGCATGAAGCCTTGCGGCTTTTCCAAGATCGCTTGATCGCCGAAGAAGAGAGGAAGTGGACAGAAGAGTGTGTCCATCGTGTAGCATTGGAACACTTCCCCAATATCGACGAGGAAAAGGCCCTTGGCGGTCCCATCCTATACTCCAATTGGCTGTCGAAGAATTATGTACCGGTTGAGCGCGACCAGCTTCGCGAGTTCGTCAAAGCACGTCTGAAGACCTTCTGCGAGGAGGAGGTAGATGTACCGCTTATATTGTTCAACGATGTACTCGAGCACGTGCTTCGCATCGATCGGGTCTTCCGCCAACCACAAGGTCACCTGATTCTCATTGGTGTTAGCGGCAGCGGGAAGACCACACTCTCACGCTTTGTTGCTTGGATGAATGGATTGAAGGTGTACCAGATCAAGGTCCACGGGAAATATTCTGGAGAAGATTTCGACGAGGATCTGCGAAATGTGCTCCGTCGATGCGGTTGCAAGGGCGAAAAGATCTGTTTCATCATGGACGAAGCTAATGTCCTGGACTCTGGTTTCCTCGAGCGAATGAACACGCTGCTTGCAAACGCCGAGGTTCCCGGGCTTTTTGAGGGTGACGAGTACGCTTCGCTGTTGACTGCTATTAAGGAGGGCGCTCAACGTCAAGGAACTATCCTGGACTCCCAGGAGGAACTGTACAAATGGTTCACCGATCAGATCGTCAAGAATCTCCACGTGGTCTTCACTATGAATCCACCTGAGGAAGGCTTGTCTTCTAAGGCGGCTACTAGTCCTGCGCTGTTCAATCGCTGCGTCCTTAACTGGTTTGGTGACTGGTCGGACCAAGCGCTCTACCAAGTGGGCTCGGAACTCACGCAGTCTGTAGACCTGGACCGACCAAACTTTGCCGCACCCGATACACTGCCCGTCGTCTATCGCGGTCTTAGTCTCCCACCGTCCCACCGCGAGTCTGTAATCAACGCCATGGTGTACATTCATCATTCCCTGCATCGATTCAACAGCAGGCTGCTGAAGCAACAAAACAAGAAGACGCACCTCACACCCCGCCATTACCTAGATTTTGTTGCTCAGTATGTTAAGCTGTACAACGAGAAGCGTGAAGAACTCGAGGAGCAGCAGCGTCATCTCAATGTCGGCTTGGATAAACTGCGCGAGACTGTAGAGAAGGTCAGAGACCTTCGCGTCAGCCTGGCAGAGAAGAAGACTCAGTTGGAAAGGAAAGATGCGGAGGCTAATGAGAAACTGCAACGCATGCTGGCCGACCAACAGGAGGCGGAAGAAAAGAAGAAGGGCTCCATACAAATCCAAGCACAGCTGGCGAAAGCGGAGGAAGAGATTGCGTCCCGACGCGAGGTCGTCATGCAAGACCTTGCTGCCGCCGAGCCTGCTGTATTGGAAGCTCAGAAGAGCGTGCAGAACATCAAGCGCCAGCATTTGACAGAGGTCCGCTCTATGGCTAACCCACCTGCTGGTGTCAAGCTAGCCCTCGAGGCTGTGTGTACTCTTCTTGGCCATAAAAGCACGAGTTGGAAGGACATACAATCGGTTGTGAGACGCGACGACTTCATTGCAAGCATCGTACAGTTTGACAACGAAAGACAGATGACTGCTAGTCATCGCAGAAAGATGCAGAGCGAATATCTTTCCAAGGACGACTTCACATATGAGAAGGTGAACCGTGCTTCCAGAGCTTGTGGACCGCTCGTCCAATGGGTGTCTGCTCAAGTCAATTATTCCGACATTCTCGATCGTGTTGGTCCACTACGTAACGAGGTTGCTCAGCTTGAGGAGGATGCGCAGGCAACGAAGAACCAGGCCAGGGAAACCGAAATTCTCATCAAGAATCTCGAAGACAGCATCACGCGTTACAAGGCGGAATACGCGGACCTCATCAGCGAAACACAGGCGATCAAATCCGAAATGGCATCGGTGCAGTTCAAGGTTGACCGCAGCGTGCGTCTCCTGGATAGCCTGTCTTCTGAGCGAATCCGATGGGAGGAAAGCAGCAAGTCGTTCGATTCGCAGATTGATACTATCGTCGGTGACGTACTTGTTGCTGCTGCTTTCATGGCGTATGGTGGATACTATGATCAACAATACAGGAAGGCGATGTTGGAGGACTGGCTTCACCATTTATCGCTCTCCGGTATCAGTTTCAAATCACCGAACCCTATCACTGAGTATCTCTCCACCGCGGACGAGCGGTTATCATGGCAGCATAACTCCTTGCCCGTCGACGATCTCTGCACGGAGAACGCCATCATCCTGAAGAGATTTAACCGCTACCCTCTCATTATCGATCCCTCAGGACGCGTTACCGAATTCTTGCAGAATGAGTGCAAGGACCGCCGTCTTACGGTTACCAGTTTCTTGGACGATTCTTTCACTAAACAGTTGGAAAGCTCTCTTCGTTTCGGCAACCCCATCCTCATTCAGGATGCCGAACATCTAGATCCCATACTCAATCATGTTCTCAACAAGGAGTATCAGAAAACCGGTGGCCGCGTGCTTATCCAGCTTGGTAAACAGGAAATCGACTTCTCGCCTTCGTTCAGATTATTCTTGTCTACTCGCGACCCTTCCGCAAATTTTGCCCCAGATATTTGCAGCCGCACGACGTTTGTCAACTTCACTGTTACCCAGAGCAGTCTGCAGACGCAAACCCTCAACGAAGTCCTCAAGTCTGAGAGGCCCGATGTCGATGAGCGCCGCTCCAACCTCATTAAGATGCAAGGAGAGTTCAGCGTACATCTTCGACAACTGGAGAAGCGCCTGCTTCAAGCCCTCAATCAGTCACGCGGAAACATTCTGGACGACGACCATGTCATTGAGACGCTCGAGACCTTGAAGAAAGAAGCCGCAGAAATTTCCGCGAAGGCCTCTGAGACAGCCGGTGTTATGACAGAAGTTGAAAATATCACTAAGGAATATGCTGTTGTTGCCCGGTCGTGCTCTGCTATATTCGCTGTGTTGGAGCAGCTGCACCACCTTAACCACTTCTATCAATTCTCGCTCCAATACTTCACCCAAATCTTCGAAACGGTTCTTCGAAAAGTGCGAAACTCCAATACAAATGGGTACGCCGCTCGCATCGATCAGATCATCGCCGAGCTGTTCTTCGATACCTACCGCCGCACGTCATTGTCTTTGCTTCAGAAGGACCGCGTTACTCTCGCTATGCTCCTCGTCCAGGCAGCACCATATAAGATGGATAAATCGCTCATCGACACCATCCTGGATGATGACCTGCAGGGAGTTGACGTCTCCACTCAACCTCATCGGAAAGATGAAGCAATGGCTCGCGCGTACAGAGTCTCGGTTCTCAAGAACGAGTTGGAAATGGTTGACGATGAGACATGGAACGCGTTCTTTAGCGAGGAACTGGCCGAAGATCACGTGCCACCAGCCTGGCCTGCGGATATCAACAAGTACGATCGACATCTGCGTTCTTTGATACTAGTGAAGCTCTTCAGGGTGGATCGCTTTGTGCCCGCTTCAGAACGGTTTGTCAACGAAGTATTCGGCCATGGTCTTTCGGACATCGCGGGCGATTTGGGTGAAATTGTCAAGCAGGTCACGGCCATTACTCCTGTGGCGCTCAGCTCCAGTCCTGGATTTGATGCTAGCTACAAGGTTGACAATCTTGTTGAAAAGGAGCGTGCGACGTGCACTAATATTGCGATGGGTTCAAATGAAGCAGTGGCAAGTGCCGACAAAGCCATTAGCAACGGTGCCACGACCGGGAATTGGGTGCTTGTCAAGAACGTTCATCTCGCGCCACAATGGTTGCAGTCTCTGGAAAAGCGGCTCGAAGCGCTCAAGCCAAACCCCGACTTCCGGCTGTTCCTTTCCATGGAGTCAAGCCCCAAGATACCCGTCAACCTGCTTCGCGCCTCTCGTATCCTGTCCTACGAGCAACCAGCGGGCATTCGCGCTAACATGAAGGATTCCATGTCTTCATTAGCCGAGAAGGCAACGAAGCCGCCTGTCGAGAAGGGCCGAATCTACCTACTGTTGTCGTTTTTGCATGCGGTCATCCAGGAACGTCTGCGATACGCTCCAACTCTCGGCTGGAAAGGCTTCTGGGAGTTCAATGATAGCGATGTAGGTATCATGTCCAGCTCTATTGATGAAACTGCTAACTTTTTCTAGTACGAATGCTGCAGCTTTATCATTGACACATGGATTGACTCGGTTGCGCAAGGCCGTACCAACGTTCGCCCTGAGAGCATACCGTGGGACATTTTGCGCACACTAATCACGGAGATGTACGGTGGCAAGATCGATGACGATGGCGATTTCCGCACATTGTCGTCGCTCGTTGAAGGTTGCATCAGCCCGCTCGCCTTCGAAGACAATTTCAAGATCGTTAAGGACACGGAGCAAGGTACGGGCCTTGACTTGCCCAGCTCAACAAGCTGGTCGTCATTCTTGGATTGGGTAAACCGCCTGCCAGAGCGCGAGCCACCGACATATCTCGGGCTTCCAGCCAATGCGGAGAAACTCCTCCTTGTTGGCCTTGCCAAGGATATGTGTGGAAACCTGAAGAGAGTGCTGGATATGTTGGATGAGGGTGAGCAGATCATGGCTGAAGCTGAGGGATAGGCGCATCTTGATTTTCTGTTCTGGTGGTATACTGTGTGTTGCACTGTTCACGGCTATACGGCGGCGATGTTTCTTTTTGTTACAATGCATGATATCGGTTGGAAGTTTCTGATCCGGAGCATGACAATCGGTGTCCGAGGTATCGGGTTATCTACTACTGCGACTATTTGCTTCATCAGGTATACCCTTTTCTTTTCTACACAGCGTATAGCCTGTATTTGAATTGTACGGATATCCTAAATCCTAAATAACTAGCATTGGTTGACCCTGATATGAGCCAGGACTGGTAATGGTAGACCATGCCAATTGCAATGGACGGTTGCGTTGGGACGTTTGACATGTCTTTGGGGTGCGTATGTGTCGCAGCGGAACTCCAGTTACTTGGACCGAAGACTCTCACTTCGTTGGCATAAGGCAGAAAGGGAATCCAGAGTACACATCTTACACCTCCCCCCTTGCCCATTCAGATTCAGGCCCACCGTCAACCGTGGCCATGATACGGAGTAATCAGTCGTCTTTCAATCCATGCAATCTCTTGCACAGCTCGTACCCCTCTTCCCCGTTCATCTGGCACCTGATGTCCTTCATCCGCTTACAGCGCTTCTTATCATCCTCACGAAGCTGGTCCAATTTTCGCTTATTACTTGCCATTTCCTCCTCAAGTTCTTGCACGGATTTCCTCAGCTGATCCAGCTCTGTCTGAAGTAGTTTGGTCTTGTGAGATAATGTCGCATTTTCAGCTTCAACGGCCTCCTTGGCGGCGTGGTCCTGTTTCTGGTCTCGGTGTAGGTCGAGATAGGAAGCAATCAATCCTTCTCGCACAGGCACTGTTGGATCCTCAGACAAAGCTTGGGCGGTGATATCATGTCCGTGACTAGAGCCTTCATCTGAGAGTTTCTCACCCTGTAAGCCGGGAATGACCGATGTAAGTTTTGGTGAGTCTCCGGATGGCATGATGAGATCCGAGATTGGGTGTGTTATGGCTCCGGGATCTGAGGCGCTTGTGCCTGAAGTGTCGCTGTTTTTATGGCCATCGCAACTGGTTTGCTGGCCTGACGCACATTCTTGTGCAGGACCATCAGGCGAGTCTGGATTCGTTCCGTTTATATTTCCACCGTTGAAAACGATATGCTCCCTGGTTGTATCCATGCGGATACCCTGCATGTTACGTCGATGGTTCTTAGGGCTCGTGTTGCAAGAAGAAGTTGCTGCCTCACCTTGTCCCTTGCTCTTATCCGAGCCATCGGAATGGGGATAGACGGTATCGGCCGAAACTTCGGATTCGCTGGAAAATGGATAATCAGAATGCGCCGAAATATCACTCCCACCGGACGAGGAAAGCCAACTTTCGCTGCTGTCAATAGTTGGATTTTCGGAGCTTGCCGAAATGTCCGTCTCAGTGTCTTCTGGGCAAGTAAACGGTATCCTTTTGGGTCTCCTAGATTGGCGCAAGTTAGGCAGCTCCTGCGCTTCTGAACTCGCTTCCTCTGTGGGAGTCTTGCTTGTGGTAGAAGTTACCGGCTCGGGCTCTATCCTTCCTCGTCTCGGATGGTTGGCTTTCCTGCTGGTAAGATATTCGGAAGAGCGCCCTATGCCCTCGCTCAACTCTTCATAGGAATGCACCTCGAACCAATCGGAGCCGTCCTGGATCTTTCTCACTGCGCGTTCAAGTGACAGTATAAAATGACTACCCACATCCACTGTGAGTCCACCACCCATAAAGCCACGGACAAGGAAGCAAGTTTTTATAAATGCGTCTAGGTTCCTTATATTTTGCTGTTCAGAGAAATCAGGGTGCTTAATATGAGAAAACGGTTCAATGAACTTGACGTGCAATATCTCCTTCGTGAGTATCGGGAAGGCGTCCTCGGTTGGATCTGTGGGCTCGCACCGATACTTCGTGTATAATGTGTATATATGGTTCCGGAGAGCCCAAACTTCGTATTCTGGGAATAGGTAGGAGTAGACCGGTCTGTTGCCGTGATACCCGATCTGTAGCTTTTCTTCGACAGCATCGGGAAAGCTCGTCTGCGAAGTGAAAACCATTCCTTCCAATGAGAAAGAGGAAGATCCAGTCTCCTCTTCCAGCACCACAGCAATGCTTTCCATATACCAAGGAGTCATATCTTCGTTTTGCCGGAGCTCCTTTTCCCTCGAGAGACTGCGCCAAGAGAAGCTTCGGAGGATGCGATTGCTGGAGAAATAGTCCTTGCGAGAGTCCCAAGAGCGTTGAGGGTAGGAATTTGTTAGTTAGGATCCCAAATCTCGGAGAGAACGAGCTTTAGTAGTGGGAGTACCGTTACTATTAGGATAAGGTTTGGCGGTGAAGGTGATAGCGCACTGGGCTCAAGCACTTTTTGCGCTTAACGCTGTAGAATAGCCCCTCCTCACCTTCACGTAAAACGAAGCATGTGAGATTGTTACACCCCCTGTTGTTTCCTGTTGTCTTGAACATGGTACCTAAATATCTCCTCGAACCTTCTAGGAACTGTAGCCGACAGACATTCTTAGATTGGCGCTGCGCACAGCTTGCTTCGTGAAATTCGAACAGTCTTTGCACAGTCACTCTGATTATTGTTACAACACGCTGAGACCTTGGCGGTATAAGTAAGGATGTTAGAAGAAGGCCTCTTCGATTTGTTACCACCCTTGTTGAACGCAAATGACAAATTATAGGTACAAAGCCTTGACGCTTTCCGCTCACGGGCTATCACAGGGCATATCGTGAGCGAACAGTTCTTTGCTGGCCAAGGACATTGTGGAAATGGAAATCGTGGCTCTCGCCAACCGTGGTGAGGTTAGTGCGCATATGCAAGCGGAGCGCATAGGAAGGGTTCGAAAGGAGAAAATGCTTCCTTCGGGCGCTGAATTACTATATTGGCACCACCTATATTCTTTTCTGGTTGTCCAGGTCGCAACAGTTCGCGCGCATACGGGTTGGTACCTTACAGGAGATGCTCCATTACGAGTCTGGCTCCGGAATGACTTACAATGTCGTCATAACAAGTTCTCTCGATCCTTACGCTATATCTGAAGAATTCACATGTCGTGACGTATTTTGGCAGCAGGCTTTCTGCGAACAGCCGGATACTTTCAACAAGTCCACTGAACAGCTACAGGATTGTATGCTGAATAGCAGGCGGACTAATACCAACTCCTACTAACGTACCTCACGGGCGAGTCGGTCACACAGGCGAGTCGGTCACTATGCCAAGACCCCACCAGAATGTACTCTCACCTCTACTATAATCA
>NW_022986854.1:1252680-1331446 GCF_010094085.1 Westerdykella ornata
TCATATGCTTGTTACTCAGTACAATGAGTATAAAGCTGCCATGGACAAGGTGCATAGTCGAGTCCCACAGAGATTGAATTTGCTAGAGTTTCGGGCACTCCACAACAAAGTAACGCCTCCTGCCCTAGACCTTTTGAAAGAGCAGATCTCACTTGCCAAAAACGAGCAACAATACAGGCCTGGCTGTACAGGCTCCTTCACAAAGAAGTACGGTTTGCCCTGTTGCCACACTCTCCACCGACATGCCCATCGAGCAGTCGAAAGTGAGATAAATATAACCCTTGAGGAGATCCATCCTCACTGGCACTACTACCCAAAACAGAGCAGCAGTCAAATACTGCCTGCTGTCGTGCCTCGTGATCCTGCAACAGTCAAGGGCAAAGGCCACCCAAAGAAGCAGAAGATGAGTGCCCCTACCCACCAGCCCTCCGCACTTACTGACAGTCAGCGAGAGCCTTCCAGTTTTGAGGTAGTTGCAGCAAGCCAAGTCACAGCTACCCAGCATCCCCGCATCTCTTATACTCCAGGCCATGGCCGTGGGGGTGATGGAGGTCAATCCTCGGTTGCTCTCACTGCCAATTCCACTGCCAAATCTAACCATGGTAGCACCGCCAGCCAACCTATTGAGATCGATGGCTCTGCCCCAGGCGCACCTGGAGGTGAGTTATCTTCAACTCAGGTGACCGCAGTGGCTATGAGGTACGAGCCTGAGGAACTTATGGATCTCTCATAGTTCAGAGAGGAGTTTGCAAGGAGGAGCAACATGGCTTCAGATGGCAAAAGGAAGCATGGAAGACCTGTTGGCTCGAAAGATAAGCAGCCGCACAAGCGCAAGTCAACTGGCAAGGCTCTTGAGGCAGTAGGTGAGGTGGAGGAGGAAGGTAGTGTTTGAGTTTGGTATTCTATCCCGGCTGCATCACGGGTTTTGTGGAGTCCCCACAACAGTGAGCTATTGCACCACCAAAAGCGATTGGAAAATTCTGAAACTTGAGGAAACGGTTCTGATAGTATATAACTTCAATTTGAATTAATTACTTTATCTGTGGGTTGCGTGGAGTTGAGTTTTGCAAGGGTGATGGGGTGAGAGTCGTGATGTTCACCAAAATGGCTCTCAGGACTGTTCCTTGGCGTAGGCGCTGCGATGACTGTCGATGCCCGGAGCTGCGCTCGGATCGGGGGACTGGGTATATTTGATCACGGGGTGTAGTTTGCATCCCCGCAGTATTTTGGGTTACGACTGCGTACATCTGAGTGGGAGGTCTTCGCCAGGGAATTTGGGGGGTCTCCGAAAAGTTCTTCTCATATAAAAAGAAGCTATAGTTTAATTTTAGTAAAGAAATACCTTGTTGTTGCATAGATATTTAAGAAAGAAGATACTTCTTTACATGCTTTCTAGAATAAAGATATACTCTTTCTTAAATAGTTATCTATATAATAATAAGATATTTTTATTTAAGTATTTATATATAATTTCTTCTTATAGTTAGGAAAAAACTTTTCGGAGACCCCCCACATTCCCTAGCGGTGACCCCCCACTTAGATGTACGCAGTCGTGACCTGAACTTCGTATCACTAAGCCTATAATGGCAGCTGCCATGGCTCGGAAAACGTTATTCTATGCCAGCAACACACTCCTCTCCGATTTCGCAGCATAGGCCTGCATCACCCATTTGAGTATAGTGAATAGCCCAAATTTGTCACCTACACAAGGCGCTAGATCTCGCTTAATTCGCACTAGCCGAAAGTGTACCTAGCTGGTGGAACACCAGACCATGTAACTGCCTCTATAATAACAACCAACCACTGCAACACCATCTCTGTACATACAGGAAATCTCATAATTGCTCTCCTGACTGAGCGCTTTCGATTGCTCCAATCCGCTTCCAATTTGGATGTTGCATTGTAGTTCTGTAGTGGGTCGAGATAAGTCCACCCATCAGCCCTAGCACCACGTGGGTAGCTGCCACCGTGCCATCTCCAACCAGGCAAGTCTATCTGCTAATGTAGCCGATTAGATGGCGAATACGAGCCCTCCACTTGAGCCTACCCCTGAGGATCCAGAAGCTCCAAGTAACTCTCCGGTTAATAAGGATGCCAATGACAAACCAGATGGTGAATTTATTGAGAAGGAGGACTACAAGGAGGCTGTTGTGGAGCTCAATCGGCAGCTGCAACTACAGGGTTATGCAGTCTCCATTGATGGCTACAAAAAGTATAAGGGAAAGACCACCAAGGACTTGATCAAGGTTGTACATCTCCGCTGCACCCACTCTCGCAAATATACCCAGGAAGGCAAAGGGAAGGCTACACGGATGACCCAGTGTGAATACCGTGCAAGTTTACACCAGTTTGGCCTTATTTGGAAGCTCCACATCTGTAACCCATCTCACAATCATGAGCCTGCAATGAACAGCTACTCATTGCCTCACTTCCGTAAAAGATCTGAGTATAGAGATAGGGTTATTGAAGAGGGTTTCAAAGGCAATATTCCTGTAAAGGAGACCCTCCACCAGTTCCACAATCTTAGAGAAAATACCACTATGAAAGATATATACAACCAGCGGCAGAAGCTTCTTCGTGAGGAGCTTGGCTGCCGCACTAAAGTTCAGGTGCTCCTTGAAACTCTGGATGAATATACCGATGAAGAAGGCATCAAATACTTCCACCAGCATGGGCTTGATGAGCAGAGTCGGCTCTATTGGGTACTGTTTTCACATCCAGTATCTGTTAAGATACTTAAACAGAACCCTGATGTTATTATTATGGACTATACTTACAAAACCAATCATTTCAACATGCTCTTACTTCATATAACTAGAGTAACTGCCTTGAATACTACCTTTGATGTTGGCTATGCCTTCATACCTGGAGAAACAATTGAAGATTATGATGCAGTAATTCATAGCTTCCTTGAGTTTGTATGGGAGTTAGGAGTTACTCCTCGCTGCTTCCTTGTTGATCAAGAAGATGCTCTCATCTCCACACTCAATCACTATTTTGCTGGAGTCCTCATATGCTATTGCATGTGGCATATAAACCAGCATGTTCAGGCTAAAGCTACAAAGTGTGCATGGGATGTACGCCGAGGAGATACAGATGAGGAGAAAAAGGAGATTCAATAGCAGAGAGAGGCCTTCCTTTCATGGTGGTATGGGCTAGTAGAGTGCAAGACTTTTGTTGAATTCTGGGACATGTGGGCAGAGCTTAAGGAGGACTACAAAGCCTATCCAAAGCTCTTCTCCTATCTTGAAGAGTACCAAATATCCTATCAGAAGCACTGGGCCAATTGCTACATAAAAGATTATCCCGACTTTGGAGAGAGGTAAGTTGCTCCTCCATCATTTGCTGTTCATTGGCTAACCAAAACAGTGTAACTTCCCGGGATGAGGGCGCTCACAAATGCCTCAAGGCTAATCTTACGTCATCACTGGGCCATCCATACGATGTTTTGAAGTCCATTCATCATATGCTGGTTACTCAATACAATGAGTATAAGGTAGCAATAGGCATGGCCTATTGTCAGGTCCAAAAGAGATTGAATTTGCCTGAATTTCAAGAACTCCATAACAAAGTAACGCCTGTTGCATTAGACCTCTTAAAAGAGCAGATCTCACTTGCCAAAGGAGATAAATACCAGCCTGGGTGTACTGGCTCATTCACCAAGAAGTACGGTTTGCCCTATTGCCATACTCTCCATCGACGGGCCTACCGATCAGCCAGTGCGGAGATTATAATAACTCTTGAGGAGATAGATCCCCATTGGCACTATTACCTACAGAGAAGCAGCGAGCAAATACTCCCTGCTGTAGTGTCTCAGGATCCTGCAACAGTCAAGGGCAAAGGCCGCCCAAAGAAGCAGAAGATGAGTGCATCCAACTCCCGGCCCTCCACCCTTACTGACAGTCAGAGAGTACCTTCCAGCTTTGAGGTAGTTGCCGAGAGCCAGATCACTGCTACCCAGCGCTCCCATGTCTCTCACACTCCAGGCCATGGCCATAGGGGTGATGGAGGTCAATCTCAGGTTTCTGTCACTGCAAATTCTGCTACCAAACCTGACCGTGGCAACACCGCTAGCCAACCAATTGAGATTGAAGGCTCTGCCCTAGAAGCATCTAGAGATGGCTTACCATCAACTCAGGTGACTGCGATTGTGCTGGGTTATGAGCCCGATGAACTTATAGATCTCTCACAGTTCAGGGAGGAGTTTGCAAGGAGGAGCAATACTACGGGCAACTCTGAGGGCAAGAAGAAGCGTGGAAGGCCTATTGGTTCAAAAGATAAGTAGCCACGCAAGCGCAAGTCAGTTGGCAAGGGCGCTGAGGCGGTAGCTGAGGCAGAGGATGGGGATGTTGGTGTTTGAGTTTGGTGTTCCAACTCGGCTACATTACTGGCTGTGCAGAGTCCCCACAACAGTGAGCTACAGCACCACCAAAAGCGATCAGAAAATTCTGAAACTTGGGGAGATAGTTCTTTTAGTGTAGAACTTTAATTTGAATTAATTACTTTACCTGTACATTGTATGGGGTTGAATTTTGCATGGGTGATGGGGTGAGAGTGGCGATGTTGCCTGAGATGGCTCAGAAGACTGTTCCTTGGCACAGGCCCTGCGATGACTGCCGGTGCTCGGAGTTGGGCCAGTATTTGGCACCTCCGTATATTTGATCACGGCATGTAGTTTGCATACCCGCAGTATTTTTCATCACGACTGTGTACATCTGAGTGGGGGGTCGCCGCTAGGGAATGTGGGGCATCTCCAAAAAGTTTTTTCCTATAGTTATATATCTAGCTGCTCTTAAAAAATCTAAGAAAAATCTCTTGTTGTTGCGTAGATATCTAAGAAAGAGTATCGTTTTGCGCACCTAACGTTCTCGCGAAAACTGAAAACTAGCTGGCCACGTCCCGTGGCCAGCCTGGCCTACTCACCCGCCGCACACAATATAACAGCATAAGCCCTGCCCTAGAATACATACCTCTGCTGTGACCAAACTATCAATTCCCAGTACCTACACCTCAATGCGCCCTATCGGGTAGGCGGCATAGAAATTTTAGATGGTCTCCAAAAAAGGGCCATTTTAGTAGCATATTAGGGTAGAATCAGCCACAAATTGTAGCCAGCGGCCTCCCCATCTAGACTAGAGAGGCATGCTGAATAAGGACCATTTCTGTAGATCGCCTCGCATTCGCGAAGGCTTTCAATTAGTCCGCCATGCGGCGTACCGCTGCCGCCGCAGTAGTCCGCCGGGGACCAGGACTAATCCGAGCACACCTCAGCCGGAGGGTAGGAATAAGACAGTTTGTCCCAGGGTGGCGGTCTTCCAGTTCAGTGTAATATGTTTTTGGGGCCGGGGCCCCTTCGGCTTCGGGGGCGGGGGCGGCATCTTCGACGTCTTCTTCCTCTTCATCGAGGGGGACCGGCGCGGGAGCGGGAGCAGCCTCTTGGACCTCTTCTTCTTCTTCCTCGACGGGGTCGGAGGAGAGTACTATGTAGATGGGACGGGGCGAGGGGGGATGCGGTGGAGATGGATGGATGGATGGATGGACGGGGGGCGAGGGGGAGCGGCCTTTTCCACGTCTTCTTCTTCTTCGTGGGGGATGGGACGGGGACGGCCTCTTGGACGTCGTCTTCTTCTTCATCTTGGTGCTGCAGTTGCAGCTGTTGTTGTTGCTGCTGCTGAGAGTGGGGCCATCATGTATGTTAGCTCAATCTATCCTTTGCCGTCTCATCATCCATCACTGCGCAGGCATGTTTCGTTTCTCATTCATCCTTGTATACTGCATGTTTTCACGTCCGACTGAACACCCCCCTGCACTTCCTCTGTACTGCTATTTTCTACATTAAATTTAAACAGCTAGCAGGGCAGCAGTATAGGAGGTCCTGCAATTAGCTTTGTAGTATGCCTCTACGTATAGTAGTATATTTAGAAAGAGAATTCTACCTTTTGCGTTATTAAGTAGTAGCTAGTTAGCTTGTGCTAGGTAGGTAATTCCACCTACAGAGGAATCGCAGCCGGATATTCAGTCGGACGTGGAAAGCCGCAGTATGAGGAAGCTCAGCCTTAGCTTGACAACTCAAACTCTATCACAAGGCCCAGTATAACCAACTACCAATGGCCCCCTAATCATCCAAAGCACATTATCCGATAATCCCAATAGGACCATCCCCTTCGAAACATCATAACTTAGCCTCCCTCTCCCCCTCCACAACCACCGCCAACATCCCCTCAGCTACCTCATCGCCATCCTCGACCTCCATCACCCATCCTATTCTCCCACTCCTCGGACTCCGCACCTCTAGTTCCATCTTCATCTGCTGCACTACGCAAATGACATCTCCCTCCTTCACCACATCGCCCTCATCCACGAGCACCTCGACCAGCTTGCCCGGAAAGGGAATACAAACGTGTGAGGGATCCGCCGGGTTGCCGTGGCGGTGATGCGACGTCGCCGCCGCAGCGCTGGACGATGTACTTGTGAGAGTGATGGTGTAGGGCGTAGTTTGCGGGCGTGCCGAGCTGCCGCTAGCAGGAGATGTGAATAGCACGTCGGCAGAGATGGAAATGGGGAACTCGTTGCGCAGAACTCGAGTGATTTCTATATGGTGCGGCAGCGGCTTGTGCCCACTGCCGGGCTTCTTGTTTGGCGTATCGAGCGTGAGTGACCAGGCGTCGCCCTTGCGGAACATCGTGTTTACGTTGGTTAGAGAAGGGCCGGAGGAGGAGCCTGTGGTCTCAAGGCCAAGGGCTGAAAGTCTGTTCGTCGTCTGTTCGGTGATTTGTAGGCCGGTGGCGAGAAGCTCGCGCTGGTTAGTCTCTAGCCATTGGGTATCGCACTGTCCGGCGAGGAAGTCTGGATGTGCGACGATGGCGCGGAGAACATCGAGGTTGGTTTTCACCCCCGTGATTGTCGTGTCAGCGAGCGCGCGCTGGGATTTCCGTACGACGTCTTCCCATGAGGAGGCAGTGATGATGAGCTTCGCAATCAAGCTGTCGAAGTCCGCGGAAACAACTGCGGCGTGTCCGTTGATGAGATGGGTATCCACGCGGACCCCGTTCCCCGTAGGGAACTGGAAAGATGTGATTTTCCCGATTGACAGAGACCAGTTGCTCTGCACATTCTCGGCAGTTATGCGGAGCTGAATGGAGTGTGTTGGAGGAGGCACTTCCGGGTTTCTTGCGCTCCGGGGAAGACCACAGTTGGAAACATCTGCTCCTTGGGAGAGGAGGAGTTGGGCTTTGACAATGTCGGTGGAGGCGATGGATTCGGTGATTGTGTGCTCGACTTGCAGACGGGGGTTTATTTCCAGGAAGTAGTACTCCTTCGTGGTCGGGTTGACGAGAAACTCGAATGTGCCCAAGGAGAAATAGGATATCTACGACCTATCAGCATCGTGTCCAACCGTGAGCTTACCGAGAAGAATTCATGTATTCAACTTACATGTCTCGCCATCTTCAACGCATCACCAATCACTCTTCCTATCAGCTTCCTATCCGTCACCACACTCGGCGCCAATTCCACAATCTTCTGATACCGCCTCTGTATACTGCACTCGCGCTCCCAGAGATGCGTGACTCCGCCTTTTCCATCCCCAATAATCTGCACCTCGACATGCCTGAAGCCATCCACGGCGGCCTTCTCGGCGAAAACCTGCTTCGACGGACTCTCCTCGACTGCTCTTTTTACCGCGGCAGGCAGAGAAGCCTCGTCCAGGATGAGACGGATGCCACGGCCGCCTCCACCGTCAATAGCTTTGACCATAATGGGATATCCGGTTTTTGAGGCAAAGTTAAGCACCTCTTCTGCATTGTTGGTGGGATGGTGCAGCGCTGGAGAGACTGGGACATTGCCTGTAGCACAGGTCAACATCAATACTTTCCACGACCATAATGACTTCTTTTTGCATATGGAACACTTACACTCCGCTGCCAAAGCCCTAGCCTTCAACTTATCCCCCGTACTCGCCAACACTCCCCAGCCTGGTCCCAGGACGACCGCGTTCGCCTCCTCCCACATCCTTTTGGCGAACACATCCGACTCGGACAAGAAGCCATATCCCGGGTGCACTGCATCAATCTTATGCTTCTTCACGATATCAATCAGGGAATCGATATCCATGAAAGTCGATGGTGAAGCGAGAGCAATCACGTGATCAGCCCTTGCGGCGTGAGAGGCATCTCCAGAGACGTAGATGGCGTGCGTTTCAATGCCGAGTTCGCGCGCTGAGCAGAGGATGCGGGTTGCGATTTCTCCTCTGGAATAAGTTAGACGGGGTTGATTTTCGTTTTTATGCTCGTTACCAGGCAAGCGTGAGAGGTCAATACCTATTGGCGACGAGGAGACGTTTAATCGGTCGCTGAGGAGGTCGAGACATGTTGGACATTCTTGAAAAGCTCCTCCGACGCTGATATGCCTTTGGACTGTAGCGCTACCAATTGCTATACAGCAAAGATCTGGCTTTCCTCAGAGGCTCGGCAAGATCCTGTACTTGCCGCGGACACAGTTCAATTCTATTCAGACCAAAATATTCTTCGCGAATATCGAAAGAGACCTAAAGAGATGCTATCTCGATATCCTCGGAACACATATTTAGCAGGTGTCATCTTGTACCTGGACCTCCGCATTAGGCTTCGGAGAATTGATTTGCGGGGAAAGGAATATGCCTCGGTTCAGCGCTTCCAACCTTTCCCCAGATCTACACCACGCCCCACTCACCGGTCCCAGCACAATGTGAAAGAGGTCTACTTGCTCCGTGACAGGAGCTCCATTTTCGACTTCGTTGTAACGTGCCATCCTCGTCAAAATGGCAGGCGACTCCAGTTCCTCCTCCGCGCCTGCAAAGGGACCCTCCCAACCCTCCCCCAACACAGCCAAAGACCGCCTCGCCCAAGTCTCCCAGCACATCGCGCCGAACACGCCAAAGCGCAGACGTAAAAAGAGAGCAGAATCCGAACTTCCGGCCGACTACTCCGATATCTTGGGCCAAATCGCGACGCTCCGCCAGATCGCAGCGACGCCGGATCCCAAAAACAGGGGCTACGTTCGGCAGAAGCAGGCTGGGAAGCTGTGGGTGAGGGAGCGTGTGGAACAGTTGCTGGATCCCGGAAGCTTCCAGGAGATTGGAAGCGTGAGTGGGACTGTCAAGTGGAAGCAATTGGGGCCTGTGAAGGAGGAACCCGTGGATTTCGTGCCGTCCAACAATGTGCAAGGTAAGTCAAGGGAATTTACAAGGAATTGAAAGATGGGGTTGACTTCTAAACAGGTTTTGGGAGACTGCGAGGTAGGAAGATTGTGTTCACGGCTGACGACTTCTCGATAAGAGCTGGACATGCGGACGGCGCTTTGATGGAGAAAACGGTTGGTGTACCATTATTATCTGCTCAGGACCCATACTGACACTTGAATCAGCTCTATATCGAGAAGCTTGCCATGGCGCTAAAATTACCCATCGTCAAGCTGGTTGACGGCTCCTCTGGAGGCGGTTCTGTCACCTCAATTCGCACAACTGGCTACTCCTACATTCCCCTTCTCCCATCATTTGCTCAAGTCGTGGAGCAACTGAACCTGGGTATCCCCAATCTAGGCGCTGTCGTAGGACCTGCCATCGGCCTAGGAGCTGCCCGTGTAGTCGCCTGCCACTTCTCCGTCATGGCTGCAGATATTGGCTCCCTGTTCAATGCTGGCCCTAATGTTGTCAAGAACGCAACTTTCGAAGAAGGCCTCTCCCTCACAGACCTCGGAGGGCCCAGCATGCACTGCACGAACGGGACGATCGATAACCTGGCTCCTGATGAGGCAGGGTGTTTCGAGCAGATGCGCACCGTTTTGAGCTACCTTCCGGACTGCGGCACCAAACTCCCACCAACGGTTGAGTGCTCCGACCCTATTGACCGCATATCTGAATCTCTTCGTACAATCATCCCCAGAGCCAAAAACCGGATGTACAACCCCCGCGCCATCATTAGCGAAGTCGTCGACAGCGGCTCCTTTTTCGAAATTGGCGCCCTTTGGGGCACGACAGCCATCGTGGGTCTCGCCCGTTTGGGAGGTCGTCCGGTCGGCATCGTGAGTCTGAATTGCGAGGTGAATGCTGGTGCTCTTGATGCTCTCGGTTCGCAGAAGATCAACCGTATGCTCAAGTTCCTCGATGTCTTCAACATCCCGCTCGTCCAATTCGTCGATATACCCGGCTATGCTATCGGAACAGCTGCTGAACGTAGTGCCACCATGCGTCATGGGGTTACCCTCGCAACAACATATTACAGCACGACTATGCCTATCTTTTCTGTCATTGTGCGCCGTGTCTACGGGGTCGCTGGAGGCGTCATGCTGGACTGCCGTGACCCGCGCATGCGCGTAGCTTGGCCGTCAGGCATGTGGGGATCTCTCCCCTTGGAAGGCGGTATTGAAGTCGGGCACTCGTTTGAGCTCAAAGAGATTGAACGAAAGGAGGGTAAGGCGAAGCGCGACGAGAGATATGCAGAGTTGGAAAATGAGTATCGCCGCTTCATGAACCCGGTGCGGACGGCGAATAATTTTGGTGTGGAGGAGATCATTGATCCGGCGTATACTCGGAGAGTGTGTGCTGAGTGGGTGGCACACGTTTATGAGAGCTTGTTGCCGCAGAGGATCATGGAGAGGGTTGCAGGAAAGCTGAAGCCCAGTTTCGCGTAATACTTGATCACAGCTCAGAAAAAGAAAGCCCGTTCAACCCGACGCATCCGGAATTCTCTCCTGCCCAACCTGATGTTCACGCACAGTTGTGGCAGATCGGAGGACCCAAGAGAGCTGGGAGGAACCTGGTGTTTGTGCGCATGGAATACCGCTAGTGCCGTCATGTAAGTGAAGGAGGTATGACTGGATTCTTGGGCTTTAGAGAGCATGGCTGCGTCATCGACTGAGGCTTTCGACATCCGACTGAACAGATAGAGGTACATAGATAGAACGACCTCACAAATAGCTTTGTGGCGTCTCTATCCAGGTATACCAAGCTTAGAACAAAGCTCCATCCATGGGCTTATTCAACGGCACCCAATCGAGGTTTGCTGACTAGGTGATTTTGCCTGCAGAGGAA
Source organism: Westerdykella ornata (assembly GCF_010094085.1). Taxonomy (NCBI): domain Eukaryota; kingdom Fungi; phylum Ascomycota; class Dothideomycetes; order Pleosporales; family Sporormiaceae; genus Westerdykella; species Westerdykella ornata. The sequence goes on from NW_022986854.1 coordinate 1,263,749, forward strand.
GAGCCGAGAGGTGTCCAGTCGGACGTGAAGTTTCGTAGTATGTCCCAGAAGAGCAATATTCCAAAGAAGCTTCAAGAGGCTTGAATAATTCCTCCTCAACAACGACTTGGATATTGCAAGGGCTTGCTAATCTTCCTGTGCCTCTTCAGGGACAGCTGGCCAGAGCGGCTGTGGCCTAGAGGGACGAATGCTTGGATATTTGCTCATGTCCTCCAATGCTCTCCTGTTGATAGGTTTGAGCGATTTAACCTTGGGGTGTTCCAGCACGGCATGAACGACGTGGTGCGGCCAGCTCCATTGTAGCATCTCCGTCAGGCTATCTTCGCTATGCCCAATAGCTGCGCTGAGACTTAAAACGCCAACATTGATACCCATGCTCCCTGTCATATAGACTTCGTTGCAGTCCCGAAGCTGGTCCTGATAGTGAGGCATCAATTGTGCCACTACATCACTCATGTCAAGCTCTGCAGCCCACGCCAAGCAATGGATGCCTTTCTTTTCTAAAGAGTTGATTGGGAGCCTCCCGAACCGATTGAGGTTCAGAGCTTCGAATATCATCTTCATTTTCGTCTTCGATATCGAAATGGGACTATTCCGTAGGCACTGGAACAGCATACCGAGCAACGAGGGGCCCTCGAGCGATACAAAGCTCTGCGAAGCTACAGTCGTCCGTTCCGGTTTTGATCTGTGAAATTCAAAGTTCAGCGCGGTCCCAGTTATGTGCTTCAGCAATACCTCAATGGTACTCAGCGATCCAGATATGGATGTGAAGGCCAGTACCAGCAGCAGCCAAATACACTGTTGACTCATTTCTTTGGGATTTATGTATTTCCAGGCAATAGCCCCCTCGATTTCGGGCAAGTAGACATATAGCGTTTTAAGTAGTGCGATATCGACGAACTGTGGCCAGTCGTTTCCAATATCGATTGAAAAGAAGGTTCCAAAAATAGAGGGAACGGAAAGGGGCCGATGCTGGTGTTGCTGGAAGAAGGAAACGATGGCATGCGACAGCTGTTTAAATGAAGATATACAGGCTTGGCATAGAGTTCTCCAAGTGAGTACATCTAATTTGGATATGGCCAGCCTCATGGCTCCGTTAAAGGCTTTTGAAAGCAGGCCGGATCCAGCAGAGTGACCAAGAGTCTCCAGTTCAGTCTTCAGAAATCTGAGGAACGCAACAGCCCGGGAGTCACTCTGGAATTGGCTGGCAATATTGTAAATATCATCGCACGTCCAAAATGTCCCGTTATCAGACCAGCACGAATGGATGGCTTTGCGACCGACGTGAAGATTGAAACGAAGGGTCAGGAAATCGTCAAAGAGCCAATCTGGATCCACTTTAAGGTCCATAGCTCTTCTATGAATATGAAGTTTGAGCAGTCGGTATGTGTCGATGTTCCAAACAAGCAGTCGTACAAATGACCAGATGCCATGTTGCATCGACCAGGTATACAGGGGCATGACCAGTTCATCTGCTGGAACAATATTAGTGGAACGTGTTAGCTCCCAGGGTCGAAACTGGAATAGCAGGTTGCGATGAAAGGTGAGATGAGCGAATGCTTCCCAGCAGGACAACTCGGGGGTAAAACCTGAAGCATGGAAAGCCCAGTATTCGATGACATAAGGAAGCAGCGAAAACTTGGTGGTGGGGTTTTGTGTTGGTTTGGGGCGTGGGAACTCGTATGTGATATCTTTGACGTTTGTTCCCGAGTCGAATGGATCGTCAGCTCGACCTCGATTCATGATACCCTTGAGGAACGGGGCCAGTGGTACCCCCTTCCAAACGATGCGCTCCGCTTGCCGGCGACCCATTGTCGTTGGTGGAGTGACTTGGATAAGTTGAGTCTCGAGATCGGAGAAATTCAGGTACGCAACGCATATTTCCCCAATATCGGTATCAGCCTCCGCCATATCAAATTTTATTGAGGCGGGAACGGAATCTTCAGGTGAGGAAGAGCTCGAACAAAGGAATTGACGAACGGTAGGGTGAGCAAGTGTTACTGTGTGGTCATCCCGATTATACACCACCAAGTGTCCACAGGCATGGACCAGTTTCTCTCCAGAGCCAGTGACAATGCGTTCTGCCGGCCAGATCTTATCATCCTTCAGTAGTCCAACGGCCTCTTCCAGTTCCTCAATATGTAACGGACGGTACGCGCAACTAACCCATCGCAATACTTTTTTCATGGTTTCTACTTTCATCACTCCGCCTGGACTGTTGTAAATCTTTCGGATGATGCGCGCGTATGTCTCGCATAGGTCTTTGGGTAAGTTATTGATAGTAGTATGAAGTGCCTCTGCCGACAAAGCTTCACAGATATCGTACAATTGGAATTTGACCCATAAGAACCTACATGGGGAGGTTAGTCACTGTGCATCGAGAGTACAGGCCAACTCACATTCCGTTCGCACCATGGAGCAGTGCATCTCTGACTTCCTTATGTAGCTGGAGGTTGCTCAAAATTGGGTTGTGGTTTGCAGCCGAATCAAGGGCACCTTCTATGAAGAGGGAAATATCCGAGGAGACCTGTGGAGAGGAGAGCTTAAATGAATTGTGCGACCTCAATGTCTTTCTTACAAGGTGCTCACCCTCGCGGCATGTGACATACAACCGCACGACTGGGAGACGCTCTTGCACAAGCGATTTTATCAGATCCAGTGTCGAAACTTGGCAATCGTGGCCAAGTTCATCAAGGCCATCCAGCACGATAAAGGCCTGCGGAAATCTCCGCAGTAACTTGACATAGAGCCTGAGCTTTTCGCCCAGTGAAATCGAGGCATAGTCGTCCATCGGAATCTCGGAATCATCCCCGAACTCTGTGAGTGGCAAGTTCGTCAGAACTTGTCTGATGAGGCTGCCCAGTAAATAGTTCATATCCAGAGATCTGACGTCGGCATGGTCGAAATAATAATAACATAGTATTGAACTGGGCTCGTTGATTTGACCCAGCATGTCTACGACGCTCGACGCCAGTACGGACTTCCCTGATCCAGGGATACCATAGCAGCACAGGCAGGTCGATATTGGAGAATTCAGCCACTCCATGTACGGTGTTGATGCCTGGAGCCAGGTGTTGGTGCCTTGGAAACGGAGGTTGGCCAGAGTCTTCTGTTTACTTTGATAGTCAACTACTTGAAGAAGAGACATATACCTGTGCCGTTTGTTGACCATGCCATTCCGTTTCTGCAGGGCGTGGTTGGCTAATTCGATTTCACGACGACGGGCAGATTCTATCATATGGGCAAGGCTGGCTTCCTTCTCCACATGCTTCCGATGCTTGCGAAAGTCAGACATGTACTTGTCAAATTCCTGTCGAAACGGCTTCCAGAGTCCTCTGCATCCGATGGACATAGGGAGCGGCAACTTCTTTCCATGACCGAAGAATTGCTTCGCCTTTACACAGAATCTGAGCACATCCAGGTAGGCCGTCGAGATTGCTTTCAGCAGACGCTCATGATTCCGGAACAGAATCTCATAGATCTGGAAACGAGGCAACGCGTCACCAATAGACGCAAGCATATCCACAATTTTCTCTTGAAACCTTCCAGTCTCTCCAGCAATCTAATCAAAGTCAGTAACACAACATCTTCAATGCGATTTTACGTCAATTCACCTTCAATATAACACGAATACTGCCCCACAGCGGTGATAGAACCAGGGGAAATGCGTTAGCATAGACATCAAGTGCTTTTCCGTACTCTTCGATGGCGTCGACCAAAGAAGAGATTCGCTCCTGCATGGCCCAGCTGTTACTGCCATTTGCATGCCGCTTCTGAGCCGCACTAGTCTGGTAGAATATGTTTTCAAGGGTAGCGGACTCGAAACATTGTTTCTCCTCTGGGGTAAGCTGCTCTAGGAACTGGGCTTTTGCAGTCTCCCATGGCCGAGTCGGGAAAGGAAGGGCGGTAAGTATGGCAGACATGACAATGATGCCCTCAGGTCGCAGGAGAGAGGAATCAAAATACCAATATGCTAGATAGATGTTCCGCTCCTCTCATCTAGCCATCGTCCGAGGGTGTCGTGCAAGAAAGGAGACAAGCTGCTGCAAGGCTGCAATGGCAGAGTCCTGGAGTCTCTGTCAGCCGTAACTTGCCCAGAACAAGCCACCCTCACTGGCACTGCCGCACTGGGGTCGACCAACCACAGCGATGAAATAGCCGAATACGGGTGCATTGGCTCAGAAACTGAACCTCGCCGCATTACAGCAGAGAACAACCTACAATGCCCATGTGAACGCGAAAATTCAGCAGGCTTGTCAAAAAAGATCCGGCAACAGGTACTGATGCTTTTGATCAATAAGAATGGTTCAAAGAGGTAAAATGCAATGTTCGAAAACTCTCCTCATTCTCTCCCACTCCGATCCATTCGCAATAGCCCAATCTCTTGCCTTCCTGATTCCGTCCAAATCCTCCCGCATGTGATTGGCAGACGTCGTTCCATTCAAAACCATTATGTCCAAATCCATAACGAAAGCATACAATGCCGTCGCAGTACCAACGTTTGCGGCTTGCGCGAGTGATGATACCGGCTCGGACCGCAAGAGGTGCGGATTTCCAGTGAGAGTCCAGAACGATTGATAAGAGATGCCCTGCTCTCTGCAAAAGGCGCGGAGAGGTCCATCATATCGGGTCTGAGGGTAAAACCGATTCTGGACAACTGAGGGCTTGATAGTAGAAGATTCTTGTATGGCTTGAAGGACGGGAAGGGTCACATTTGATATGCCGAGCGCCCTAATCCGGTCAGGGACGTACGTTTCCAAGATCTTCCAAGCCTGGATGGTCTGGTTAATGGTGGGAAGCGGCGAGTGAAGGAGGACGCAGTCCAGGTACGAATTCTCATCAGAGTCCTCCTGTGGTCGAAGATTCCTGAGGGACGAGGCTACGGACGTGCGTATCTGTGTCTCCAAGGGCTCTGAAGGATCATATGGCATATTGTTGAGATCCTGGCCGGCCGGGGTGGTGTACTTCGTCTGAACCTAATCTCACTCGTTAGCACCAAATGTTATGACATGGGTCCTAAATTAGGAAGTATATCATGGGAATCGTAGGTTCTGAAGTACATCATGGGCCAAGCATAGCATCGGAGTACGGCAGGTTTCATCTCAAACGCGCACAATCCGAAATCACTCACATAAATATCCCCCCTCTCCCTCACTCCACCACCATCTCCCCTCTTCGACAACCAAGCCCGTATTCCCCTGCCAACCTCCTCTTCCTGATAATGTCTCGGCTGGGCCGCCGTATCCACCGCTCGAAATCCATTCTCCAGCGCCAGCTCAACCAATCCTTTCGTCCTGTCCTTCTTCCATGCCGTCCCGTAAATGAACCTTAGCTCCGTGAACGAGTCGGAAACTAGCACCGAAGACGATGCACTGTGAGCGGACGTCATTCTGCGAGCAAACAATGCTGGTGTAGACCTGCGGGATTTGGAGGGATGCAATGTGTGGAGGAAGATTGATGAAGCTCTCAGAATTTTGGTATTCTGCATTATTTTCATCTACGTCACCCGACACAAATGGAGAAGGAAACATGCATTCGGGGAGGAAGGAGTCCCCATGCGCTGACTAAGCCCCAATTCACAAGCTCACCGCCTTCCGTCCCAAACCGGCTAGCTTAACCCCCACCAAACAGAGGTCGACTACCCCTCCACGACATGATCGCGAACACCTTTCTGGATCACAAACCTCAACGCTCGAAACCCTTGAAAAACCACCATCGCTTTCTCCTCCCACGATCCACCAACCCTCTGATCTCCCCGCCTCCGCAATCATCTTTCTCTTCTCTCAAAAGTCAAACAAATCTTCCTCCCACCATCTCTACTACACCGTCCAAAGACACCTCCAAAAATGCCCCTCCGCCCCTCCCACCCCCGCGACCCCATCGCCGGACCGCCCACCCCATCCTCCCCCTACCCCCTCCGCCTCCGCGGCCCCGTAATAAAAGGCTTCGGCCGCGGCAGCAAAGAGCTCGGCATCCCGACCGCCAACATCCCTATCGAAGGGCTCTCGATAAACGGGTATACGAACCTGGAGAGCGGGATCTACTACGGGTGGGCGAGTCTGGACTACAGTACGATTGAGAAGGAAGAGGAGGTAGAGGGTGAGGGGAACAAGGAGGGGAATGGGGAGGGGAAGGAGATGGGGGAGGAGCAGAAGAAGAGTTCGAACCACGCAGTCGCGGATCTAGAGTCCTCGACCGCGAGTCCCGAGGACGACGAGTTGATTTTTAAGACGGAGAGCGGGACGGTGGTGTATCCGACTGTGTTATCGATAGGTACGTATGCTTTCTCTCCCTCCGCCGACCGAAATCCGCACACCCCCACTAACACCCCAAGGATACAACCCCTACTACTCAAACCAACACCGCAGCATCGAGCTGCACCTCCTGGCCCGCTTCCCCCGCGACTTCTACGGCGCCACCCTCTCGCTCCTGATCCTCGGCTACATACGCCCAGAGTACGACTACGTCTCCATGGAGGCCCTCGTCGACGACATTCGCGAGGACATTCGCGTGGCGCGGCGCAGTCTGAATCGCGAGGCGTATCTGAGGTATCGGGGGGAGGACTGGTTGGAGGGGAAGGGTGGGGATGGGGAGGCGCATAAGAGGAGTTTGCAAGGGGTGGGGCAAAAGGATGCCGTGGGGATCAGTCAGATGGACCCGTAGCGGAGGATGGAGTGATGGAATCAATCGCACTGGTGGCGTTGAATCGCTGAAGGTCGCATATACCGTATACCATATCATAGACATCACCATCCACATAGACGCAAGACAGATGAAAAAAGTAGAAACCATTTGCATAGCAACGTATATTTTTATCTCGCTCTCTTCTCCACAGCACAGTCCTCAGACCGGCTATCTGACTCTCGCTGAAGATCCATTATCAACCACCAATGCATATGCGAACCCGAGCCCATACCTGTTTACCCAAACAGGACTTTTTCCAGTCCACCCTATTGATATCCCCGATACGCCATTAACCCCCCAACACCCATTCACCTGAATATCTCGTGCGGAAAAGGCCATTATTAGAGATTACCCAGACACAGTACCGTCCACGACTAGGAACTGATCCCTCGCTACGCTCATGCCATGCTCCACACGCTTGAAAAGGAGCAGATAGCCACCCGCTAGAGGTATACATGCCGCACGAATTTTATCCCGGCAATCGTGTATGCATAAGAGAGAGCCAAAGGGATCGCCGAGTGCGACAACCTAAAGCTCATGCCAACCGGAAGTGATGACGGAACGCGCCATGCAAACGACCTACACTTCTGTTCCCGGGCTGAAAAAGCGAAGTTCAGGTACGCGCAATGCAGAACCGTCGAAAGGAATAACCAAAGGACAGAAAGCACTTTTCGCTGCTCAAACCGCCGGGACGCTGAGACTATATTAAGGTCGTGACGGTCGTTGCAAGGATTCCGCTGTAAAAGCATGCTCGATGATATGTGCCTTCTTTCGCACGCGTAACAGGATTGCAGGGACATAGACGACCGCACCTCCTATCGGTCTGCAAAGCTCCTCACAGGCTGTGAGTCCAGCACGGGCATTACCTGCATCGTTGATCAGCACGTGCAAATCCAAGGTCAAACTCTAAAACTTACATGCATGCAAACAAGCATGGGCATGTCGAAATTATCCCTCTTCACATGCCATTGTATCATACAGTCGACAAGGCCATTCTTGCTGAGCCGGCTCATTGCCGTCTCCCCCTGCGGCACGGCCCCACCGTCCAGCTTGATCAGCGGCGAATCCGACTTCAGGTTGTGCTTGCGATTGGTTGTTCCAGTCTGGGCGTCTTGCTCACTTCGGACGACCTCCTCCTTGGTCATGTATCGCAAGAAGTTCACTCTGCGCCTCGGGGTGCCGCGGGAATTCATAAACGCTGCCTCGGCAAAGTCGTCGAGGTACTCGACCGCCGAGCGCTCATCCATCAGCTCCACTATCAGCACGGGATAGTTGCCGCCTTGTCCATTGGAGCTGGGAGCGATGACGGGCGTGGTTGTTGTGCCCGTGGTCACGGTAGAGTTGGGGTCGCCCATTACACCAGTATTGACGTTCAGATTGGGTTGTCTGCCCAAGAGCACGTCGCGCTCCCATCCCGTAAGAATGCTGAACTCCTTGTTCATCCAAACCACTTCACCAGAACGTCTGCACACCACCGATGGCACGCCAACCTCCGAAAAGGACTCATCAATCTGGCTGAGCGAAAGCTGCAGCGCAATCTCCTGGTAGATCAAGTCTTCGCGCTGCAAGCCTCCAGCCTGTGTGATGAGGGCAGGGCGGTATTTGGCCATGGACTTCCGGATTTTCTCGACTGAAGATTTCGGGTAACGCCGCTCGATGAGTGCGCGTAGACGGTGAAAAGCACCGACATAGTCGTACGGCTCCTTTATGCCTTCATAGATCCACTTTGTGTCGCGGCGTCGCTTGCGAATCACGTTCGGATGGAGGGGCTGCAGCGCGGTTCCCGGACCGCGATTTTCTTGCTGTGGCATCCGGCTCGCCCTGGCCGACGGCTGGTGAACTTGATGCTGTCCTGGATTTTGGTAGAAGTTAGTTCCGGCCATGGTATTGTCCGTTTCATACGCGGCGTTGACATCGGTCGATGCCGGACTTGCGCTAGATAGACTGGCCGGACCTTGCCCAATGGCAAAAGCGTGGCCGTGCAGGCTATCATGTCGATGCGCCATGTGATCGAGATTCGCGCTGATCGGAGTGTTGTTCGGTGTCTGGATCTGCTGTATACTACCGTGTCTGGACTGGGCGTTCTGCCATTCAATGCTGTTCCCATCATATGCGACCGCAGCCCCCATAACGGCATCGCCGAATGGCATTTGTTGATTATACATGCCGGCCTGATTCATGGCGGTCATGATGTTCTTATCACCCACGACGTCGGCAACGCCAGACGACATATGGCCGAGCATACCCATCTCCATGGCACCATAGTGGTTTCCGAAGTTCAGGCTGGATATATCGAAGTTGAACAGCGCAGGATCACTGGGGTCGAACAAAGGTCCTCCAAACTGTTGCATGGCGTTCGGCGCTCCTTGGGAGACGGTGCTGGGAATGTTCGCAACGGGAGTCTGTTGGTTCTGATTGAACGGAGGAGATATCGGAGGGGGCGCATTGCTGAATTGCCCAACGGGCGACGCATCCTGGGCAGACACTGGACCCGGCGCCTGGCTCGGGTTCCGCGCATAGAAGCTAGTGGGTGAGGGTTGATTGAAGAAGCCGGTCTGTCTTTGAAGAGACACATTCCCTAGGTCGTGGACTGGTAAGCCATTAGGGGGGTTTCCATTGAGTTGAGGATAATTCCCGCGCAATTGCGGAGGTTGAAGCGCAGCATCCGGCGCATCATGAAGGTACTTGGCCTTCTTGCGCACGCCGTCGACGCAAGTATCTGAAAGGCCACGATCGATACATCTTCCACAAGGGCGCTCGTCGCCTGAGGTCATATTAGCGGTCATGCGCCCAGGAGAGGCGAGAGAGGGAAAAAGGGGTGATGCGCAAACCGAAGGATAACTAGAAAATATGGCCTAGGGACACCTACTACAAGTGAGATGAGCCCTCTGACAAGCTAAGCATGCCCTCCTCGCTTTCTTTCTGCGCGGTCTGAAGGGGTCTTTGGCATTGGCGGCGGAAGGCTTCTGGCCGGTTGTAGCTTTTCTGGACTGCTCAGCATCGTCGGCTTGCGCTTCTGCCCTTTCTTCGGCCATGTCGCTACCGTCTTGATCACCGCTGTATTCCGGCGAGGGAGATGCATCTTCGGCGCCTGGGGTGGACATAATAACCCCTCTGCAACACACAGCTCCGCACGCCTAGGGGCACGGATGCTGTTGAAGTCGGCCAAGCTCCAGACGCACGTTTGATGTGGGTACAGCCGTCAATGCTGCGTCTGTCGAGTCCCAGGTGTCTGGGCCAACCAATGCAATCTGAATGGAGGGTGAGAGGCGTCCCAGCCTGCGTGTTTCGAGAGAGGGATCACGCGTGCGCTGGCTGAGAGGACCGGCGCTGCAGTGACACTGAAGGCGCTTGGGGCAGATCCAATTGACGGTGACGGCCGGCACGGACAGAGCCCGAGGGTCGGTGGCGCCGTCCTTTGCGTCGAATGCCTATAACCCGGTGCGCAGGTATGGAATTGAGCTGTCGTAGTACGGGGCCAGGGGGCCATGTACTCGCTGAGGGAGAGAAGAGCGGACCAGCGCGCATACGCTCATCATGGGAAGCGCAAGAGGTTTTACAGACGGGAGCTGTCCATACTGCTGCAGAGGGCGGGACGTAAGGCTGCCGGGGAGGAGCGACTGGGAAACGCGGAAAGGAGAGGACGAGAGGGGACGGGGAAAGCGGCGCCTCACGGGACGGCTCGACGGCGGACAAGAGGCGGCGGTGGAGGTGGCGAGTGAGAAGCGACGAGTGGGGGAGTGACAGGCGCGTGGGCAAAGAGGTCGGAGGACGGTGGGAAGGATTTCGGGGTGCTGTTGTGGGACGACGCTTGCTGGCAGGTGGTGTTTTGTGTGGCAGAGAGCCAAAGGCCGAGGCAGGTGAATAGGACAAAAACCGACGGGGGTGTGTACAGTAGAGGAAACAGTTCCTAAACCGGGCCGACGTGGGGAATGGGGCTTGGAGCTGGGAGCTGGAAGCTTGGTGGGGAACACTGGGCGGGCGCGATGCGAGATCTACGAGATTCAAGCGGCGATGGGTGCTGAGACGAGCCTCAGGAGGCTTTTTCTCCGTGGGCGATATTGCATTCGGCGGGTAGTGGTGAAGGAAAGCGTGCGGGAGTGCAAAGGGTGAATGTCCCCGCATCGAGGTCATTTTTGGGTAGGGGACAAACCCCTGCGAGGCCGAGGACGCCATCTGATTGGCTTCATTCTTGTCCGATTGCCGAGGTCTTACCGAAGGAGAGCGCCAAGGAACGACTTCAAAGAACCATCTCCAACTATGTATCTATCTACATACAAAATACCCAGAACGATCCTCATCACTCTCAGACGGATGCACCCTCATCCCCTTCCCACGCTTGGAGCCGCAATATACGCCGCATGCTTCGTCTTGTGACGATCAATGCTTAAACGACCAGCCTGCTATACTGTGATAGATGCTCGTGCCCGTCACCAACTGTTTCTTTCGCCATCTCCATCCCTGTTGGGCATCAGTCCCCCTTTCTCTCGATCCACTGACACTTTCGCCCTCATCCACCCCTTTGCGCAGTCCGTACCCGTGATGCTGCAGCCGGAGGGTCATATCCAAACAGTGCTGCGTCGCAGCAGGGCGATTGGCACGCCGCCTGCGTCGAGGCTTGCATGCAATATGTGATCTATGCAGCAGTTCTGGGCCCCATTTCTCCAGTGGCTTTCGAACCTCTGCCATCGCATCTCATCCGCCCTCGTGCGACCGAGGGTCGTCATATCGATGACCAGCCGTAGAATCCAGCGATCCTGTGTCTCCTCGACTAATGGCCCTCGTTACCTCCGCCCATGAATCTCGCGGTCGGCCCCCTTCAGTCGAGCCCGCCGTGTCGTCTCTGGCCGGCCCTGTCCAAATGCTCGTCCCTGTGTTGCCCTGTGTAGCCTCGTCCCTCCACCTGTACGCTCCCATCCGTCGAGCTGGCGTGGCTCTCTCGTGGCGCTCTCGTCACGTCGCACAAGGGTCCGGCCGTCTTGGAAACCCTTCTCAAGTAGCATCACGTGTGGGGGACTTGAAAATCTCTTGCTGGAATCAATAAACGCTTTGTTGGAATGCAGATGCCGTGTTACCCTCCTCTATAATTAGCTGCGCTTTCCTCCATTCCACTCCACTCCTTTCGCTAACCCTGCCCTCCCCCTGTATCATCCCGTTGCAAATCGACTACTACCCCTGAGCTTCTTGCCGTAGCGGTAGAAAAGGATGGGAAATCTGTGACACGGCCAATGTTAGCATCCACCATTGACCATCCTGCCGGGAATCTCTTACGGCGCCATTGCCAGTGCTATGAAGGCCAATACAGTCGTTGCCCACTGGTAACCCAGATCTTTTCCTAATCAGTGACCGCCTTTTCTGCCTTCTCTCCTCAGGAGCAACTTACTGGTATACATCTGGACACCGAAGAGCTGCCCCTATCAGTGACCGAGGTTTCTGTCCCATGACTCTCGAGACTTACAGGAAACGCCGCTGCAAATGAAGAGCGGGCAAACGAGTTGGCTGCCAGAGCCGACGCTGCATACTGCGGGTACTAGGCGCATGTCAGGACATGTCGGCGGCCTCATCACCAGCCTGTCCGATATCGGTCAAACTCACACATTCAACTTTACAGCTTACGGTCAGCCTCAATGTCACCCCATGCGTTAGTCTGCTCGACCATACCTAGAAACGTGAAGACCCCAGAGTATACCCAGATGACGCTACACGTAGGATTGGCGGTCAGCCGTCAGTCCATCTATACTCGAAAGGAGTGTCGTACCCAATTCCAAAGATGCCCGAGAAGACAATCGGTACTACAGATGATCAGCTATGATTACAATACGGCAAGATGGGGTCAGGGGTCAGCTGTCATACCTATCCAATGCACCTACGGGGACCAGGTTATCAACTTAACACTACAATCCTGGGCGCAATACTCACGAAGGAAAACGTGGTCCACCCAAATCCTGCGTACTTTGTCAGTGGTCGCCCTACATGTCAGGGCCTCTGTCACTCCTCACCAAACAATGCAAGCGGTACTATAATAGCTCCAACAATGGTCGATGGGAGCCGGAACTCTGGCTCTGAGCGGACCTCCCCCCCTTGCGCCGTATGCGCCTGCACGAGGTTGTCGTAATACCTACGCCAGATGGGATCGCAGGAGACACCCGCCAGCATTCCCACAAATAGTCCTGCCAATCAATTAAATTCGCTTATCGACGTGATGTCTTGATCAAAAGTAATCTCACCGAGGAAGCTTAAGCCTGTCTGCGAAACTGAAAACCCGTGGTTGTGCTGGAACACCAAAGGGAAAGCTCCGAAGAACAAGTAGAGAATGCCCAACAAGATCGACGAAAGTATGCACAGGTTGAGACACTGTTGATCGCTCAGTAACCAGTCAATTGTGTGATACGCTCGACAATCATACCATTGGCTCGAAGATAAGCAGCTGGAACGGGCGCAAGCAGGACCAGGCTATTGTTTTGGGGATAGACCTGGACATCTTCTCAATGGGTGCTACCCAATTCTGATTACCGGTTTCTTCCCTGAGCCGAATGGCTTTGTTTCGCTAGGTTTTGTCAGCAGCGGAATTAGGTAGTGCTCCCAGGACGCGTACAAGCAGCACCGGATGGTAAGTCTCCGGTACCAGCGCCACGATCAGCGCGAGCTAGGCATGGTTAGCTGAGACATTTTGGCTTGTTCCCTTTGTCTATCTTACTTGGGCGCCGGACCAGATGAGGAGGACGTAGAAGCACCTGTATGAGGTTAGCATTCCTGCACATCTTTACGGTCCATTCCCACCGCTGGTCCACAGCTAATGCCGTATTGGCCATAGTCTGCTTTAGCGCAGACGGTGAGGTAGTTCCCAGCTGTGTCATAGGGAATAGGAGTCTCTCACCAGCGCCAACTTGTGTTTTCCACTATGAACCCACCAACGAGAGGTCCTATCTCTGGCCTGGCTACCATTAGCCTACGATTCACATGTACGTCACGAGATGGGTTCTCACCCTACGAAAGGCGATGCTGTATACACCATCATTGGAAACGACAGCTCCTATATGATATTAGTACCGCGCAACGAGTTCATCGCAACCTTGACAACTGACATGCTTCGCAAACATATCTCCGACTGTGCCGCCAGCGACGCTCAAAAACGCACTTCCAGCAAGGCCATCCAGGAAGCGGGCGACAAGCATGGTCTGGATGTTTTGTGCTACCGCACACGGTATCATCCAGATGAGGAAGAAGGTGAATGAGCAGATGTAGATTGGCCGCCGACCGTAGAACTAACAAGAGTCATCAGCCAATGCCCAGAGTCGCGGGTCCAAATGATGTCTGCGACACTCACTTCAGACAGAGGACTGAGTATCATTGGCCCAGTCCCCAAGCCAGCAACGAAGAGACTGAGCCCGAGCGTGCATATGAGCCGGGAAGTGTTGAACTCAGGGCCCATCTGGCCGTAGGTACTTGTGTACAGTGACGACGTGCAAGTACTGTACCCTCAAACTATCAATTTCATGCATCTTCAAGGTACACGATGACTTACACGCAAAATGAACTGGAACTGACGATGAGAACTATGATCCAACGTCGTAGTTTAGTCATGCTTCGTGGGTTCAGCGGGTCGGAATCGCCGTCCCACGTCACGAGAAATGTTTCTTCGTCGGTAAAACGGTTCGAGGCGTTAGGGTCCGCATCCTGCTCCTGGAAGTAGGTATAGCCATCGCTGGCGGCATATGATCGATGCGACGGAATCGTACGGAGACTCCTGGTCTGTGGCGCCCTTGCGACGTCGGACTGCTCTCCATCTTCTGTATCTCCGTCTTTTTCACTTTGGTTTCCAGTATGATCGAACCCAATCTCACGCTCTTCCTCCGTGTCGTCCTTGTCCAGCTCCCTTCTTTTGTCTGCTTCAGCGGGTTTAGCGTGGTTCTTTCGGTCCCTCACGGTGCTCTCACTTCGTCGAGTTGCTTCACTCTGCATCGTGCCAGGCCAAAAGTTTTCTTGCCGACATCAAAGAGGCTGGAAACGTTCCGTTTTAACAATGCAGACGTCAGGATAGGATTGACCCTACCCGGGATTAACGAGCACACTACTCCAGAGTTGGTATGAACCCTACAGGCCTTCTGCTTATCAAGCAATTGTAAGGTGCAACGCAATGGACCCCACACCAAGGGTTGTGACTGTCGAAATGACTTAAAAGACCAAAAGGTATTCGAAGAATCGTGAACGACAAATCGCCCACATCATGGCTGGAACTCAGCTACTTACATCGAATTCAAGGGTCAAAATTTCCCCGACCGGCACTGCGCCGACGGCAAATGATGAGACGTACTTTAACGAATCCGGAAGCGATTCGGTGAAGCTTTGCCGAAGCCAACTGATGACTCTTCCATCTCGCCCATGGCAAACGTCGCTTTGCCGCATTTCGGATTGCTGAGTAATAACTCCCGTGTTGCCCAGGTAAGTTCACGAGACCCCTTTATTTCCGTTTTCTCAAATCCGTGTTCGGATGACGTCAGTTGCTCTCAGTTATCGCAAAACCATTGAGGATTCAGGCGCAGTGTCGAAGTGCTCTCTCGGGTGTTATTCATTTTTTTGGTCGCCGTGATGATCCAGAGAGGCGCGATGCATTGCAGCGGGATGGCCTGTGTGCACAAATCGTCCTCGAAACATCGCAAACATGTATTAAGCCCCTTGGAGCTGACAGATCCCCCTCAAAAGCTACACCGCCAGGTTCTGGGAAGTGGTAAGCAGCAGCCCGTCCGAAACTCGCTCAACAAGACATGGCCTGGTACCAAAGTACTCACAATCCGCTATTGCTGAGTTGTGCGTGTTCACCGTTCGCACAATATATCTCTGCACGGACATTGTCAAGGCTGCACGTGTGCATTTGAGCATAAGCGTAAGACCTTCCATTGGAAGAGTAATGGAGGAGAAAGGGAGGGGAAAGGGAGGGGAAACGGGAGAGAGACGGGAAATCTCGACGCCTTGAGAAATTTTGCAGTGTGCGCAAGGCGGAACACCGAAAGGGGAAGGGACATGGAGGAGGAAAGCGCGAGGGAGTATGCCCCGGGCCTGATCATGATGAATCAGTTCACCTAGCTTGCTACCTCCGTGACAAAAGGAACTCATGGCGCTTCTCGCCCAGGTGTTGCTTCTCGCTCAGATGAAGCGGGAGAAGAACTGCGCGCACGGCCAACTGAACTGCTTCCGGATGGACCCTCAACATCGTCCACCGCTATCCAATACTCATCCAACGCAATCTGATCATGGTCTGTAAGAAACTTCACGAGTCCCCTCGAAGGTTCTTTCGGGAGCAGGCCGCGCCGCGCGAAGGGGGGTATGACAACCGTATTTGCTTCCTCGATGCAGTCTACGATGCCGGCATCAACCAAACTTTGTGATATTGACAACAGCACAGTGTTGGCCATGAGTTTTCCGGGGTATCGATACCGGATATCCCTACGGTTCTTCGGTTCCGACGTTTGGGCAAATTCGGAAGAGAAGTCATAGGTGTCCCCGCCGATTTGCGTGATTTGGCTTGCAATCGACTCGAGGAATCCGGAGAAGAGCTCTAGAGCGCATTGTACAGGCATCTCATTTTCAGATACGACAGCACAACACTCTGCTTGGATTGCTTCTGTGTCAGGTTTGCCTTTGTGGTACGCGTTATTACCGGGCATGAATCCACTCATATGCGGCAGTCGTGAAGGCGCTGAAAGCTTCTCTGATGGCTGGCGGCTCGCTTCCCACTCACTGGTGATCGTTAGTCAGATCAACTGGAGACACACTGCACTTACTATATGGCGAGTGGAGATAATCCAAATACTGGCCATGAAGGAGCCTCTAAGGGAATTTGATAATCTTCTTGACCGTCTGGCTTGGGGCACAATAGCAGTGTCTTCCCGATCCATGACGGCAGTGACCGCAGACATCCAAGTTCAAAATCACTGCAGTGGCCTATGAAACGTACATACGCGTTCCTGTTGGAAACAAGTCCCTCACTATCGTGACGTATGCCATCTTTGCCGCACTGCTCCCACGTTTCAAGCCAAAGACGGATAATTGAATAGAACCTCGGGGGAGCTTCGATCCGAAAAGTGTCCACCGAATCATAGAGCGAGAACTGTAACTCTCGAGGGCCCAACTTGCCGGACAAGTCGCTCTGAACTGTAACGTGCGACCACTTCATTTCCCGCCATTTCGGAAGTTCGCACAACGTTCGCGTTTTATAGCTTACAGTCAACCAAACAATGGTTAGTTCCATCGCGGTTGCGATGCGGTTGGCAAGTGTGACTAGCGGATTATCGTCCGGCATCACCCGTTGCAATTGGGAAAAGATATCCGGCAATTTATCCCTCTCTTCCTGCTCCTGGATTTCCGCGAGAATGTCTGACGTAGAAAGAGGAGCTTCGAGCGTTCCATACCGATTGTCGTTTGCCCAGCGATACGTGAAGTACAAATGGTCTGCATATGGACTGTAGCGCAAACCAAATCCTCCTGTTAGTAGCTCCCACATGTGATCTGCCACGATAAATTCCGCCGCCACCCCTTCAAATATGCGAAAGCGAAAATCACGATCCTTGTTCGCCGGGATGATGCCTCGATCCAGAAACTTTGCAGTCCATATCAATTCTTTCCCCGGTTCCAGCTTGATGAACGGCGGATTGGCCGCGAGGCCGCGTCGGACCCAAGAACGTACTCCCGTCATTATCATGGTGACACCGAGCTGTATAACGGTGGCTGACCAGTGAAGCCCCCTTAGGCCAACGAACTGACAGACGAACCCGGCGACCGTCAATAAGCTAGCACTGGCGGCGAGCTTACTCTTGCTTAGAGCAAGTACGAAGTTACCGGGGACGAAGTGCCAGATGATATGTGGGTTTCTGAACAACCTCGACGTGCGAATTCGATTATTGTCGGCTTCGTTGAAGATGAGAAAAGGTGGGAAGGTTTGATCGCTGCCCACGAAAGACTTCTGTAGGCGCATTATGGACGCAATGTGTTCGCTAGAGTCTTGACGTGGCTCGAACGTGATCTCTTGGGTGACTTCTTCAATAACATGAGAGCATAGCATCGTGCCCAGTATAACTGCGAGGGAGCCTGCCAGGAAGCAAGGATAAGCATAGCCTTGAATGGATGAGGACCCTTTGGGCCATGACCAGTAGTAGGTAGCCAAGGCAGGGACAATAAGAGCGGTCGATTGCAATAAAATGCCGACAGCTGCAAAGCACCATAGCTCCAAAGGCGGCGAGGTGGATCCTTCAATATTGAGTGCAATGTTGGGAGACTGGGATGTAATCTGGTCCCGTTTCTCTTCGGACAGTTCGTGGCGTCCGGCGCTCAGAACATGGCCAGCCAAAGCACCTTTCAAATCAGTGACCTTGTCGACTTCTGATTTCGTGCGCCCATAAAAGACAAGCTCTTTGATCTGTGGCTTTCCAAATTGTCGTACGACCTCTTGGCCACTCCACAATTCGCATACATCTGCACTTGTCGAGGAAAGGAGTTCTCGTTCAGCCGTTGCCAGACCCTCCCTCGCACTGTTGAGATTAGGAATCGTGCGTCACAGGCGATCAATGCTTAGCTGTACCTACCGACCCACAAGCGCTTTCAACCTCCTCACACCACCAACCCTGATAGCACTAATGACGGTCGTGATGATACCCAGAGGGCCCATGGCCAGGAGCACGTTATCGGCCCATCCTAGAGATAAGGACAGGAACTGTTTGGTAACCTGACAGAGGGGATTGAGAAATCAGAAACGTCCTGGTTTGTGACGTCGGGTAGAGCTATTACCTGCTCTCCAAACAGGGTGAGGAGTGGAGCCAAATCGCTGAAGAGGTTGTTGGAAAACTCGTCTCCTTCGAAGCCATTCGTTGCCGTAGCTGCAGTCGACGCTGAGCCATTGACAGGAGCCATTTCTGCGTGAATATGACCCTTCTGATGTGAGGTCTGGGTATAGGAAAGAAGGTGAGGCTGACTGTTCGGCAAGGCTCGTATCTATCTGGTCCGGGGTGGCTGAGTGGCTGGATAACCGCCTCTTTTCACACGCAGCTAAACATGACCTTGCAGTTACCGTCTAGGTTAGATTACTAAAGGGCTTGCTTTTTTGATAAGTAGAATCGTGATTTACGTAAATTCGCGTTGGAGACCAAATAACATAGCCGCAGGCTTAAGGATACCTATAGCAAGGTATACAAGTAACGGGTAACAGAACTGGATTCTAACGTAGTAGTGGAGGCTCAACGCAGGTTTGGAGAAAACTTTCACGCCAGCGCCTGGCTAAGTAAAGCTATGACAAGTCGAGTCAATGCAGTGATGTGGGCGATGAAAAGTCCTTCCCCTCGTTTTCTCGCGGAACACCTAGAAAATTACCTAGATAACGTTGTGAAAGAGCAGCGAAGGATGGGTACATTGGAACTACAAGAAAAGAATTGAATTGGAGACGCGAATTAGTGGATGGTAACAGTATATGGAAAATAATGGAGGTAGGAGTCAGATGTGGTTTAACTATTCATTAGAGGACGATTGGTATGCTTGCATCCGGATCCCATTCCTGCTCCCATACTGCCAGCTCTAGAACTCTCTCCAACTCCTCCTGAAATTCAAATTGATCGACTCGTGATGAAAGTTTGACTAGCTCTTCAAAACGAGACTTATTGACGAGTGATAGATCGTGTAGCTGGCTCAGAGCCAGTAGAAAATCATCGTCATGTCTCCATGAGAATGAGAAGAAACGCTTGAGAATGTCCAAAGCCACTTCACAATTCGACTCATTTTTCTCCCAGAAATCAGCGAGAAGAACTTGCAAACTCCTTGGATAGGCTTTCCATTCAGGGAACTTACTTTTCCATCCGGAAGGGGAGGGAGAACCATGTGAGCTGCGACGTCGGCGGTTTGGTGAAGGTGTGTCCTTTCCCTTTGACTTATCGCTCTTGGGTCTGTACCGTCCCTCAGTGTGGTCCTCGTCCGACCTATACTCCTTTGCTCGACCATTCTTTCCGAGTGACCCCGCTTTGTCGGGTCTTTGCTGATGAGATGAGGAACGTTGTCCCTGGGTGTCTTCTCTTTTTTCTGCTTCGTCCTCACTGTATTCAGATTCCGCTGTGTATCCCTCCTCCTCCTCCTCACTGTTGTCACTTTCCACCGTGGAATCCGTGAAATCCTCCTCGTCCTCCTCAGTGATGTCATCTTCCCCTGTGGATGAAGGTTCATATGTAGCATCACTACTGTCTCCTTCTTCTTCACGTTCATCTTCGCGTCCTTCACTATCTCGCTTTTCTTCCTTGTTAGAATGGTTCTTTCCAAAGCTATCTTTGCGTGTACGAATAGGTAAGGAATGTATGTGCCCCTGTCGATGAGATGATCCAGGAGAGCTTTTCCTTCGAGTTTCAACTGCGTGCGTTTTGGGACTTGGGGATGTGGCATGCTTTCTTTCTCTTGTTGGTTCACAAGAGGCAGCTCTCCTCGTTTGGGAAGGTAAAACAGCGCCCGGCGGGATACAAGGCTGTGGGGGGTGAGCAGCCCGAACCATGCGGATCCATCTCCAGATCTCCGGCGTGACACGGTGGTACACCCACTCTTGCATGTTCTCTATCACCATGCGCAGTGCCATTGCGCCCCATGTCAGTTCCAGAGATGTCGCCCATATGCATCGCATCAGGGTTATTGTCTCCGCCTTGCTGCTGTCAGTGATAATGTGTGCGTGCTGATAGATATCCAGAACCTTACCTTGCTTTTGATCTTGTGAGTGACCCAAAGTTTAACAGTGGGACCAACGCAAGTGAAAGCGAATATAGCAAGACCATCATGAGTATTCGGACAATCTTTGGCAAGCTCCATCAGATCTTCACGCAGCTTAAGCGCTGCGGCAGACGCGTTTGCGGCTTGACAATAGCAGAACTCCCCAGCTGCCCGATGATCCTTCATGTTTGGCTCATTCTTCTTAGCCTCGACGATGGCCCAAGGAAAACAAAGTAAGTCTGCATTACCCAGTTGCAGATTTTTCTTTGTTTGCGAGCTATGAAGTTTTGTCGTAGGCGCGGAACGTAGCTCGACCTTTTTGTTCGTCCGCAGTTCACCGAGCACTTCAAGGGAGAAATCGTTGACTTTTGGATCAGATACATACGGCGCAGTTATCTTGGTGGTATCCAGAATAGGGAACGCGTAGGTGAGGTCGGGCTTCGGACCTGTTAATGGGGGGCCGTCATGTGGTATTGCATCACCATATCTCTTGGACTCGTTCCAATAAAGATCTTGCTGTCTGCAAAGTATCAGCCCGAGATCTCACCAGTTACAAGGGTAACCAACAATTCCCATCGCTGAAGTGGGTGTCTGTTTCCATTAGCTTACACACGCCCTTTCTCTGTGAGGAACTTACACATCGGAGTTTGAAGTATCATGTATGTCGTCAAACGTTTTGAAAAAGTTGGACCGCAAAAATAGCATCCAGGTCGATTCAGGCTCGTTTCCACTACGCAAACGCTTTGCCTGTTGCGCGATTTTTTGACAAGCGCGGATTTCTTCCTCGATCTTCTCGATCAACGTGTTCTTTACGAACCGGTTTTCCTCATAATATACAGATTCCAAATCGCTCGTTGGCGGCTTCAGGCTCCAGTGATTTCGGCGAGCTTCGTCACGGTCTTGCCCTGACTTCTGGAAGTTTTCGAGCTCTTGGGCAAACAGAGGTTCGGCATCTTTGGGTAACCTTTTTTGTCGCAAGCGTATCAGCTGATCCCTAATTGGCACGATGAAATTGGAACTGTCCAAATCCAGAAGCTTCCTGGCCTCATAACGGATATTACTGGCGTAAAGCGTCCCTACGCTCAATTTGGGTTTCGATTTCGGCGGCGATTGCTGCGACATTCTCAAGCGATACCGTAGACAAGATATTCAAAATGTTTGGCTTCTACATGTTTCCCAGGACGTTGAGTCGTTCAAATAACCGGCTGCCTGCACCGCCAAACGCAAGAAACGCAAGGTTGCGGCACAGTGCATGTCGTCAGAAGTCTGATACGAACCAGGCGAAGCACCTGCCCATTTTGGTCCTTCTGTTTTCTATTCAGCAGGAAGATAATAATATGTATGTAGTGATATCCCCTAATCGCGCATCAGTTCACCACGGGGTTACCGTGCACGCGTTTCATAGATGCATGCATCTGGTCTGCAGCAAGGGTGAAACACTTTACCAGCCTTCACAATCAGGCGGAAACCTGTGTAACCATACTTTACAGTTGAATAGCAGCTCACTGCGCTACAAACAGGGCTTTCCACGTATCTTATGGCAGTAATCGGGCAGGCTTGGTGCCATCACGGATGAGTAAACCCGAGCCTCACTCCCAGCTTCCTGTTGCCGGTGCCCCCTTTACCATAAGTTTCCCGTATCTAGGCTTTTCACGATACCCTAATACCAAGACCCGTTTCACAACAACATGTCAGCAGCTCCCAGCCTCGTATCTGCAAACATCCCTTCCCTCGGCGTTGTTTCGTGATATATCACTCCACATGGAGAAATCTCGATTCGCGCTCTTAAAATACATTGTCGCGTATGCCGTCGCAGACCTTACGGTATATCTCCTTTTTTCGCCGGGGAGCCGGTCGTCTGGAAACGAGGTAGCCATAGCTGAACTCTCGTTTCGATCCGTTAGGTGTCTTGAAACGCGTCATGTACGTCTGGCACAGCCTGAAGGCGCAAAGTACGGACGCCATTCTGGTAAAGAAACCCTCCCTGAGCTTGGGCCTTTTCCGTTGACGATTTATCTCAAAGTTTGGAGGGCTCCTGCTGGAGCTTTTATCACCATCTTGAACGGAAGAGGCAAATGGTTTTCCATCTTGCCTGCCTCTAAATCCGCGTCATCGCTCTCGGGCCAAATCGCCCCCACTTTAGGCGCCACGTTAGGAAGCCTCCCATTCTAGATATTCTGGAAATTCCTTTTGCAGTTAGTGAATTAGTACTTCCTCCATCACCAACACCACGAGCATTGGATCTGCGATGTAGTAGAGATGCTCAATTATATATAGCAATCTATACTTAACAACCCTTGGGAAATACCCTAGCTCTATTCAGTTATTTTAGATATCGAAGGATTTTATTACTTTATAACGAATTCTTTATTCATCCTTAGCTTCTATAGCTATAACTTCTCTATATACGAACTACTACGTATAATTTTTCTACTATAAATTCCATTATATAAGCCGCTTGGAAATAGGGACACCTAGGCATAGGGTGAAATTTTCCCTCTACTATAAATTTCCCTATAGCGAGATTCCACTGTACCTGTATCGATGCGCTTCAAGCCAATGGCAGACTTGATATGCCCTTGCGACCTTTGACTGTGCAGTCGGACGTGAAAGACCGCGCGGTATGCAGATGTCCCCATTCGTTACTGTTGCACGCATTACCTGCTGTCACAAACCAGTTGCGAAAAGGTCTCTGAAGGGCCAAGAAGGGGTTGAACGGAACGCATTGAGATTGTCAAAACACACAAGCCTGAGCAACGGGAAAGGTTCAGAGTAAGCGTGGTGCCTTGAAAATAAGCTCTTCATTATAGGGTGCCGCTGCGTAGGCGGCCTTGGAAGTTGTGGAGTAGCTTTTACATTCGAAGGAGACCCAGCTCAGTACTCTATTGTCTTTCTTATGGCATCGTATACCCCTATTCGAGTTAGCAGAGTTCTCCGTCGCATTTTCGATATTACCTACTCGTCACATCTGGAATGATGAACTTCTCAAAGCTCAAACCCGTGTGAGTTGCCCATCCAGTCACCCTCTTCACGGGCGCCTCCAGCCGCAGGAAAGCCTGCTCCTGTATCGTTGCGGCCACCTCGGCACCTACGCCAGCATTCATCATGCTCTCATGGACTACCATTGCCCTTCCTGTCTTCTTCACGCTATCCACCACCGTCTTTCTATCCCAAGGGTATATCGTCCTCAAGTCTATCAGTTCCACGCTGCACCCAAAGTCCTTCTCTGCCGCTGATATGGCTGCCGCACATGTATACAACGGCGTGCCATAGGACACAACTGTCAAATCCTTTCCGCTTTTCAGTACCTCCGCTTTGTCAAGGGGAAGATGGTATGCATCAACGGGCACCTGTTCGACAGCCGCTCGGTACAATACTTTCGGCTCCATGAATACTACTGGGTCATTGCTTTGAATGGCAGACAATAGAAGACCCTTGGCCTGCAATGGCGACCGGGGGATCACGACGTGTAGGCCTGGGATATGAGTGAAGAGTGCCTCTGGGGATTGGGAATGATAACTGCGGGCATTAATTCCCAGGAAGAGTGGCACGAGGGCGGGTACAACTTACAGTGCTCCATGCCCGACCACTCCGCACGGCATGCGTACTACCAGCCCTCCGCAATTGTACCCCGTCGACCCCGACATGTACCTCCGTTTTGCCGCCTCATTCACAAGCTGATCAAATGCCGGATAGACATAGTCGGCAAACTGAATCTCCGCAACAGGCTTCATTCCTTCACTCGCCGCTCCTATAGCAAACCCAACAAGACCTTGTTCACTGAGCGGAGTGTTGAACACACGATCTGTGCCAAAATCCCCAGCCAAGTTCATTGTACACCTGAAGACACCGCCAAATTGTATGTCCTCGCCAAATACAAGTACCCTCTCGTCTGTCTGTAAAGCATGGCGGAGAGCTTCGTTGACTGCAGTATAGAGGTTTATGCGCTTCGTCTGGCCATTGCGGACATCGGGGGGTAACTCCGGGTTGGCTAGCGCTGCTCGTGAAGTATGCTGTAGTATGGGTGTGGAATCAAACTCGACAGTACCGTTGAGTCGTGCTCCTGCTGCTGCGGAAGCTTGCCGTATACTTGAGGGATGCCATTGACACCGTGGGTGGATGGGAGATTGAGGCCGCAGCAGACAACGCGAGAGGGTGCGAACGGGCGATAGGCTGGGAGGCATTGCGGTATGGATAGAGCAAATGAAAGACCAAAATCTATTCAAACTGCGGAAGAGAGACAATAACGATACATGATTCCTCCCTCAAAGCCACTTGGATATGAAAAGTTGTCTACGTTGGTCTATGCCGCTGTTTGCCGCGGGGAGAATACCTCGGAAGCCCGTTGTGATCCGACCAGCCAAGAGTGTGGCGGCGCTGCTGAATAACCGCTGACTGATCAATCCCACTCTGTGGCTGAGGTCGACGTAATGGGCCCGTGCGGCGTTGCTCGCGAACTGCTCCACTTCCTCTTGCTCGTTCTCCATCCACTACGCCAGTCATTGTCGCCCGATACTTTCCAGGCGCATCGCGAGGGATTCTATCCCCCCTATGGCGCGCGCAGTGAGCTCTGCCGCTGCAGCTGGCAGCCATGCCCCAGGTTTCTCTGCCCTGCCTCAAGCACGCATACGCACTCTGCTTCTCCTTCTGTTGCACGCCTTTGGACCTCTCTCAAGAGCTATTCCCGTCCCGCAGAGCATTGTACGTGGTCTAGGAGATGCTGGGCCCAAGGACCCAGCAGATGCGCGCCTATGGGTGTACCTGGGCACCGCTGTAGCTCTCGTTGTGGCTGGAGGTGCCTTCGCAGGCTTGACCATTGCGTAAGTGCCCAACTCGCGTGTTCAACGGCTTGATGCTCACTTACACATTACAGGCTGATGGGACAAGACGAGATATATCTCCAGGTGATCGCTACGTCTGGCGAGGGCCGCGAGCGCAAGAATGCAGCGAAGGTGTTGCAATTGCTGAAAAAAGGAAAGCACTGGGTGCTCGTCACGCTCCTTCTGAGCAATGTCATAACCAACGAAACACTTCCAATTGTATTGGATCGCTCCCTTGGAGGAGGTTGGCCGGCTGTTTTGAGCTCCACCGTCCTTATCGGTACGTGCCGAGCTTCCACCACAACCTCTCAACACTGACCCGTAGAGTCATCTTCGGCGAAATTGTACCCCAATCGATCTGCGTTCGCTACGGTCTCCCAATTGGAGCTTGGATGGCCCCTGTCGTGCTCGGCCTCATGTGGATTATGGCCCCAGTGGCATGGCCGACCGCCAAGCTGCTCGATTATCTGCTCGGTGAGGATCATGGAACTACCTACAAGAAGGCCGGTCTGAAGACACTTGTCACGCTGCACAAGACGCTGGGCACAAGTGCGGACGACCGCTTGAATGAAGACGAAGTAACCATCATCACTGCCGTGCTCGACCTCAAGGCCAAGCCCGTAGGCTCCATCATGACGCCCATGAAGGACGTCTTCACGATGTCGACAGATACAGTTCTCGACGAACAAATGATGGACAAGATTTTGTCTGCCGGATACTCACGTATTCCTATCCATGTCCCGAACAACCCCAGGAACTTCGTCGGCATGCTACTGGTCAAAATGCTTATCACATATGACCCTGAGGATGCTCTCCGTGTGCGCGACTTTTCTTTGGCCACGTTGCCCGAGACTCGTCCCGAGACAAGCTGCCTTGACATTATCAACTTCTTCCAGGAGGGCAAATCGCACATGGTTCTGGTTTCCGAGTTTCCTGGTGAAGACCACGGTGCTGTCGGAGTCGTCACCCTGGAAGACGTCATTGAAGAGTTGATTGGAGAGTAAGGAATCCTGTTTAGGAATATTGAATCATTGCTAACACTGGTAGGGAAATAATCGACGAGTCCGACGTCTTCATCGATGTACATAAGGCCATTCGGCGACTAGCTCCCGCTCCTCGCACTCGAGTGCCCAAAGGCGAAATCGTAACAGGGTCTTCTCGCCCCTCGGAACAGTCCTTGCTTAGGAAGGTCGACGGTGCTGAGCAGAACGGCGAGGGTACTAGGAAGTTCTCAGCACCCGAACTGGCGAGCAACCCAAAACGATCCCACTTCCTTCTCCAGAGGCGAAGCAGTGGCAACGCGGATCAGGCCATACAGCTGGATCCGGAGATCAAGCAACACCTGAAACACCTCGGGCCGTCGAATGCCGCAAGTAAGCCCAAGTCGACGCGGATAAACACCGTGAAGATCAAACCTGGAAATAACAGCGATGTACCGGACGGCCCTTCATCGCCACGAGAGGAGATTGTTCACTCAGCACCCGCACATCAAGGAGGAGCCGGTGAAGGCATTCTCGAGAATGCCGGACACGGCGCAAGCGATGCGGTCCACAATTTGGCAGTCGGGTATGGCACTATGAGAGTTCGTGTAAGCTCGTCGCCGAAATCAGTCAGATCGCAACACAAGCCTGTCGAGGACGAGGCGATATCGCCAAGATCCCACGCGACTGCCGATGAGCACACCAGACTACTTGGGGAGGATGCCACTGCGGGGAGGACCAGGCGCTCAGCGTCTATCTCTACTATCGGCTCACTGCCTTCGGTGCGGTCGTCGTCGCATAGTCCGTCTAAGCGGCGGCATACGGCGCGCAGCGGGAGCATATCAGAGAGTGTGGTGGACATCAACGGAGTTAGGAAGATTGTCTTGGAGACCACTAGCTCTAGTGATTCCGAAGAGAGACCTCACACTGGTAATCCTTCGGCTGACGACTGGCAGGTCCACATTCTGAAGCAGGAGGTGGAGAATGACGACCAGAACGAGAGGATTAATAGCGCCGGAGGATCCAGTAATAAGAAGAAGAGAAAGAAGAGGGGGAAGAAGAAGAAGGGGCCCAGTAGCGCAGGAAGCGGAGAGTCCAAGCCCTTGCTTGGAGGGCAATGAGTATGATACCTGGACCGCCACAACTATCTCTGTGTGCGGCAGGCTTCTCCTCGTTAAGTCCTCTCCTCGTTAAGTCCAGGGTGTGGCAGTTATTATTCTGTATTTTCATGTTTGCGGATATCCTGTAAATTATGGTTTCTTTGCATGTATGTCTGTGTCTTTGGTGGGCAGAAAGCATAGATCTGGCAGAGGCGGTCTAGCCTTGCGTTGCCAGAGTGAAGTGTTCTCAGTGCTATTGGTATCCGCATAGGAGGAGATATATCTTAATATCGGCCAAACGGACATAGATACATGACATAGAATACATATTCGTGAATCTCTAGGCCCTACTCCTCCCCTTCCAATCTTCCTCGCAACCCTTCCTTCCCCAACCTCATCGCCCTCTGAATCTCTTCCTCACCTTCCCTGAGCGCCTCCCTCCCAAAAGCGGCTTCCCTCTCTAATCTTCTCCTCTCCTCCCTAACTCGATCTTCCCGTTCCCGAAGCGCCCGCTCTCTCCTTTCTCGCTCCGCTTTTTTCTTCGCCAACTCGGCCTGCTGCTCTTCCGACAAACCAGCTTGCTGAGCATCCTCCGGCGGTGGCGGAAGCGTAGAAATGAACCGCTCCACCAACGAATCCCTCGCCGGCCCCGGCAGAGAGATAAACCGCAAATCAGCCCTTACCGCGTCCGGCAGCGTATCCAGCGTCGTGCGATTATTCAGCTTCCCTAACGGTTGTGCCTGGAGCAATGCTTTCAAATCCGCTTCCCGATCCGCGAGCCTCATGGCTAACCGCTTCACATGTTCTCTGTACAGTTTCTCCTTTTCCTTATCCGGAAGTTTGTAATCCTTCATTTCGGGTTCTTTTCGATATTTCCTTTGGAATTCTTGCCAGTAGAGTTTGCCGCTCGTAGCGTACCTGTGCAGGAAGTCTAGATAGGGTATTTTCGGATCGCGTTTTGCCTGTTGTGCCCTCTGCGCTTTTATCTCGGCGATGCGGTCACGGCTCCAAGCGTCGAAGCACTCTTTACGTGCGCGCATGTTGGGCAAAGCTTTGTACCTGTCGTCGTCGTACAGGGCCGTATTTTCCAGCACCTTTTCCCACGGCGTGTAAGGAGACATGTGCATGTCGTCGAGGAGTTCACGGAAGAGGGCTTGGCAGTCTTCTTCTGTTAGGGGAAGACCTTCTTCTTCCTCTTCCCCTTCTCCTCCTTCGTAGTACGCATGTCCGTTTTCGAGAGCCTCCATTTGCGCGAGTTGCCAGGATAGGTCGTCTTCCCCTAGTTCCATGGGTTGGGGCGAGCCTTCGGGTTGGGCGGACGGTTCTTCCGTGCGTTGGCGCTTTGAAGGGCCTCCCTCTTCCCCTTCATCGTCCGTAACTTCCACTTCCTCATACTCGCTGTCCCCTTCCATGCCCTCCTCCCCTTCGACTTCAACGATTTGCCCTCTTATCTCATCTTCCTTCACCGCAAGCTCCGCCTCCACCTCCGCCAGCACATCTTCACGCTCGCCTTCCCCTTCATCACTGCTCGGTTCCCCTCGCTCGCGGCGCTCCTTCTTCTCCCGTCCTCTACGGTCCATTTCGATAACAGCTTTCATGACGTCCGGCGGGAATTTCCAAAACGACTCGTTGGTGTCCTTGTTCCAGACGAAGCGTCTTCCCAGCTTCGTCCGCACGAGCACCCATGGTGCGCAATTGGGAATGTCGGTGCGGTGCTTCGGGCGGTCCTTGGGTTGGTGATGATGCGGACCTCCACGGTGTGCGCCTCTGTGACCATCTCGGTGACCGCCTCGGTGGTCTCCCCCATGGTAAGGGGCGCCAAAGTTGAAGGCGGGATGGTGTGCGTTGAAGGTGTCCTGAGTGGGGAAGACGTTGGGGAATGAGGACGTTGCGGGAGCGGGAGCGGGGGCGAAGACGGGTCGGTGGAGGGTTTGAATGGGGACGACGGGGCGGGTGTAGGTGGATTTTCCGGTGTCGCGGTTGTAGTAGTATGTATGGCCTGTGTGAATGTTAGTGGCATGCTTTGTAGATATTTCGTCTGGAGCTACCTGTTGGTGCCTTGTGCTCCGACCAGCCTGGAGGTAGAGGCGGTAGACCTGCAGGAGGCCGTGCTGGGAGGTCCGCCATTCTGCAAGCAATGATTAGCTGTAATTGGAGCTGTAGGGCAAGAAAAGAAGTGGTGATGTCGGAGTGGTGTTGCGGCTCCAATCTATGGAGAAGGTCGGGGCTTGGCGCTCGTTGGCCGCCGACGCGTGTGAAGCTTGTGCCTGGAGCTCTCTACGACATCAACACCAATTCTCAAGCCCAGCTCCGTCTTTCCCCCTTCTCTCTCATTTCGCTCTCCTCCGCACCCCTTAATTGCCTCTGCTGCCTCTAACTAGCAATCATGTCCAGGAGATACGATTCGCGGGTATGTCGTTCATTTACGCCGCCCACCCGCTCACCCTAGCTAACAGTGCACTAGACTACCATCTTCTCCCCGGAGGGACGTCTCTACCAGGTTGAATATGCGCTTGAGGCAATCTCGCATGCCGGTACAGCATTAGGCATTCTGGCAAAAGATGGCATCGTTCTGGCAGCGGAGAGGAAGGTGACAAGCAAGCTGCTGGAGCAGGACACATCAGCAGAGAAGCTCTACATTCTCAACGAGTACGGCCGAATTACTACCTCTGACCTAATATACGGTTCTAATAATGTCGTAGCAACATGATCTGCGCCGTAGCCGGCATGACGGCCGACGCCAACATCCTCATCAACTACGCCCGCCAAGCCGCTCAGACGTACCTCCGCACGTACAACGAAGACATCCCCTGCGAACAGCTCGTCCGCCGACTATGCGATCTGAAGCAAGGCTACACGCAGCATGGTGGTCTCCGACCCTTCGGTGTGTCCTTCATCTACGCGGGGTGGGATCCTCAGCGCGAGTTCCAGCTCTACCAGAGCAATCCCAGCGGCAACTACGGCGGGTGGAAAGCAACGAGTGTCGGAGCGAATAACGCATCTGCGCAGAGTTTGTTGAAGCAGGATTACAAGGAGGATTGCGATTTGAAAGAGGCTAGTGGGTTGGCAGTCAAGGTGCTTAGCAAGACAATGGATTCGACGAAGTTGAGCAGTGAGAAGAGTATGTATTTTGCAGTCCGAGAGATTATAACGGGATTACTGACTTTGAGGCAGTCGAGTTTGCGACGGTAGGGAGGACGAAGTCGGGCAAGATCTACCACCATCTCTGGGGAGCTGATGAGATCGATGCTCTGTTGAAGGAGCACGGTTTAGCGAAGGCGGAGGACACGGATATGGCAGAGGGTTGAGAGGTGTACGCGCAAGTAGGCTAGCATTGTCTGGCATTTGGGGCCAAGACAGCTGAGGTGGGCACGCTTGGAGACCATCAGTAACGGGCTGTAGCGTGTAACCCGGCAATACCGATCTCACCTTACGATGATTACCTCGCACTTAGGGCCATTTGTGAGACTCACCTTGCTTTGGCCATTATCTTTGATTCCTACGGCAGGATGAGGAGTCTCCGGTAGATCCTTCTTACTGAGAATTCTACCTAGTTATCGCACTTTCCTTCGGAAATGGCATTGCCCGCTATGAACCTTGGGCACTTGTCTCACTTCATGTCCTTGCCACTCTCTCCACATCCACACCATCGCTATCCCCGTACACTTTATCCTCATCATACACTTGTTACAATTCAGCCCTTCACCGGGAAGACAACTTACCCACTTTCGTACACGAGAATGGATACTAAACTCAATACCAAGGCCTTGGATGCTCGAAACTTCTCGTACATCGACCACCTCCTCGATGAGATCAATGGATCCGACTCATCATCACATCACCGCTTGAACGCACCTACCACGAGCAGAAACAAGCACACCTCTCAGGGGCCCGACGCTGTCAACAGAGAGTCTCGTGAAGCAACCCCTACTTCTGATGGACAGAAGGATCTAAAGCGGGGTGCTTGTGCACTCGAAGAGAAAGACGAAGGTAGCAGCTTCGATTCAGCGCAGTGGAACAGGCTGTTCCCGTCGCCTCCGGATTGCAGAGACTCGCCTGATGGCAACCGTAAGTCGTATCTGCATGCGTAGAGGACGTTGATGACACGAGACAGTGGAAACTGGCGGTCGAGACTCTGAAGCGTTACCATCGGAAGCTCACCAGCATGACTGCAGCGAAACCTTGATCGGTCCCAAAGATGGGTCCCGTCACGCCAGAATCGACCTTGAGCTTCCTGAGGGGAAGAAAGTGGTATGCGACTCGGTATCGCCTCTGTCCCCATCTACGACAGACACACTTGGCGGCTCAACTCCTCCCTACAAACGAACCAAGAATGGCCCTTCATCACTCCAGGATGCTGGCGAGGAGTCTACCCCTCAAGGGGCACCCAAATCAGTCGTACCCCTTGACACGATGGAGGACGCATCTGCGGACGACCTGTCACCGTGCGCTAGTTGGGCGGAGCCGTTCCAGCTTCTGCAGAGCGGTCCTTTGTCGATATATGTGAACAAGCACGGAGAGGAATAGAAGTCCCACCCCTTGTGCGAGTACTGTTTCCGACGATTCGGAAGGTTCCGCCGCCTCTAGGAAGATGGCTGCGTGTCTTGCGGACGAGAAGAGCCACTGGAGGGTTACTTTTGGGAAGACGAGAGCGAATAGGTTTGAGGAGTTCGATGGAACTGCAATCAACGTGTCGACGGCTATCGGGAGTTTTACAACTTCGAGAGAAATCCATCGCTCGAGAGGGGGCAAGTGTGGGAAGATGGAGGAGTTGAAAGACTGAGGACCTTTGCAGGAAAGGGACATGACTTCACCATAACTGAGGCTTATTGTTATCTTTCTTTCTGGTCTCGTTCATCCAACCTTTTATTCTTGTTTCAGTCAAAATTTGGGATCACTTTCCTTTGACTTCGTTATCTGCACGCGGTCTGCACTATTCCTGTGCCCAATTGCAATTACAGGATCCCCTCTGCCAAGTAGATGTTCAGCGTTGCAATGTACGAGAATAGATCGTCGACTGTCCCTCGGCACTCAAGCAGAGACTTCCCAAATGGTGATAGCCTCCAGGGGCATGTGGCTTGTGAATTCAACTTTCTTTATCATCTGAGGGTGAAGCCACAACTCCGAAGCCTTGAAGTTCGATTCAACGCTGAGATCGACTCCTTGAATATCAATAATCTATGATCACCATGACTTTCGTCGCTTATGTCCGCGCTCACATTTTGCAGGTGGTTCATGAATCTGATGAATTATTCATGTTGTTGCTGATGGTTGTCCCTAGTCTCATTACTTTTTCAGCTAGTGACCCACATATTGAGTCCAGAACGGCAACCTCCCCATTGCCATTGGATCGAGGCGCTTCTGTTTAAAGACCGCGCACCTTGTTTCCCCTTGTTCCTGACATTCCAGCCTTGCCGTGCGCTAGCCCAAGGGGTTAAGCGAATCAGCTACAAAGCTTACGACTGATTTTAAAGACTCAAATGCTCTGGAACGTTACTGACGCTAACCTGAACTAGAGGAACATGTCTCGTACTGGAATAGATGGTTTTCCGATATCTCAACGGCGTCAGGAATTGCGTGTACCTGCGGAAGGGGCTTGAAATACCTCCAATGGACAGCCTTCGCTACTGGCGCCATTTGCCGTCGGTCGGCTCACCCTTTGGATGCGGGTTCATGTGGCTTCATGTGGCTGCCATCGCTGTGGAACCTCTCGCCATGAGTCCATGACAGAGATGGCGAAGCGATCAAGGGGCTTTGAGATATAGGCGGGTCGGGGAACAGTCCACAGCCGACTTTCTTTCTCCTCTCCCACCATGCAAGTGTAGAAGCTTTCTACGTCCTTTCGTTTGCCCTACGGTCATTACTTGCTGTCGTCAACATGCCGTCCTCATCACTCGTTCTGAGGCTCGGTGCCGTTCTCTCCGCTCTTTCCTCTACTGCTTTCTCTGCAAAGTACACACTCGAAGATTCTTACACAGGTGCCAATTTCTTGGACGGGTTCGAATTCTTCACTGAACCGGATCCCACCAATGGCTTCGTTCGGTACGACCTTGAACTCTCATGGCAAGCGAACAGGCTGACAGGCTACGCAGTTATCTACCGAAAAATACAGCAATCAACTCAGGACTGGTTAGGACCATTGGAATGGATACCTACCTGGGCGTGGACTTCACCACACCGTTGACCGTCAATGGACCGGGACGGGCCAGTGTACGCGTGGAGACTTTGAAGAGGTATCAGTTCGGTCTTTTCGTTTTGAATCTCAAGCATATGCCTGCATCGACCTGTGGCACCGTAAGTCTCTTGACTGGTAAAGAACTCGAGGATACTATTGACATTCGAATAGTGGCCTGCTTTCTGGAGCTTGGGAGAAGGCGATGCTGGCATGTGGCCCAAAAATGGTATATTACTCGATATCTCTACTGTCGCGGCTTTCCTAATGGTGACCCAGGGGAAATCGATATCATCGAAGGCGTCAATAGAAATACGAACAACAAATTTGTTCTTCACACTGACAAGAATTGCAAGGTAGAGCATCCTCAACACCGTTGTCTACACGCTTGCTAACGCACTGTGTAGGTTGATGGAACGGGTCACACCGGTATCACAGGCCCAACGGACTGTTCTCTGGAAACCGGTGGAACCGCCGGTTGCGACGTGAACGCGGCAGAGTCGACCAGCTACGGTTCTGGCTTCAATGCGGTTAATGGTGGGGTATACGCTATGGAGTGGACCGCCGAGTCCATCAAAATGTGGTTCTTCCCCCGTGGTGCCATCCCAGCCAGCATCGTTGCCGAAGCGCCAGATACAGCAGACTTTGGTACTCCAACAGCCAATTTCGAGGGTGATTGTGATTTCGCCAACAAATTCATCCAGCAGAAGTTCATCTTCAACACCGACTTCTGCGGTGACTGGGCCGGCTGGGTCTACGGTGAGTGCTTCATCCCAATGAATCTGGCTCACATCTGGTCTTACACTGACCCCGCATAGCTCAATCTGGCTGCCCGCAGTATCCTGGTCTCAACTCAATGGACGCTTGCAAGCGTTTCGTCGCCCAGAACCCCAGTGCCTTCTCGCAGTCGTATTGGCTCATTAGCTACTTCAAGACCTTCAAGGCCGCCTCTGAATCCACCTCCTCCACCTCGGCTTCCAGCACGCAGTCGTCTACGTCCACCTCGGCTTCTGATTACACCGTCACGACCTCTGCTGCCTCCAGCACCGCCTCTGAAACCTCCACATCATCGAGCTCAGAGTCGTCGTCTACCAGCAGTGCAAGCTCCGACGTGAGCAGCACTACTTCAGACGCTAGCTCTAGCTCCAGCTCCAGCTCTGGCGTGAGCAGCACTGCTTCGGACGCCAGCTCCAGCTCCAGCTCCAGCTCCGTCGACGTGTCCTCGGTCACTTCGACCTATGAGACCAGCTCTGCGACTTCTACCGCTGCCGAATCCCACGAGACTTCAACAACGGCTGCGTACGACACCGGTTCCGCCACTTCTACTGCTGCCAATGCCTACGAGACTACATCCAGTGATGCAGACCACTACGAAACGCAATCGGCTTCAACCTCTTGCACGACTTCCACGGCTGCGTATGACACCGCCTCCACGACTTCTACTGCTGTCAACGCCTACGAGACTTCGTCCATTGAAGTAGATAACCACGAAACGAACTCGGCCTCGACTTCCTGCACGACCTCAACGACGGCTGCATATGACACTAGCTCTACGGCTTCTACTGCTGCGGTCGCCTACGAGACTACATCCAGTAACATCAAGTATCACGAAACTGACTCCTCGACTTCCTGCACGACCTCAACAACGGCGGCATATGACAACAGCTCTACGACTTCAACGGCTGCCGGTTCCTACGAGACTCCCTCCAGCGATGAAGCTAACCACGAGTCCTATTCTGCCTCGACATCTTGCACAAGTTCAACAACACCCGCCTACGAAGTCAGCAGCTCGACTGAAGATTACCCCGTGCCAACCTCCACTCTCCCTGCTTCCGGCAATCCCACCTATCCTGCAACGTCCGGCAATTCCAACCCCTCATACGTGACAAAAACGTATACGACTACCTATCTCGACGTCTGCTCAACCGGCTACACCACCATCCACACCACCCACACAGCCATCTACGAAGAATCACCCGCCACCCCCACTCCCCAGGAGTACCCCGCAGGCTTCACAACGACAATCAAATACTGCCACAGCGGCTGCGCCCCTTACCCAACGAGCGTAACCGTCACCATCCCCATCGTCGAAACCGAGTACCCTTACACAACCGGGAACGCTCCCAAGCCTACTTCCGGAGCCCAGTACCCCGAAGCAGGCAAACCGTCCGTGGATAAGAATTACCACGTCGGTGTGCCCCCGGAGCTTCTGAACAACACCGCTGTCGTCGTGGTTCCGCACGTCGTTACGTTGTCCGTCGTCCCTGTGCCGGCGGCCGAGTACCACGCTTCGTCCGCTTCTGCACACGCTTCGGTTTCCAAGGCCGCGTATCCCCTCGCAGGAGGCTATCTGGCTCCCGCATACCCCTCTCCCGCACCGCAAGGAACTGCTCCCGCCTATCCCGCCGTTCATCCTCATCCCAGTGCCAACGCAACCGCGCCGTACGGAACCGCGCCGTATGGGACGGGCGTGACGGGACCCACGAAGACGGGCTACCAGCCTCCAGCAGCAGAGTTCACGGGTGCGGCGGCCGGTCTCAAGGTGGGCGGTGTGTTGGGTGCGGTTGTTGCGGCGGGAATTGCAATGTTCGTGTAGGGTGCCCTAGGGTAGATATGGCTTTGGATACATAAGTACGGTATATGAGTTCTTGAGGACCTGTTGTTTAGCCTTCGCACTTGAAGGTGTATTGTTTTGTAGTCGAATACAGTAATTTTCCTTCGTGCGTACCCGTACTTGTGTTGGTGCCGTGAGGGGGGGGTATGGAAGGCAATGGGGA
Organism: Westerdykella ornata; assembly: GCF_010094085.1. Classification (NCBI taxonomy): domain Eukaryota; kingdom Fungi; phylum Ascomycota; class Dothideomycetes; order Pleosporales; family Sporormiaceae; genus Westerdykella; species Westerdykella ornata. The sequence goes on from NW_022986854.1 coordinate 1,300,010, forward strand.
CCTTGAGAGCACCGCGGCGCTTCTTCGCTGGGTGTCTTGAGGAATGGATTGTCGTATACTCCGTACGTACTGCATCTTTTCACGTCCGATTGAACTGCAAGGCGTCGCAGGGATATAACTGACGCTGTCAATAGCCTAACAGCGCCTCCTTCCAGGTACCATCAGCCTTGAAACACCGCGCTCTAGCGCCGTAAACCAGACTGGCGCCAATAGAAATGGTTGAACTAGGTGATCTAACTCAGAGCAGCCGTACAAGGGGTTCTTCAGTTCAGATATGAGAGGGTGCAGTACACGTCCAACAAGATCACCATGATGCACGAACATCAGAGACACAGTGAAAACCACACACTCAATTTATCAAATACATCGCCAGCATGCATGCATACATACCGCAGCAGAACAGACCCAGAAACGAGAAAAGAACAAAAATACATATAACATAGCCTAAGGCTAAGCCGATCAGACCACCCTTCCAACTTTTATAAGTCTAGCATTTGACTACACGCCGTTTCCCTGCGGCGCTCCTCCCTGCTGCCCTTGCGTGTGCAAATGTCGAACTACCACAGTCATGTCGTTTCGAGCCGCAGGATCAATCTCCAGGATATGCCGTAGATTGCGCATAGCCTCTTCGGCCATGTTGGGTTCGTGTGAGAGGAACTGAGCTATCACGGGGGAAGTGATGTATTCCCCAAAGATTTCTAGGGCCTTGGGGTTGAAGTGTTGCTGAGCATATTGCGGCGGTTGAACGGGTGGAGCCTCTTGGCTCGGTTGTTGCTGGTACGGTTGATGGTGTTGTTGAGGAGGGAAACCTTGCTGAGGAGGAACGTAGTGTCCGTTGCTACCGGCGTGTTGTTGCGAATAACCAAGTGCTGGTTGCATGAGCGCAGGATTGCGCCCCGTCGACGCGGGAGGAGCATGCGGAGCGCCAAATGGAGCCCCTTGACTTAGGCCTGGTTGGACAGGCGAGTACTGCGGAGTCTGCTGGTTCACCACCGGCGGAGGGTGAGGCGCAGTGGCGGAATGGGACGGCTGGTTTCCGCTCGATGTTACGGTGGTCGGATGTTCTGATGCTTGACTGGCTTCCGGTTCATTTTCGTGGCGCAGAAGTCTTTTCGCTATCAGGGCGAGGAGAAGCATGGGGTTGTCGCGAATAGCCTCGATGTAGCATTCCTCTAGGAGGTCGAGAAAGCCGGGCATCGGACTACCCCCAGCCTCAAGGGGTATGATGTACATATCCTGCAACATGCCGTGTGTAAAATGCTCTGGGGGAATGACGCCCCAGCGATTCTTCGATAGGAAGTAGTTGACCACGCCTTCAAAGCCAGGGTCATCCGCGGGAGCGACAGGCGAGAGTGCAAGCACGCTGACATCTGGGCATGTTTCGGGCTGTTCCCTACTCAATGTGGCAAAACTGGAGATATAGTTGTCACCAACTGTGGCTTCAAAACGACCTTTGATGGGTAGTTTTGGTGGCAACAGCTGGTTCCATGGGATGACATTGCCAAAGTTGCCGCCCGCGACACAGCGTGCCACGGCCTCGAATCGGAAATGCTGCAATTCCACCACGCCTCGCCAGATGATGGTTGGGTCCGAGGAGCTACCCATGTCCGCGTCCTCGTCCTCGTCCTTTAGCAGTCGGTCAATGTCAGCGTCCACAACGGGGCCCCCTTGAGGCGTTTGCTGAGGCTTAATGGAGCTTTGCCGACGATGCAAGAATGTTTGTTGATCATGTTGCGGTGACTTCACCTTGTCAAAGACTGAGTTGATATCGAAGGTAGTCGAAGGTCGGCGAACGCTGTCATCCTGGCTTGTCGGACTCTTTATCTCGACGGAAAGAGGGGTGCCGCGGGCTACGCTCTCAGGAAGTTCAACCACATGACCGCCTTCTTCCCGAGAGGATGGTTGCATTTCCGACTTCTCTTCGTCAACACTTGGCCTAGGGCGAGGCTCCGGGGGCCTGAATTCTGGCTCTGCATCCATGTTTTCTTCTCCGACAAGTTCTTCGCCCTTGTGTGTCTTGCGCAGTCGCGGACCGGCTTCGTCGGTCAGCACCATCTGCCTCTCGCTCGCCTCCTTGATGGCAGCATATTCCCTCTGTTTGTCCTCGCTTGCCATCTCCTCGACGGGCATGGTCGCAAGGTCGTTGGCTGAAAGTGACATCTTAAGCAAGCGATCGACAAGCGCAGGATTGCGTTTGAGGTTGGAGGTGATCTGCCGAAATCGCTGGGCATATGGAGAGTCGTTGCCCGTGGGCAATCCCCAGTGCGCGGCTACTGCGCGGTCTATCTCCAGGGCAAAACGTGAGGCTACAGACGAAGCAGTGTCACCGTCTGGTATCCGGTAGCTCCCAGAATCAGTAACCTGCGTGATGATCGGCGTAAGCAGGTTTATTAGAGACTGCGTGATCAGGCGCTGCTTCTCTGAAAGAGCATCAGCACTGCTTGCAGCAGCCGCTGAAGGTGGGCCCTGTTGATGATGCGTGCTGGATTTTCTGCGCTTAGCACTGGTACCCTCGGCCTCCGCGACAGCTTCATGGGATCGTTTCCCGCCCAACGGGGATTGAGGTTGGCTCTTGGGGGATACCTTCTTGGTTAGCTGTAGATGGATTAGCAGTGTCAAGACTGCGGTTCGGCATACTTACCTTTGGCGCCTCTTCCGCGGTGGCTGGAGTAGGTTCGGATCCCAAGTGCTGTTCTTTGGTGGGGTGAGGAGTCGGTGTCCCTGTCGTCGCCTGGAGGGCCTCTGATCCGGCGTCGCTGGGACGGAACTTGGGCCTTGGAGCCTTTGAGCCCTTCTTACGATTCCACGGTTTCTCTCCGCGTGCCATAGCGGCGAGAAGCTCGGCATGATCTTCCGGCTTGCACCTTTCACACAGGTATGCCTTGTCGACCCAGTAGGAGCTATCCGGGAGGCCCAAACACTTGTTGTGCTGCCATGCCTCGCATTTGTCGCACATGATCATTTCACGGCCCCGAATCTCTCGTTGGTCTCCACAGACACAGCGGTAGAGGGCATCATCCTCTTCATCCATTTCCCCTGATGCTGCGGACTGGGCGCGGGACGTCTCTGCTGGCGTTGGCGCCTTCTTCTCTGCCTTGGGTTTTGGTTTCGGCTTGTGGATGGCTTCATCGAGAGCGTCGGCATTCTTCGTATGATGGCCTTTGTTCGCGCGGCCAGAACGTCTGACTTCGTCTGTAGCATGGTCGTCAGTGTACGGTAGATGAAGCGGGGATACGCGTCCGAGGTAACGAGACGGAAGTCTGGTGTGGCAGCGGGCTCTGCTTACCGGCCATGGTTTTTACAGACGTAGCAATATTATCGAGGCGAACAAGTGTTCAATTCAGGTGAGGATGATGTGATGAGTTCACGTTTCTAACTGAATCCGCCCCCGCGGCAAGCAACTTGTAGCAAGTCGGTGGCGGCAGAGCTCCCACGACACGTAACTTATATGAACAGAAAGCAGGCGCGCGCACTCCTCCTGCGCAACGAACGATATACAAGGGTGCAAGAGAAGGTCGCGCGACAGCGCAGCTTCCCTCCGCGTAGAGAGATCAGGTAGACGCGCCCGCGTCAGAGTAACAGGGAAGAGCAGGGGCAGTTCTGAGTCTTTGCGCACGTTCCGAGAAGATGGTAGTCTGTGAGAGGAGCTGTGCGCGTAGTGTGGAAGCTGTGTGGTGGTGCGGGTGGAATGTGGGAGAGGTTTGTGGTGGCAGATGAAGTCGAGACAAGAGGTTTGGACGCCGAGGGGAAGCTTTTGCGCTAGTGATTTTGGGGGATGGTGGGATCTTGGCATAGAACCATCGATGAGGTGGATCTATCTGGCGTGCACGGGCCGTGCTTGACATCAGCAATGCAAGGCCACCGCTCCATCGAAGCTTTGGGATGTGCACCATATCATTGAACGAACCAAACCCAGTGAATTGTCTTGCCCACCATGGCGGACGTGCGAGCTATGCTCCGCCAGGAGCGCGCTGCCCGCCAGCAAACCGAACGGAACCAGCGGTCTTCGGCAGCTCCAGCTGCAGCCCCATCGTCGAAGAAACGCAAAGCTCCGGATTACGCAGCGGAAGAGCGGAAACGGACGAGGACGGCGCCGAATCAGGCAGTTCCTTCAACTCCCTCTGACAAACGCAACTCAACGATCGAGGAAGCAACTTCAACACCGGGGGAGGTGGCTGTTGCAGAAGATGTCCCTCCGCAGAATGAAGTTGGGCAGGCTGCGCTGCAGGAGGAGGAAATAGAGGCTCCGTCCCAACACGCGCAACAGGTAGACGACGCGGAGCTGGATGCATTCATAAAGGAGATTGAGGAGGCGCCGGAAACGCAACCAGGCATCTACGACAGATATTCGGGTACAGTAGTCGAGGCAGCACCTATGACGGCCGCAGAGGTCGCCGCTCAGGCGAAGATTGAACAGAGTGCCGAGCGCGAAAGGAAAGAGGAGGAAATGGAGGCGGAGAGAGAAGAAGCGGAAAGGAATCTGGCAGACGAATTTGAAGAAATGGAAAGTCTGGAAGAGAGGGTGCGCAGGTTGCGTGAGCAGAGGGAAGCACTTCGGAAAGCGCACTCTTCAACGAAACCGGCCGGTGACCCTCTGCCTGGACCTGCGCTTGGGCCGGCTCCTGCGATGGAAGAGGAAGATGAATCGGAAGATGAGGACTTCGACGATATGGATTGGAGATTCCGTGCTGCGTAGTTCAGAAGTTTCCCTCGGCAAAGCAGAGCGCGACGTACGATTACAAAACTGGTTGCGTACAACGCACGTGCTACCGGTGGCGTTCAGGATGATACCCATTTTTGGAGACGGTTGGAAAGAATGAGATACTGCGGCACTTGTATGAGGTGATTGAGAGCATATCGGGTTGAAGCCAGCATTCTTTGGGCGACATATCTCTGCTTTGCGGGCAGGTCTACTGGGTGTTCACACAATAAACTTGAAGACATTCAAGATGAGCATGTAACTTGTTTTGCTCTGGCCTCCCTGCACCCTTCTCCGTATACGTAGACTATAGTAAAACATGCTCGGTCGTATGCCGGTTTGCTCAGATGGGTTAGTGGCGGCGTGAAGGCGCCAAGCCTTACCTTCGTCGAGTTCGGGGGGTGGACAACCTTGGAACCCCTCCAACATTTTGAATACACATATCTAGCACCTCTCCCTCTCCGCTCTCTCCCGCACCGTCCTTCTTCTGGGCTCGGACCATTCAAACTATCCAAAGCCGGCCCCTCGACAGACGAACCAAATCTTCCCACTTGCCATGTCGCGGAGGCCCAACCCAGCCGCCGAACGGGCGGAACAAAACCGCCAGACACTGAAGACGCTGGTGAAATTGGAGCCTAATAAGAGTTGTGCCGATTGTAAAAGAAACAAGCGTATGCACCCGGAAAAGGCGGGCTATGGTAGTCTGCATACTGACGAGGGGGACAGACCCACGATGGGCCAGCTGGAATCTGGGCATTTTCATTTGCATTCGGTGCGCGATCTTGAACGCCGATTACCTCCTCCTAGACTGACTCTATCAGTTGCTCTGGCATTCACCGCGGGATGGGAACGCACATCAGCCGAGTCAAATCCGTTGACCTCGACTCCTGGACAGACGAGCAACTACAGAACATGATCAAGTGGGGCAATGCGCGCGCAAACAAGTTCAGTGGGATTGCTACTCTGAGATATGCATGTGCCTGACAGATACAGATATTGGGAAGCAAAATTGGCGCCCGGGCACGTCCCATCGGAAGCGTGAGTTGGCGCAATCCCCTCCGCCTCTTTGCTCACTAACATTTTGTAGGAAGATCGAGAACTTCATCCGAACGAAGTACGAATCGAAGCGTTGGGTAATGGACGGAGGCATACCCGATCCTTCCACTCTGGACGTCTCCGACGACGATGTTGTGAGTAATTGGAATGCACTAGAAAAGGGGCATTGGCTGACTGGGATGAAGCCGCTCAGTAAGGTACAAGAAAGGGTTGGAATAGAACGCTCAGCCTCCCAACGGCTTGCGGCAAACTCTGGAAAACCCCCGGCCCCGCAAGCCAGCCAGGCGCCGCCCAAACCTCTCGTTGGCGATTTGCTCTTTGGAGACGAACCCACTGCTGCACCTGCAAGGCCAAGTACTGGGCCACCCATAGGAAGGACTGTCCCTCCGAAAGCAGAACCTGCACCACCGAAACAGACAAAGGCAGGAGACTCGCTCTTAGGCTTGGATTTCCTTGGTGGCGGCGCATCTTCGCAGCCGGCCAGACCTTCTAGCTCTGGGCCAGCACCCGCTGCTCCCTCCCGACCGGACCTCAAACAGTCTATCCTTTCGCTCTATGCCTCTGCGCCAAAGCCGACGCCACAGGTACAGCAGCATAGCAGGCAAGATTCCTTTGGCGGCCTTGCCTCTCCGGGCTTCTCTCAACCACAGCAAACTCCTCAGCAATCCAATCTCGGAAGTCTGAATGATGCGTTCAGCGATTTGTCCTTTAACTCGCAGCCTGCCGCGCAAGCCAAACCATCCCCCTTTGCCGGATTAGACTCACTCTCCAAATCCCGTTCGCCGACCTCCACGTCTTCCTCGAACCTGTTTGGCGGCGGGGGTAGCTTCTTCGATTCTAACCCCAAGCCCGCCCCCGCAACACAAAGGCAGAACCAGCGAAGGCAACAAAGCTCAAGTGGCTTTGGCGACTTTACCTCATCCTTCCCCTCGTCTACCACAACAGCTCCTCCAAAACCTTCTGCATCTGGATCTGGCCTGGATGACCTCCTCGACTTGTCTATGCCAGCCGCTGCCCCTGCGCAGCCTATGTCCTCGCCGTCCATGAGTTCTCCTTCTATCAATTCAACCTTCAACCTCTCTTCACATGCTGCACCAGCTGCTACCGCACCGGTCGCAAACACCACTTCCAACTTCTCCGCATTCTCCAGCACGGACCCATGGGGAAGCAATGATGTGTGGGCGTCAACGGGGCCTAGCCAACCTGCGGCTACTACTACGAGTAGCACTGCCGCTACGTCACATACGCAGCCGAGGAGCCCTGCGTGGGCCGCAACAACTCCCCATGTGACTCAGGATGATGATTTTGGAGGATGGAGCAGTGCAGCACCGACAAGTACTGGTACGGCGACCACCACGAATAAGCCCGCAGGAGGATTCGGAGGTGATGACCTGTTTTCGAACGTTTGGGAGTAGAATGAGAGGGTGTATTTTGGGGTTCAGGTGTGGAAACGGAAAAGGAGAGGAAGGATGGCTCGTCAGACAGTTGGTATGGCGTGAACGAGCAATCAGCAAGAGCTTATGAGGATAAGAGATTATAATGACAGTGTGAGTCGTGAGTCATAAAGGGGATCAGATGGCCTTGCCGAGCAATATAAGCTTCTTGACATGAAGATGACAATAATGGATATCTACTCCAGAACGCCTGTGTTCCCTGTCGCAGCACCCCTTGAAACCAAAGTAATGCCATGTATGCAATCCGTGCTAAAGAAAACGTTCCCGCCGCCCTCGCATGACGCCTTGTACGATCGTCTCGCATACTCTTGTACTCACGTCGTCCGAACGCTCAAAACGGAACGTAGAACGCTCATGCCGTATACACGGACTGGGTATATCCTCCATATCGTCCCGCGCCTGTTCTCCATATCAACCCCACACCTCCTCCGTCCGCCCTCCTTCCCTTTCACCATTTACCAAAACCTCTCCTTCCCCTCCCCGCCCTTCCACATTCATTCAGAACAACCACCCAGCCACCCAATATAAAACCAACACAACGGCGACTATTATCCCTGCGAGCTTCAGCACCGCGACTTTATTCCCGCTCGCCGCCATGCGGCCTAGACGTGTGGCGCTGCCCTTTAGAGAGGTAGAGAAGGAGGAGAAGGTTTCGGACTGTGGATAGGGAAGGGGCGTTAGTTGAGGGCCGTTATCGTGGTAGGATGGTGAAGAGTAGGGCGAGGATATAGGGAAGCCGTGGAAGGGGAGAGGAGAGGAGGCAGACGTACGGTACTGTCGATAACGCTCTGGTCGCGCGCATTGTCGTAGATGTCGATGGTGACGTCGCGGAGGGCGGAGACTTTGGAGGCGAGTTCCTCGAGGCGGGAGTTGTTTTGTCTGTTTGAGAGGGTAGGTTAGAGGAGTGTGGTTGGAGGGAGGGGTGGGAGGCGTAGTGGAAGGGGAGGGAAGGTTCAAGAGAAAGGGTGGTGATTATATGAATGGGGGGTGGTGTACCGCTCGCGCTCGTAGGCTTCGTTCATCTTGAAGGGGGTAGGTGGTGTAGTTCGGCTGAGGGAGCTGGCGGGTGCGGAGATAGGGACAGAGGTTGTGCGGAGGTGCCACCTTAGGATAGATGTGCAGAGCAGAGGGTTCGGGTTCGATACTGATCTTGATGGTATTATCGGAAGGCGGTACTGTAGGAAAAACGGGATATGAGTAGTGCAGAGTATGTGTATTACAATCTTTGTCTTGATCAGGATCGCTGTTCACCGTGGTAGTGACAGAGGTTGGGTGGCCGCACGATTCTATTGGTGCTGGTGGTCTTGGCACGTTGGCCAACGTCAAAGGGTTCCGTGATTCTATCTCCATCTCCACCTCGTCAACTCTACCCTACTGCAACTGAACTCGTCCAAGAAGTGCTCACTTGCTGGCACTGTGCTTCTTTGTCCCAAAAATGCGGCACACATTTCAGACTTCCTCTATCAACCCTTCGTTTGTCAACGTTGTCGCCGCTAGCCATGTTCACCCTCTTTGTTCACATGTACTTTCTAACTGCAAACATTCATCTCCACTGTCAAACTCGATGGTAATTGTGCAACTCTGCGAAAACTAATTATCTAGTCTACGAAAGCTCAAAGGTTCATACCAACTTATATCCATTCCAGTACAGGACACCGTTCCTTCCATCGCCTTTCGATGTTCACTCTCTCGAAAGGTGACCTTTTCCGCTTTCTTCCATTACACCGCATTGTGAGATACCTTGGCCGCAATCCCTCTATATTCCTTACAGTGGCGAAACGGTCTCTCTGAAGATGGCGTGGGAGCAGATTGGGATCAATGCGAACCCCTAGGCAAACTAAGCACACACCTATATACTGCTGATCAGGTTGAAGTGGCCTCTCAACTCCGTTCCCGCAGAAGCACGCGCGACCAAGGCCATTGGCGGAGCGCATCCGCTGCACGGATTTTCTATCCTTCTTTTGGATCCCTTGTCCACGCCTGCGTCGGGTCCCGTCAATGGTTGACTTGGTTGTTTTAGACAATATCTCCTCGTTCTCTATTCGGTCATTCCGGATGTAATAGTCGTATCTCCTGTCGCGACATGCATGGCACATGTTATCGAACTCATCGACTGTGTAAGGACACAGACAGAGGTTCTGAATTCCGGGAGCCCTGTTCCACTCCCTACGTGGCCATGATATGCACTTTGCTAACCAGGTAGGCTCATCTCTGTCAAAACGAAGTCCGTTATCCCTCTCCCGATGCGCAACTATATTCGGCCAGCCTTCCTCTCGTCGCATCACATATCGATCATAAAGCTCGATACGTTGCCAATAGAGCTTGACCTCTTCCTTTATACATGTCTTGCAAAGCAATCCTCGGTGGCTACTAGTTGAATGATAGTATGCGTTGTTTTCAGGGTCGTACCACGTTGCCCAGCGATCTATACGATCCAGCTTCTCCTGCCTGCCATGTAACCTACAAGTACCACAAGCTGACCTAGGGTGAGAGTTACTGCTACCACTAATTGCTTCCATACCCGGCTGGATGTTGCAAGTATTCCACGGTGTGCTGTAGCATCCCCAAGGGCCGCAGCATGTGGCGTCATCACATCGGGGCTGCTGGGGCTGCGGGGGTGGTGCTGGGGGTCTCGCCACTGGTGACGGAATGGTTACAGCGGTGTCACACGAACGTGTGTTGGATCCACCGATAGAGCTGGATAAAAACAGTCGCTTTGAACGACGAAGTGTGTGGGTGGAAGGGGAGGGAGAGGGAGATCTAGTTGATCGCTCCGATGGACCGGTGCTTGGACCGGTGCTTACGATATCGGATGGAGGCCGGCGGTACATGATGTTGTTTGCCATTGTGTATTATTCAGAAGTTGGGAACTCCTCTCGGGAAGGCAAATGGAGTGTGGGAATCCCAGCTGAAAAAGCTGTGATATCTTGGGGAAAAAAGATATTGAAGTTTGACGACTGATATCGAGGACGGCTAAGGAACATCCTCAAGAGGTATGTTCAATTTCTGCCCGGATTCTTTTCAGGCAAGACGACGCAACAAGAGATGAAAGACGCATTGTTCTCTGCAAAGCAGGATATTGCCACAAAGGCGGAATGAAATATTCTATTTTCGCCATTGTTGACAGCATTGTACAGGTTGTCCATGTTTCTTTGTTCGTCAATCCTAACGACATCGACCGAGCATCTATGACTCCAAATCCGGACGGCACGACGTGATCTCAATGCGGATTTCCACGCAGGAAGATCTTCATGCTGGAAGTCAAAGGGCGGTCTGATGTGTTTAGCACATGTGAGTGGGCAGAGCTCTGTATTGGTCCAATTGCCAGAATGCGTAGCAACTGATCGGTAACTGATTCAACGGGGGGAACAGCCTATGTGCAGGTTCTCTAGACACAAGTGCTCCGCCTTCCTGTTCCTAACGTCGTCCACGTCTAAGTAATTCACTAACCATCACTTTGCATAGAACCACCGGAAACGCCGCGGCGTCCTCGATCATGCAATTTTGCAGTCTCCTGGGTGATGAATTGCGGTAATGAACCTGAAACTCAACAGTTCAACCAACCGTCCCGGGTCAGTGATAAAGCTTGTCTGCACCCAATCTGTCGTTAATATTCTGGAAGACGCATAGAACATGTCGATATTGGATACCCACGATTGCGGCGGCCGCGTCCGCCGATCCAAAGTGCGGAAATGAAATTCAGTACCCTGCTGAATGGGTCGCCATATATGAGATGATTAAGCGAAGTCCCAACTTCAACCCGGTATCGCAGGCATAATAAGGGAAAACAACCTCCTAGATGAGGGCAATTCTTGACCAATAACCTTCCTTGACATTTGAGGCTCTTTAGGGACCGTCTTCCACCAACTTGGTAGCCCTCATCGCTGGGTTCACGATCCATGTCTACGAATTTCGAATCTCAACTCTGACCGAGAATGGATGCGGAGATAGACCCCGCTATATTGTTGAACATTTCATTCGATGACCCAATGCAAAGGGATTCAGGTTTGAAGGAAGTATAAAGGTTGAAGCACGCCGAGACGAAGCCCTCTGTAACAACTTCACTTTCTCTCTCGAAGGTCTCGGCACGGTCCCCAGAAGTCATGCCTCGCATATCCTTTCTGGCGGCATCTTTTTTTGCTGCAACAGCCGTTGCACAAGTTCCCGGCCCCCTTACGCCTGAAGTCCATCCCCCAATCACATCCTACAAATGTACGACTGCTGGAGGATGCAAAGCCGTCCAGTCCTCCGTCGTCCTCGACTCCAACTACCGCTGGCTGCACAACGTCGACGGCTACACCAATTGCGTCACTACGGGCTTCAACAAGGAGTTCTGCCCCGATGTTGAGACTTGCGCTAAGACATGTGCGCTCGAGGGAGTCGATTACGCCTCCTATGGCATTCGCACCAGCGGCGATGCACTGACGCTCAACATCTACAAGACGGATCCAGTGACAAACGTTACCAGCTTGTCCAGCCCGCGTGTCTATCTGCTTGCAGACGACAACACGTACGAGCACTTCAAGCTGCTGAACCAGGAATTCAGCTTTGACGTCGATGTCTCGCAAGTGCCGTGCGGCATCAACGGAGCGCTGTATTTCTCCGAGATGAACGACAAGGGCGACGCAAACGAGCTCAATACCGCGGGAGCGAAATACGGAACCGGTTACTGCGATGCTCAGTGCCCGAAACAAAATTTCATCAAGGGAGTGGTGAGTGGCGATTCGCATCTTACATGAAATATGGAAAGCTTATACTCATTTCAGGCCAACCTCAACAACACATACGGTGCCTGCTGTCAAGAAATGGACATCTGGGAAGCCAACCGTGCCGCTGCGGCATTCACACCGCACCCATGCAACACGACCCAAGTCTTCGCCTGCGAGGGCACCCAGTGCGGCAACGGCGACGAGCGCTACTCTGGCGTCTGCGACAAGGACGGCTGCGACTTCAACGCCTACCGCAACGGCAACAAGGCCTACTATAGCCCCGGCGCCAACTACACGGTCGACACGTCCAAGAAATTCACCGTCGTGACGCAGTTCGTCACCACGGACGGCACGTCCGCGGGAGCCCTGAAGGAGATCCGCCGCCTCTACGTGCAAGACGGGAAAGTCATTCAGAACTCAAAAGTCTCGGTTCCGGGTCTCGCGGCTGATGACTCCATCACCGACGCGTACTGCAGCGCGCAGAAGAAGGTGTTCGGCGGCGTCGATCACCACGCTCAGCTGGGCGGTCTCAAGACTATGGGCGAGGCTATTGGTCGCGGTATGGTTCTTGCGCTGTCCATCTGGGATGATGCGGGTTCGTATATGGGGTGGTTGGATCAGGACCCGTATCCTGCGGATGCGGATCCGAGTAAGCCTGGTGTGGGGAGGGGACCTTGTCCGACGACGGGCGGGAGGCCGGAGGAGCTCATCAGGCAGTTCCCGGATGCGAAGGTGGTGTTTTCGAATATTAGGAGTGGGGATATTGGGAGCACGTTTGGGGGGAATGCGACTGTGGTGAGGAGGGCTGTGGAGTTGAGGGTTTAGAGTGGTGGGTTAGATGTAGGGTCCCTATAGGCTCTAGTTTCCAGATTCTCCCGTCTCTTAACCTGTGGAATCTAGACTCGAGCCAGGAAATCTAGTTATGCCCTAGATATTACCTAGGGCAACCTCTACCTTGGCAAATCTCTAATCTCTATGCTAGTCTAGATGCCCTATATGCCCTAGTAATCCTAGGCGGGCAGCTTTATAGGGTTGTCCTAACTTGTAAAAATAAACGCGTGTAACTACTACTTATTTTAAACTCTAACCTATACTTAGCTATAAGCTAGTAACTTAGATATAAACTATTAAAACTAGCGTTTTTTATTGACTAAAATAATATCTTGCTACCCTACTCTCTAGTTGTCCTTAATCTTATCGCATGCTACAGAGCATAGCAGATACAATGGCACAAGCTGCTGAATTCCTTGAACATGCGCAGTCAAACATGCATCGAAAGATCCGCCGTCGTCTTGGGTAACGTCATGAGCCGTTGAAGAACTGCCACTCTCTACTTGGTTGCCACGCAATGTAGCGGTCATCTCAACGCCCTCAAAGTATGACGAGCGCTCGTAAGGGATCCTAGGGGTCGAGTTTGCGTCCGGGACGGTGATGAGACATTGGAGGCTAAATAAAAGCTCGGAAATTTGAGAGTTTACTCTCTCCCATGCTTGCTTATTCGACGGCCCTAACTCGGTTGACTGAGCTTCTTCGAATCGTTTGTACAGGAACGCAAGGAGGTATGCAACAGTTATATGGTTGCTGGCTCTATCCCTTTCGGTGTCCTTGAGCTTCGTGAAGAGCTTTAGCGCCGAACTGAGGAATTCGTCCACAAGAGCTATCTCCACCGACAGGCGGAGTGCTCGAGCGACACACTCCATGCCAAGATCTGTGTGCACTTCCCATTTGCGGCATGTCTGCAAAACGGACAGCGAGAAGTCTATAGATTCTAGACTCTCTCCGAGAAGCTTTGGATTCGACGCCGCGTTCAGCTCTTTGCGGTCCGGTTTCGGGATTGCTGTGCGGAGAGCACGTAAGACTCCGGTTGTTACCCGATTGCTTCCGTCTTTGATCCGAGGCAGCTCAACTGCCTTTGGGAAGACGTTTGTGTCAGATTTTTCATCCGGGCCCGTACCTGGCGCTAGTGCTTGGAGCGGTTTCAGCGAACTTCGGATACTGTCGGATGAGAATGGTTTATATTCAGATGAGACCAGTAGGGTGAGCGATAGCGATTCATCCTCGATAATTTTTTCGATGTCTGGAAAAGGCCGAGTCTCAGTCCAAGTACGATAGATTGACTGAAGATCCTTTTCAACGGAGGCCCAGCAGTCACTACTGCATGCATTCTCGGTACGCTTAGCTTCAGCTTTCTTTATGCTAGGAGTGCGGTAGAAGCGCTTTGAAGGACTCGATAACGGACTGTGGGGGTTGGGCGATGGACTCAGAGGAAGCCCGCAGCTCGAGGGCGGCCGTCGCCTCCTCAAGCGGTTGTAGTGATCAGTTCCAACGAAAGTCAAACGGCTGGGTTTGGTGTCGCGCGAAGAATGCTTCACTCCATGCTCCATGGTATTAAACGGAACTGTTCGATTTGTTTTCTCGGCCGCATCGCTGCTTGTCCGCTTGCGCTTTTGGAGCATCCTCAGTTGCTGATGACGCTCCAAGGTCGCTGCGAGATCCAATGCGCCGATGCTGAGGATATCCTGTTCCAGGACGGTGATGGGATCAAAGCACCCTTCACTGCTCAAATGGGAAGATGTTGAACGTTTCTTCAATGAGAAACTTCCCAGGGTGTGGGGCTCCACTCCGTGCTGCTTTACCGCTTTGATATTTTCCTCCAAGGTGTCGCCAGCACGACGAAGAGTAGGCGTGATACTCTTGTTGGATGTTGCTAAGTGGGTTACTGTGGGGTGGAAAGAGTCAATACCAGCTGTAGAAGTCTATAGAGGCACCAGTTAAGGGGATTGTGCAGGAGCTGCAACTTACTACTAATAAGCCTCACTGCTACACGCAACAGTAGACGCTTCACCGACTCGACGCTATCGTCAGGATTGAAAACATCGCTCATGAACAAGTTGTGAAGATCCTCTTCGCTGAAGTCGTTTCGCCATGCAGTCATATCTGTCAAGACTGTGCTGATTCGATGGCGATGTAAATCCCACGGATCCTTATCACCGGAATTTAACATATCTACCAATGTGTCATCTAGACACATTTCATGATTGTCTTCAACTGAAGCTGAATCCGATCCTTTATCAAGGTGTTCCATATTGTCGTTACTGGTGAGGGTTTTCCGTCGGCATGGTGCGGCCTGAGTGCTCTTAGGCAAAGCCTGAAGCGGATTCGAACGGTGGCACGAAAGTCCTGCGAGGAAATCCAAGATGGAGTCGCATAGCTTTACATATGCAGTTGAAAGTTGATCATTATCAGAGCTTGTTACCGTTGCCAAATGCTGGTGAGGAGGAGAGGTGTTCCCTGGACTCCCGGGCGATTTTAGAGGCTCCCCGTCCTTCTCAGGGCTTAGCCGGCTGTGCGCAGCTTCCAGTGCGGGTGGCGACTCTCCCATGCCTTCTGTACCCATTGATGGTAGATACAAGTTTCCGAAAAGTTTGAAGTGGCAGTGGCTTTCACTGAGGAAATTTCGGCTAGGCTACTAGTGACCCACCAGGGGGAGGTGCACAAGATGGATGGATAACGCGAAGTCCGCTGTAATACGAGGAAAACACGTATGTATGCACGATCTTGCAGAAAGCTGCCTGACCGGTTTGAGCGGAGATATCAGTTTGGAGGGTGCAAGCGTTGCGAATCCGGCAACGAGAATGCGCAGTGAAAGAGGGGTCAGCTGCAAGGCCGACGAAATAATAAACGCTGGGACGGTTGCTCATTTGGTAACGCCCTTGATCCCCACCAATAAGGGACGCTGTGACACAAAAAGCTCAGCTCTTTGCATATGGGCTGAGCGGCTACAACTGCGGGAAGAATGAATCTGACTGAAAAGTTACTCCGTACCCCAGGGTACGTATCGCTTTCGGCTCTAGCCTGCATTGCGCCAACAGTTGTACCGGATAGCGACATTACCCTTCGTAGCTATCAGCAGTCGGTGTGCTAGTAACAACTCTAAGTAGAGAGGAACGTATCCTGGGCTAAGCTCCCAAAGGGGTCATTTACATGTCTGCGAAGCCTCCGCGTATCCATTCCCACCTAGCTATAGGTAACGCCTAGTGGGGAACCAATCTGCCAACCAAGCCCCAGTACTTCTTGGAGGTCAACACTGCCGGGCACCCGCGTAGGTCCTTCACGCACCTCTCGCGAATCGGACGTGCCGAGTACTTGAGGTAGGGTAGTATGCATTATGCATGAAAGCCTGGTGTATCAACACACCTGGTCTGGTTAATCTGCCCGTCTTGCCCCGCAGCCAGGAGGGATGCGATTTTCGGGCATCCAAAAGATCCTTGGAAACTGCATCCTGTTTAAGCAGCCTATTTCTCGTCAAAGGCTGAGGGCCGCAAGCAGTATTCTCCAGATTCATTCATCTGACAACAAACCAAAGCCGAAGTTCAACAACATGGCAAGTCACCCTATCACTGGAGTAACCGGCCACGCATAGGAAGTAGGCTAAGACCCAGTCAAGGCAGAGATATTTGGAACCGCCCTCGCCGCTGCTGGCGCCCTGGAGCAGACTATTAAATTGATCAAACGTATTCGATCTGCAAGGAATAGCCCAAAAGACCTGCCCCCGGTCCTAGAACGCCATATGAAAACTGTGGAAGAGACGTTGAAAATCGTGGAGTTGATCGAAGACCAGGAGCCGCTCAAAACAGAGAACATCAAAAGCGTTCTGTTGAAAATCCAAGAAACGGGCAAGTCTGTGACGGAATGCCTCCAGGAAATGAATGTTGCACTTGAAAAGGGCGGGCTAAAGAATTTCGTCCACCAGATGCGTTCTGGGTCTGATGATCTTGCACGACTTGATACGTTGATGAGAGACTTGGCCTTGTCCAAGGTGGACCTCGGAGTCAGCCTAGAGTTGGTCAGTGTCGGATTGACATATAAGGTCGGCGAGGCCATTGCTGTGAACACTGCCGTTGTCGAGGACCTGAACAGTCGACTCAAAGCACAGCTGGGCGACCAGTATGGCCTCAAGCTGGCAACTATTGTCCAGAACCGGAAAGCCAACGGTATGCAAGCCGCAAGTTACAATGGACTCACTACGTTTGTGTTGCTAAACTCCTTCAGCGGACGGCACCGTTAGCCTCACGGCGGCCGACATAGCCGAACTGTCGGCCAAGCCTCACGATTTAGAATCTGATGATTTTGGTACACATGGCCAGAAGTACAAGAAGCGCATAATCAAGGACAACAGGGCGCTCAGACAGGGTTTCATGCTAAATGTTCCCGTTGCCGGCGAACAGGACATATGGGACCATATTGACGAGATAGAAATCTCCAACAACCTTGCCGAGGATGGGGGAACGATGTTCAATTATCCAGTGTCTAAGGAAGTTTTACTGGCTGGACTTGCGCGTCGTTGATGGGCGACACAACTACCTATACACTGGGACTGTTCAGCTACAATGAGGATTGCGACGGGTTCACTATCTACCATCCGGTGCTTTCCAGTTGCAGGGACAATTGTATGCATGTAAGGTTTTGTCTAATCATATATCGATGATTCAAACCCAAAACGAATGTGAATCAACGACGGAAGCGTTCCGCAGTATCAGCCATGGATTATGAAAATGCGAAAAGGACCGATACCCCCAGGTTTAATAAAAGATGCCGGATGAGCGCACAAATGGTGGCTGTAAAGCGCTCATATCGGCTCAGCGCTCAGCCCATATCGTATTAACATTCAGCAACTTCCATTTCCGGCGGTCTTTGCAGCGCCCACCTGCTGCCACCTGCTGTCCTACCACACCGGCTCATGGAACATAGGCAAAACCCACCAATGTAGCGCAGATCTACCTGTTCATATCATGGACAGCCATCGGCAGCCCTGAGCATGTCATTGGTATGCCTGTTTACCCTTCGGCACGGGCCAGAACCTCCTCATGGGTCTCTTTATAATTACCGAACCCTAAGTTGTGCAGCGTTCCTGTCGGAGAAGCGAAGCCTGTTCGAAGCTTGCAACAAGCACTGCTTCTTTCCGTAGGCTCGGCGTTTTCATATCCGCACGGGGAGTAAGCGCACACCGACTTGATAGCTAGCTATAGCTGCGGGGTCCACTTACATTAGAATCTGTATCTGTATCCTTCTCTCGCCGTGATCGCTCCTTCCCGCTAATTCCCTTTCTTTTTTACGGCAGCAAATGCTTGTCCCCTTTCTTCATAACCATACTGTACAGAAGTCTGTGTGTATCGTTGCACACCGTAAATGAGCCACGAGCGAAATCCCAGCCTCGCGGGGGCAGACCAGCGCCCTCAGCCACCGTCTCAACTCCAGACTAGCAATAATAAGGTCGGGCAAAATGGAATTTTAGTGGCTGCTATGTACGATAGTAGCTCGAGTGACTACAGTAGCAAGTCTCAAATGTACATTGGCGCGCTGAATGTGGAAAACTTGCATTTCTATCATCCTCAGGCAGCCGAGTCCCGTAAGATGGTGTCGAATGGTTCGTACCCCTATTGCATGCCGAGTCCATTTTGTAAACCGTCATTAATGCGGAGCTAACATTGTCGAACCAGGGCAAATAAAGACTTTGACAGAGATGCGGTCACTCCAAACCCAAAGGCCCGATGCCGTTGCAATCCCTCCTAGCACTCCTGAGAGTGTGGCAAATCCTAGGTATACAGCCCCGCCGCAGTCTCTCGCACCTGTGGCGACATTTTCGCCCGGATCAATGTCGAGTACACCGGCATACTATACGGATACCGGCGACGTTGAACCGTCTACAGCTTCTAGTTTCCCCTCTTTGAGTTGGCACATCTACCTGAATAATTGTCTCCAAGCCGCACAAAGCATTACGAAAAAGCATGACTTCATCTGTAAGCAGCTTGAGCCTCGCAGCAGTGAGTTGGAAATCGTTATTACGGAGCTCAAAGTACAAAGAACCATCTGCCAGTCGCAGAGTGAAGCTCTAAGGAGATTGTACACCCCCAGAACCGCACTGGTAGACATCAGTCAGGTTGAGAAACTGGTCAAGGAGGCGTTCAACGCGCTGCAGATCGTGAAGAAGAAGTATGGAGGGCTTTCTCAGCTGCTCCTTAGAGTGCTTGGGAGCATAACAGGAAGTAAGAAATTCAAAGTAGGTGCTCAAATACTGTTTGGTTCGTTGTACATTCCGCTAAATTGGGTCACACAGCAATCGCCTAAGAAAAATCGGAAATCCTACCGTTCACCAAAAGCTGCCAACGGCATCGAGATGAAAGAGCAATACGTGGTTAGTCTCTACAAAAAGATAGCAAGCGCCACCCCATACCTACGCTATTTCCGAGGCATTTGCTCCTCGCTCTCGAACGTGCAACTATCTCAGCAGAGAAAAACACTCAGCGCGGCCGAGGAGCAGGCGTTCCATAGGTTCTCCATATGCCGGAAAGTTTCAGCCCATCTTCACGAGCAGCTCCGTCGAGCTTGTCCCCACCACCCTGAGCACCGGGTCTATTTCAATTTACAGGTCAGTGAAACTCTGGACCAATCAATACCGGAATTAAGCTTTTATCTTGCGTTCGAAACCACGAAACTCACCAGGAACGACCCTGGTTTGGTATGGTTCAAGGCGCAATCGACTCTGTTCGCCTCCGAGGCTGAAAAGACGCCAAGCGTGCTCCGGAGCAGCAGATCGAAATCGAAATCGATTTCATACCGCGGGGTCGTAAAGAATGTTGGCCGGAGTATGGCAAAGAGAGGATTTCCAATTTCAGGGAGTGTTCCTGTGGAGAATACCCGAGGTTCCTCATGCTTGGGCGGAGAGCAAGCATGTGCAATTAGAGTCATTGGCTCAACCTGCCTCGCGAACCTTCGTCAACAAACAGGACATTGGGCTGCTGACCTTCCCGATCTTATGGATAAAGGCACATTTACGGCCGGCCGGAATCGGCTGTATTACCCAGAAATACTGTATGACGCCCACAGTCACCCAGTTTCACTGTCACAGTGGATTACCGAAAAGCGTTATGTTGATGTCTCCTCTGGATCGGTTGTTCCAACAATCATCTTAAACTTGATGCGAATCAAGGTAGCACGCTTACTATGCGAGGCAGTTCTGCGGCTCACCCCAACGTTCTGGTCCCAGACCACACTCAACAGTGAGCAACTGTTGATTGTGGATCGGATATCAGGCGGCTTTCTTGAGCGCGTTCTCGAGCCACACCTCAGCGTGCGGTTAGACAAGTGGTCTCAGTCGAAGTACAGTCTACCTGCGCAACAAGTCTCACCAAGAGGTAGCGAGACACTGCTCCGAATTGGAATTATTCTCCTAGAGATAGCTCATTTAAGGCTGGTTCAAGGGTTGAGAGAAAACGAAGCGGACGAAATCGACAGGACTGATCCAAGCTTCAACCTGGTTACGAAGCTTTGCGGTATAAGTCTCCAGAAACAGTTCGGTCGCTTAGACTATGCGAAAGCGGTAGATTATTGCCTTAATCCGCCGAGTTTGGGGCTTGATATTTCTGACGTCGACTTTCACAAAGAATTCTACCAGGTCGTTATTGTTAGGCTTGAGAAGATTGAGAGAAACCTTGAGCTTGCTCTCGAGAGGCAAAGGAGAGTTACGGACTGTCAATACGTATAATGCGATAGCACAAGATGTCTCTTCTATAAGCCCGTCAGTGGGCATACAACGACCGTACTGTGCCAATGCATTGGTACGTACAGCTTGAGGCTTTGAAATGGCTTCAAGCCAACGCTGATTGTCTTGCGAGGCACACATCCCTATGTAGATGTGGGCTTCTGAGAACCAAGTGGAAGGTCTTTGGTTTCGACAGGGCTTTGGGGCGCTGGCCAAGATAATAAAGAAATGGTGGTTTTGCTGGGAGAAGATGGATCCGAGAAGACAACATGGGAAGAATTGGACATTATGAATAATATAGTTTGACTAAGAGATGAGGAGTTGCGCAGAACTTGACAACCAAAACACTGTTGATTCGAGGGTAGTAGAAAAGAAGAGGAATATCTTCAAGAACAGGGGAGAAACATGTCTTTTGCCGTTTCTGGCCTATCCACGGTGAGACCTGGAACAGATGGGATCGGATTCAACGGTGAAGCTGAAGCTGAGTGGACGACAGGATAAGATCCAGGTGGAGAGACAAAACTAGAGCAAACCAAACGTAGCTGCAACATAGCTTCAGAGACTACGTGAGCGAAAGGCTGATGAGTGAGACGCATCCAATCCGGTCATTACTGCGGTCAGAGTTGTCGAGAGCGGTGATCCTTAGTTTCCTTTGAGTCGTGTCTGCGTAGTAATAGGAACTCGCAGCGCGCTGCAGCTGGAACGCCCGGGTCTCTGTCTTCAATGTAGAGTCTGGAAAATGTGACAGTCAGTTGCCTCAATGATGAACAGGTGCGGTATGCGTGTGCCGCTGGTGCCACATTCCACAATGTAATCATTATATAACAGTAGAGCATCATCTGGAAGGCTGAGTGAGCTGTGTCAGCAGTACCACAACCAACGAGGTACGGAATGGAGAATGCAGATCGAAGATGGCACATGCGTTGCAGTTGGAATGGGGGAAAAGGTGTTTGTTGTCAGTGATACCGTACAGCACCTATTCTTTGAGGTGAACCCCTTCT
Organism: Westerdykella ornata; assembly: GCF_010094085.1. Classification (NCBI taxonomy): domain Eukaryota; kingdom Fungi; phylum Ascomycota; class Dothideomycetes; order Pleosporales; family Sporormiaceae; genus Westerdykella; species Westerdykella ornata. Next base: position 1,321,471 of record NW_022986854.1, read on the forward strand.
TTAAGGGAGTTAAGCCTAATTAGTTTACCGCCCTATCTCCGTCAACTAAAGGGCGGCAGAATCCTGTTACAGCCTGTCGCGGTGCAAGAGTAAAGAGATTCTCCTAGGATATCTCCTCTCCTACGCTATAATAAACTAAGAAATAAAAACTGTACAGGGACATAGTCTTTACAGCCCTTTCTATCTAATTTGTACAAGCTTCCTCTGTACAGGAATCTTGCAGAAACAGTAGTGTTCGAAACTGCAAAGAAGGGGTTTACCTCAAAGAATAGGTGCTGTACGGTACGGAATAAAAAGTGTGGTTTGAGAGGCCAGAGAGGGCCGGGGACAGCTTTCCAAGGCACGAGCCGTCCGGAGCTAGCGCAAGGAACAGGCTAGCTGCCTTCCACTTTGGGCAAAGTGTCAAACGGCGCGGTTCTTGGCAGGGCCGTCGGAGTGCGAACCAGCACCAACGGTCTCATGGCGAGCGACCCCCCAAGCCCTGAGCAGCCTCACCTCCACCTCCACCCTTCCTCTCAGTGCTCTCACTGCCACTCGTGCCACTCGTACCACTCTCGGGTTGCGCAGAGCACACACTTCGCGCCCAATTCCCCTTCTTCCGGTCACTCTTTTGCCTGCGCGGCTCCATTCCCAAACCGACCCTCCTTTCGGCTGCACGCTCGCGCCCGTCTCTCCTTTCCACCCCCTTCCGCGCCCAATTGTCACCCTGCCGTTGAATCTCACCTCCATCACCGCCATACGACCGATAGCAGAACTCGCGCCGATCGTCTTCACCAGCTGCGCCAATTCTTTTATATATCCCCTCCCGCTGCCGGATACTCCCATCCGCTCCTGAAACGCTTCAGACTTTGTCGCGCTTCAGACTCTCGACGCCCCCACAGCTGGTCTATGTCTATCATGCGCAGTGCGTAAGAGCATCATTCCGAGCCGGCACACCCCCTTACCGCACGCCTCCAGCCTTAGACCCAACCGTTCGTTGAAAACCCGTCCCCTGTCGCTCTTCCGAACTTCTCGCCAGTGGTGTGCAGCTGGCCTGTCACCACCCTACCACATCTTAACGACATTCACGGCTCCCGAGCGTAGCTACATGTTTTAGCACCGCGCTCAAGTCACTCCTTACACCAACAGCTGGACTGGAAGCCGTTGCCGTTGACCGGATACCTCTCTTAATACCCTCAAGCCGCCAACCATGGGTTGCTGCGGCGATCGCGAGAAGGCCATTGCCGTGAGCGAGGAACAGAAATGGGACTATATTGTATGTCTTGTTGCAATCTCCTCTCGAACCTGCTGACTCTCTTCGCAGACCCTGTCCGACTTCAAGTCTCGTTCCTGCCTGACTCCACTCTCCTATGCATGGCTGTGGATTCTCGTCATAATTTCCGTCGCCGTCTACGCTGCCGATGCCTTCACTGCCGTCAATCTCCTCGCCTTCAACAAATGGTCTAGTGAGGTGCGCCCCAAGGTCAGCTTCGATGTCGCCAAGTGGATCTTCGCCGTGTGCATCATCCTCTCCTACGTCTTCCTAATGTATCGCTGGCTGAGGGCATGGCGCGTCATTCGTTCTGGAAGCGTTACTGAGAGCTACCTGGAACCTCTCGCTGCCATTTTTCAAAGTATGCGTATTACAAGAAGGGGTCAAGGCTGGCGTCGGTTCTTGGTCTTTGCCGAACTGACGAGAAGCAAAAAGGGCGCCGATTATCTGGCGCTCTTCGTCTACTTCCAATTCAAAGGTAAGCCACAACGGCCGCGCTGCCCTATCATGGTACCTAATTCTTCTTAGGCGCGCTCCTCATCATACTGGCACAAGGGCCCCGCATGGTCATCAATGCCTTGACCCTGTGGGCCGTCATGCAGGCCCAACTCATCCCTGTTGGTGAACATGCTGCTCCCAAAGATCGATCGCCCGTCCTCCAGTTCTTCATGAACATCGAGACTATGACCAAAACCGGCAACACGCGGGAAACAGTCATCTATTTTGCCATGCTGTTTTCTCTGGTCATTTGGGTCATCGCTGCCCTGTCTTTGTTCCTGTCCCTCATATTCTACGTGTTCTTCCTGTGGCATTATATTCCCAGCTCCGACGGAACCCTGACCCAGTACTGCCGACGCAAAGTCGAAGCTCGTCTCGGAAGGGTCGTGAGCAAGAAGGTCAAGAAGGCCTTGGAAAAGGAGGATCAGAAACGCCGCGAGGAGGAGAGTGGTCTCAAGAAGAAGGGTGATACCGAAGGAGCTCCAAGGGCGCCAACTCTTCCGAAGCTTGCAGGCACGGACGAGGACACCGCTTCAGTGTTTTCCATGAGCACCTCGACCACAACACTGCCGCCTTATGCTCCCAACGGACCCACGAGGTCCAACACAACCAGTACCAACGCCACATCAAGGACTCTGGCCATGACGCCCTCGCTGCCTTCATTGAGCGAACGGCCGATTCCCAACCGATCTGATACGTCCTTCACCTACGCATCGGACGCACCTCTTCTCAGTCAGGCTGGAAACATGGGAATGTCCTCGCCTGTGCCACCGATGCCCCAGCTTGATCGAGAAGGCGACTATTTCCAAGCTGGACCTGGGCCTCGTCCCATGCCTCGTGGTCCTCCTGGACGTCCATTCTCGCCCATGTCCCAGGGACGAGCCCCTCCGTACTCGCAGCGAGGCCCACTCCCGCCCGTCAAGACGTCCTTCTCGGATGGTCGTGGGACCCCGTCCGGGCAGCTGATTTCTCCCCTGCCTAGCGAAACCGGTACGCGAAACCCACCGTACCCGTCGCAGGGCCAGATCGCCGACCCGACTTTCTCACCATATGATAACCGAGCCCCCAGAACGGGACCAGCGTACGAGATGTCGCCCGTAGACATGACACCTGTAGACAACCGTGGCCCGCAAGAATACGATTACCCGCTAGACATTGCAGACGAGTATCAGCGTCCTCAACTGCCCAACGCTCTTCGCCCAGCATCTCCGGCCCAGCATACAACCCAGAACACCCGGACATCGCCCCCACCGTCGCGGGCCGGTACGGCTCCTCCAAGGAACCCTCGTGCAGGTCTTCCAGCTGCCCTACAATCCGCAATACAACGGCGCGAAGCCTCGCAACCTCTCCCGAACCGGGGTCCTAATGGCATGCCGCAGCAAAGGAGCGCCACGGCGCCTCTGCGACAACCGGGGTGGACCCATGATCCCTATGCCAGGAGCAACACTGCGGCGCCAGGTGCTCAAGGATACAACGGATACTAGCCAAGTCCAGCAGCTGGGAATGCGGGCGTACGGACACGATTTGATACCATGACTGATTGTTTTTTCTTTTCTAGCTCAGTTGCATGGATGCATAATGAGGCGTTCATCATTTCTTCGACGGGATCGTATCCAAGGATTCGATTCCGACTTTCCGTAGGCGACATATATGGGAGGATTGACGATGCTTTTATGTGCAGATACCCTTTCACCAATCTACTCGCTCCTATGGGCGGAGCCACGGCCAGCTGGATTAGCTCTGTGTGAGCTTTGCAGGAGCTTTGGGGGGGCTGTAGTGTCCAAATACACAGAATGGAGTGTTTTGCAGAGAATGTTGCCTTTCGAGAGCTACTGCTAAGTCAAGTTCGCTCTCTGACGGACTGACAAGCAGCAACAAGTTCCTCCCCCTTGGGCCCGCTTCTGGTGACATCGAATGCTATGGAACTGCTGACAAACGACTACTCGCACCGAGAAAACCGGTGAACCCTCGGCACTAGGGGTGAAATACGGTTATAGGCCGGGTAAGAGCCGTCACGCAGGCCGACTTATTCCCTGGTGAGGCCTAAAGATCGGCCTTGAGTGCACCTCAAGTGAAGGGTAGTTAAAAGTGGCGGGAAGCTGAAGCTGGGTGACAAATCAAACGTACGCCATACCTGATTGGGGCATGGTGGACCGGCGCAACCTCATCGACAAGCTTCGCACGTCACCGTCCAAGGTGCGCTGGAACCGCGGGTAGACTATCGATATAAAGCCGTCATGGAGACGTCTTTGAGGGATAAATTTTTGCTCTACAGCGCTCAATTGCTTTTCCCTCCCTGAGATACAGATACACTCATTGTGCCTGTTACTTCTACACATCTAGCATCCTTTCACACTTCATTCAACCTTCACGAGTTTGATACCCACCGGAATTTAATTCCGAAAGCCACAATAATGACGGGCGAGCACTCACATCACGGCTCGAACGTCCAGGTGAAGGGGGAGAATCACCTGGAAAACAAGGCTGCGCCTGGAATCTCCTACTTCACTCCCCTGCAGGATCCTCCAGCGGGCACTGCCCTGACGATGAAGGATGGCAGCAGCAAGATCCCCAAGCTGTTCACACCCATCAAGCTCCGAGGTTTGACGCTACAGAACCGCATTGCTGTATGTTACATCACTCGTAGGAATCGCAATCACGCATACTAACCTGCCCCAGCTCTCCCCTCTGTGCCAATACTCGGCGCAAGACGGCCACCAAACAGACTGGCACCTCACGCACCTGGGCGGCATCATCCAACGCGGGCCCGGCCTCACCTTCGTCGAAGCCACCGCCGTCCTGCCCGAAGGCCGCATCACGCCCGAAGACTGCGGCCTGTGGAAGGACTCGCAGATCGAGCCGCTGCGCCGTGTCGTCGAATTCGCACACAGCCAGAACCAGAAGATCGGCATCCAGCTTGCGCACGCCGGCCGCAAGGCCAGCACCGTCGCGCCGTGGCTGAGTGCCGGCGATGTCGCGGGTCCCGAACTCAACGGCTGGCCTGATAACGTCAAGGCTCCGAGCGCGATCCCTTACAACGAGCGCCACGCCCAGCCCAAGGCGATGACGAAAGCGGACATTGAGGAGTACAAGCAGGCCTTTAAAGCGGCCGTCGAGCGCGCCGTCAAAGCCGGCGTCGACGTCATCGAGATCCACAATGCGCACGGGTACCTGCTCCACTCGTTCCTGTCGCCCGCGTCGAACCAGCGCACGGATGAGTATGGCGGGAGCTTCGAGAATCGGATCCGTCTAACGCTCGAGGTGGTCGAGTTGGCGAGACAGACGATGCCGAAGGATATGCCTTTATTCCTGCGGATCAGCGCCACGGATTGGCTCGAGGAGGCTGGGATCGAAGGCTGGACGGTCGAGCAGACGTGTAAACTCGCGCCGTTGCTGGCGGAGCGCGGAGTGGACCTGCTCGATGTGTCGTCGGGAGGTTTGCACGAGAAGCAGCATATCCACGGCGGGCCGGGGTACCAGGTGCCGTTTGCCAATGCGGTGAAGAAGGCGGTTGGGGATAAGATGGCGGTGAGTGCGGTGGGGAGTATCACCGAGGGGAAGCAGGCGAATGGGTATCTGGAGGAAGGGGGTCTGGATATGGTTTTCGTGGGGCGCATGTTTCAGAAGAATCCTGGGCTGGTTTGGTCTTTTGCGGAGGATCTTGGGGTCGAGGCGAGGTGGGCGAATCAGATTCGGTGGGGGTTTGGAGGGAGGGGTGGGAAGAGTGGGAAGGCTTAGGGTGAATGATCCATTATGCGTATAGATATCCTTAGATCTATAAGAAAGATTTGACACAGTCATGGCAGTACACAGTATAATCATCCTGGACCATGCGATATTCAACTCGATCCTTCATCTATAGATTGCCATTCCCGCCACAGTTCGATCTCCCAACACTGCAGCCTAGCAATCACGAACATCAATAAAGACAAGTATACCTCCCCGTCTGGCTCTTACAAGTGCAACTCCCCTAGTCCTCCAGTGACTCAAAGCCTTGTCTACTACGTGGCCATACTCGCACAAAACGCCTATGCCTTGCACGTGCCACTAAAGTACACGTATCCTCTTCATCCAATAGGGACTCATCGCCACAGCGGCTTGTTCTAAGAGCGCCATTGGTGGAGCAGGATAAAATAATAAAAGAGGGCCGATTACTTGAGGTTTTGTCAGTTTGCCGCTGAGGTGAGTGAGGCTGAGACAAAGAGGACAGGTTGGCAAGTTTTAGGGTTTCCAAGATTGGCTGATGGCGGAGGAGAAAGTTAGGTTGGCTTGGTATTGGACAGGTGGCTGATGCGCAGGGTGTGAGAATAAGGTGGCGAGGGGGGTAATGGTATGTTGGTTCGGGAGGGCGTGGTAGGAGAGATATGTAGGCAGTATAGGGCTACAATGGTTGGGAGAGGAGGTGGAAAGGTGCGGGTACTACATGATAGACTAGATTACCACTTGCCTGTACAAACCGAAAAGGGGGGAATCAATTGATCAAGAAAGAGAAGAGGCAACACAGAGTTCCCCGTACTGTGTACCACAGTATACTTTCTACACAGTACAACACTGCGGCGAAGCGGGCCCAATTCTATAACCATCGAAGTTTCCAGCACGAGGCGAAGTCTACCGCTGAGGAGGAGCAATTGAGGCTGGAGATTTCCGATCCGGCAATCGCCTTACCACTTCCGCACCTAGCGCGCCAAGACCTCCGCTGACCGCCTTCACCGCGGCGGCATAACTGGCAACATCGCAAGGTGGCCTCAAAAAACCTCCAGGTACGCCTCTCGCGCCATATAACTCCCCACCCACCGCCCGGAGATCCCTCCTCCTTCACTCCTTCAATCCTCCACCCCATCAACCGCCCCAATCAACAGCTCTCCTCTTTTTCTGTTTCTTCCTTTTTTGAAAGATACCCGGGGACTTCTATTAGAAGCTTGCCCATTTCATTTTCCACCCCCTCCCCCCAGAGCTGGGAGATTGATTTCCTTGCTTTGCTCGACGCATAGCGGGCGGTCAATTGGGATACGTTCTATACAGACACACCTCCTCACACACACCCACAATGGCTCGACGGTCGAGGGGCGCTCAGCGCTCCACCTGGAGCATCGCTCTGTACCTTCTCCTCGTCCTGGTCGGCGGTCTGATGCTGGCCCGGACAGCACGCGCCGACGACACAAAGGAAGCGGTCAAGGACGACTCTGGCAAGGTCCAGGGTCCTGTCATTGGTATCGATCTGGGAACGACATACTCTTGTGTCGGTGTCATGAAGGGCGGAAAGGTCGAAATCATAGCCAACGATCAGGGTAAGTGGAGACGCATGTACGAATGTTTTCGAGCGGCACTGACAGCGCCCAGGTAACCGTATCACTCCTTCCTGGGTAGCCTTTACCGATGAGGAACGCCTCGTTGGTGACGCCGCGAAGAATCAGTACGCCAGCAACCCCCACCGGACCATCTTCGACATCGTAAGCATCCCTGCCGTCGCTCAAATCGGATTGGTACTGACTGTGGCAGAAACGTATCATTGGTATGAAGTACAACGACAAGTCTGTACAGCAGGATATCAAGCACTTCCCCTTCAAGGTCGTCAATAAGAGCGGTCAACCCCGCGTCCAGGTCGAGGTCCGTGGAGAGGAGAAGACCTTCACTCCGGAGGAAATCAGCGCCATGGTTCTTGGAAGTGAGTGCGCATGCGTAAATTGCCTGCATACTCGGTAACTAACAAATCACAGAGATGAAGGAGGTTGCTGAGAGCTACCTCGGCGAGACTGTCAAGAACGCCGTCGTCACCGTCCCCGCCTACTTCAACGACGCCCAGCGTGCCGCCACCAAGGACGCTGGAACCATCGCCGGCCTTAACGTTCTCCGTGTCGTCAACGAACCCACCGCTGCCGCTCTGGCGTATGGCCTCGACAAGACCGACCAGCCCGAACGCCAGGTCATCGTGTACGATCTCGGAGGTGGTACTTTCGACGTCTCCATCCTCACCATTGAGGAGGGCGTTTTCGAGGTCCAGGCCACCGCTGGAGATACACACCTCGGTGGCGAAGATTTCGATAACCGTGTCATCAACTACCTCGCCAAGAAGTACAACAAGGCGAAGAACGTCGACATCACCAAGGACCCCAAGACCATGGGTAAGCTGAAACGCGAGGTGGAGAAGGCCAAGCGCACGCTCTCGTCGCAGAAGACGGCCAAGATTGAAATCGAATCCTTCCACAAGGGCGAGGACTTCTCCGAGACCCTGACCCGCGCCAAGTTCGAGGAGCTCAATAATGACCTCTTCAAGAAGACGCTCAAGCCGGTTCAGCAGGTTCTGGACGACGCCAAGCTCACCAAGGACCAGATCGATGACATTGTCCTCGTTGGTGGTTCCACCCGTATTCCCAAGATCCAGCAGATGCTGGAGGAGTTCTTCGGAAAGAAGGCTCGCAAGGACGTCAACCCCGACGAGGCTGTCGCTTACGGCGCCGCCGTTCAGGGTGGTGTTCTCGCTGGTGACGCCGCCACGGGCCAGGTCATCCTCATGGACGTGAACCCTCTAACTCTCGGTATTGAGACGACTGGTGGCGTCATGACCCACCTCATCAAGCGTGGTACCACCATCCCCACCAAGAAGAGCCAGATCTTCTCGACCGCCGCCGATAACCAGCCCGTCGTCCTGATCCAGGTCTACGAGGGCGAGCGCGCAATGACGAAAGATAAGTGAGTGTTTTATTTTCGTTTTCCCCTTCTTCACCGTCATCAGAGAAGTGCCCGACACAAAGCCCTTGTTGCTAATCATTCTCAACAGTAACCTTCTCGGCAAGTTCGAGCTCACCAACATTCCGTAAGTAGCCACAGCTTTCCAAGTTGAGATCATGAGCTAACAATTTGTAGTCCCGCGCCCCGTGGTGTTCCCCAGATTGAGGTCACCTTCGAGCTCGACGCCAACGGTATCCTCAAGGTGTCTGCTGTTGACAAGGGCACTGGAAAGTCCGAGACCATCACCATCACTAACGACAAGGGCCGCCTTTCCCAGGAGGAAATCGAGCGCATGGTTGAGGAAGCCGAGAAGTATGCCGAGGAGGACAAGGCCAACCGCGAGCGCATTGAGGCCCGCAACAAGTTGGAGAACTATGCCTACAGCTTGAAGAACCAGCTCAACGACGACGAGGGCCTTGGTGGCAAGGTTGAGGATGACGACAAGGAGACGCTCCAGGACGCCATCAAGGAGGCGCAGGACTGGCTCGAGGAGAATGCGTCGTCGGCGACGAGCGAGGACTTTGACGAGCAGTTTGAGAAGCTCTCGCAGGTGGCGTACCCCATCACGTCGAAGCTGTACGGCTCGGCGGGAGGTGCGGGCGGCGAGGATGAGGAGCCTACCCACGACGAGTTGTAGAGGGGGGTTTCTGTTTCTGCAAAAGTCCATCTAGCACATGACATATTATCTTTGCATGAGCGAGCCACGCTGGCTGGGGCAGACCGAGAGGTGCCCCTTGTACACTATAGTTCTTGTTAGAGCGCAGAGTGGAGCCATAGTCTAGACAGCGGGTGGTGAACTTGAACGGAGTCTGGGTATGTTCAATGTGAAATGTTTTCCAAAGTTTTGGATTCAGTTTTGTGTATGATGAGTGATTGCATAGGTGATACCGAGGTGTGGTCTGTCCAGGTGGGAGAGGCGGATTGGATGGCTTGCTTTCGAATGTTGCGTCTTCCCTCCCTCCCTTGCATAATACTGCGGCTTTCCACATCCGACTGAACATCCGGCTGCAACTCCTCTGTAGGTGGAATTGCCTACCCGGCAACAAGCTAACTAGCTACGACTTAAATAATGCGAATTTTCTTCTTCTTTTTAAACATACTGCTATACGTAGAGGCGCGCTCTAGAGGCGCGCTACGAAGCTAATCGCAGGAGACCTCCTCTATTGCTGCGCCCTGCTAGTTGTCTAAATTGGATGTGGAAAACAGCAGTACAGAGGAAGTGCAGGGGGGTGTTCAGTCGGACGTGGGAGGAGGCGGTAGACACATTCCGCGACTGCCCCATTGAGCAAGTAAGGAGCAAAAAGAAGGAAAGAAGGGAGGGAGGAGAGCAAAGGGCGAGGGAAGAAGAAAAAGCTTGATTTGACGACGTCTCCTCCCATTCTGTTTCCTTCCTCCTCTGATCTCTTCTTCTTCTTCTTCTTCTTCTTCTTCTTCTTCTTCTTCTTCTTCTTCTTCTTCTTCTTCTTCTTCTTCTTCTTCTTCTTCTTCTTCTTCTTC
>NW_022986854.1:1331456-1484870 GCF_010094085.1 Westerdykella ornata
TCTTCTTCTTCTTCTTCTTCTTCTTCTTCTTCTTCTTCTTCTTCTTCTTCTTCTTCTTCTTCTTCTTCTTCTTCTTCTTCTTCTTCTTCTTCTTCTCCTCCTCCTCCTTTCCACCTTCTCTCCTTCGTGCCTCTTCTGTTCTCCCTCCCAGACACACAGAGCGAAATGGATTGCGAATAAACAGGATCTATCACTATTATCGCTTTTCTTCTCTGGAATGGCTGACTGCATATCGATGGGACCGCGGAGACGAGATGAGAGACTCTCATGTGCTTCTGTGAGCATCCAGATGCTCCTTCCCAATTGCTTCCTTTTCCTTCCGAGGCGATGGCAAGGCAAGGAAAGCAGGGCGACACTCCAAAGAGGACCTGAAGTTGTACTATGATGATTTACACGCACCAAACTCGAGCTGCAAAAAAGTATACACACTCATTCGAGACACGCACACACTCACACACGGGTCACAAGAGTCTGGACAAGGAATGGAGATACAAGAGTTAAACATTGACCGAGTCGACCCTATACCCTAGAGATTCCACCCCGGAAGAAAAACACTACCAAAGGTATATCACAGTAACCAGCTATATATCGGCCTGGCCTTGCTGTCGTTCGAAGCAAAAGAGAAACATGAATGGGGTTATTCACAGAGAGGATAAAGAGAAGCTCTAGTAACCCTTGTTACGGAAGGTGACCTCAATCTTCTCGCTCTGGGCACCCATGCTGCAGCCGCCGCCGACGCCCTGCATGACGACGTCGTAGCCCTGGCCACCGCCGTTGCTGGCGCCGCAGTTCCTGAGCTCGTAGCCGGTGGTGCACGACTGGACGCTCTTGTCCTTGCACTCGAAGACGCACGTGTTCATGTCGGAGACGCACTTGGAGCCGTGGGCCTCGATGATGTCGCCGTTCATGTTGACGTTCTTGGAGACGTCAAAGGTGCCGACGAAGGAGCCGTCGGTGGGGCCGAAGTTGGCCTCGAACCAGGGGTTGTTGACGCCGCCAAAGTTGGCGAGCTGGGTGTCGGAGTAGATGGGAGCGCAGGCCGAGGCGACCTTGGGGGCGAAGGAGACGGTCTGGTTGCCGCCGACGGGGATCTTGATGAGGATCTCGGGCTGGTTGACGTTGATGGTCATGCCGGTGAAGGAGTTCTCCTTCCAGCAGGTGACCCAGACGTCCTCCTTGCCGGCGTTGTGGAAGTTGGCGGACCACTCGGAGTGGCCGAGCCAGATGCCGCCGTTGGGGCTCTTGTCGTTCTTGCCCGGGTTGGAGATGCCCTTTTGCTTGCAGAAGTCCTCGATGCCGTCGGTCAGGCCCTCGAGGAAGTCGCCGATGGCCTGGATGGGGCTCTTGTTCTCCTCGGGCTTGTCCTGCACCTTGGGCTTGTCCTGGCTCGGGGCAGGAGTGGGCTCGGGGGAGTTGGAGGGCTCGGGGCCGGGAGCGGCCTGCTTCTTGTTGAAGACGGCATCCCAGTCAATCTTGGACCAGTCGACGCTCGAGTAGTCGACCTTGGACCAGTCGACGTCCTGGAGGTCGCGCTTGGCTTCGCTGCGACGTGTCAGTAAGAAGCATTTGCTGTCGGAGCTGGAGGGCACTCACGCGGCCTTGCGGGCGTGAAATTCGGCGTGACGGATGGTATGGGCGGCAGCCTGGCCGGCAGCGAGGGTGCCCAGCACCAGAGCAGAAGTGTAACGCATGTTGATGAAGAGGGTGGTTAAGAGGCGGGTTTCGCTGGTGGAAAAGGCAGAGTCGTTATGTCGTCAGGGGGTGTGATCCGAGTCTGGGAATGAGTGGTTGCTCAAAAAGAGTGACTGCGACAATAGCGAGTTCGCGCGTAAAGGAGTGAACGCGTGAATTGGCTATTGAAAGCGAGGGCAAAGAGTGGTGGTGGTGGTGGTGGTGGTTGGAGCGAAGGACGGCAGAGCTGGCTGACTGTGAAGAGGGAAAGGAGGAAGAAGAAGAGGGAAGCGAGCGATCAAAAAGGGCCTCGTCAGCCCGTCTGGCCGGCGTCAGGGGTCCCGCCCCTGGCCCGTTGGCGCCGCCGGTCGACCTCCACTCTCTAGGCCCAAATGGGGAAGGCGCCGTGGAGCCCAAAAACAGCTCCTCTTTAATTTCATCCTCGCGGTGGCGAATCAGGATGCGTGCCTGACCGGATCGGCAAAGGCAGTGAATTGTGATCCACTGTCATTGGTGTGCCTGGCCAGGAACCGGACTTGGCGCTGTTGTTGGCCGCACGTTTCACTTTCACACCCTTTTTGCGCACAACCCGGTGACAAACCGGCCAACAAAACTTGCCGATTCATGGCGAACAACATTGATTCACAGCCTGCCCAGCGAGCGCACAACAGTGACTGTGAGCTGTTCACTCATTATTTGATGGTGGTCGGCAGCGACATGGCAGCGAGAGCACGGCTCGGCGAAAAAATGTCGACTCAGCGACTACAGTCGCCTCAGAGATCATACCATTCCAGTAATCACCCGCAATAGTCCAGGCCCCAGGATGTGGAGAGCGCAATAATCACAATGTTTGATGAACTGCCATCTGCCATTCCCCATCTCAGTGGGACCATGAGTCGCCGCCTTTGGTCTCTTTCCGGGCCTTGTCTGGTGGAGCTTCCCCTCAATATTCCCACAACGTCTCTCCGCTCTGTGGAGCGTCACGCTCACATCAGACAAGTCGCAAGAGTTTTTCCTTGACAACGCACATCAATCTGTGAGACTCGGACACGGCATCTCGTCAGCGGCGCATGCATACTCGCAGCACTCCATGGCTGACGCGAGCGCCATTGTTTTTCGCTTCCACGTCAGCGATGTGTGTCACCGCCATGTCCACTCATTATTGTGCGCTTCTGTGAGCACTGCAGAGGTATCGATCAGGTTATCGCAACGGAGCCCGCAGCTAGACTACTGACGTGCGACGTGGATCCTGTTATCCCGGTCAGGTACTTTCCTACACCACAGAGAACGACCGAGTCACTAGACAAGGTACAAATGGGATCTTGCCACAGGCTAGAAAACTGACCGACGTGCGACTTGGATGGGTGGGGCTGGTTGTCGAGGATGGAGAGAGATTCAAATTTGCATTCTTGCCACTGGTTCGACAGGTGTCGAATCACAGTCTTCTTTTTGTCAAGTTTTTCTTTTATTATTTTTTTTTCTTTTTTCTTCTCTCTTTTCCTAGAACTCCGTCACGTCTATGCATCTCTTCTCTTTCTTACTAATTTTCACCCATCGCCGTCCAGTCTCCACTGCGCAGTCGCAATTCTTTCTTGCCAATCAACATCTTCCGTGCCTCCGAACTTGTTGTGAGCGGTACTGCATATTTCCTCAACAAGGATACGGTAGCAAAATGGTCACCTTCCTAAAGGATTCCCTGTATACAGTCCCCTTCCCAGCAGTCGCCTCTCAACAAACACAACCAGTCTTCGAGCTTCGCCAAGTCCCACTAGCTTACTAAGCCTAGCTATCGGAGCACTGCCTTCACACTTCCAGAGATGCTGGTTTTCTGGATGCGAGTATACAGTTAGAAACGAGCATGCCCCGCTATGCGGACACTATGAGACCAGAGCTGTCTCGCCCGCCTTGCTCCATTCGCCCACCTTAACCACCCGGACCTCCAGTCGAAAATGTCACGGTTCTCAGGTGCCAGAATTACTCCCTGTCGTGTACCGGTGACGAAAAAGGCGAAGCACTTGCCCAGAACTCAGGTTCGCAGTTGGTGCCATTAGGACCCCGCACGCCGTACCACTATGGTTGCTGGTACATGCCTCGAAGCGCACAGTTTGAGGGTGTTGAAAGCGTGCAGGGTAGAGTGCGAACTTTTACTGCCAGATAAGCGGGTAGGGAGTACATTGTACGTATCTGATATAGGTGGGTGCGGAAGTGGAGAGGAGAGGTTAGCACATTGCGGACGTTGCTTCGAAACACGAGTATGATGATAGATCACCAAAGAGTCGAGTCCTTGCACGCGGTCCGGTAATCCAGGAGATGACGACGAACAGGTTTACCCGGAGCATTCTACATTCACACTTTTACTAACTGTGTAGCGTTCTAGCAGAGGACATCACGAATAGCCCAGTCTCGATGTTTCTCTACCAGATTTCTCATTCGATTTTGCTTCCAACTTGCTCGATTGCGTTGACGCCGAATGATTTGGCTCTACTGGGGATGGGAATGCGGTACTGCGGCGTACTTCTACCAGCTCCACGATCTCACCGAGGATCCACGCACTGCTCCAATCTCAAGCGGAGGAAATGAAATAGGCCTTCCGAGACTATGTCGAATGGAAGAACCATCATAACTACCCATTTCGGTTCCATGTTTTATACGCTGTCTCAAAGTCTCATTCTCATCACCTTTCTACACCTCGCCGACAGCATGCGTATACCAGACCCCCGGGTCACTGCCACATTGCGGCGCAGTACCTTCTTCCAACTTGATAAAAACAGCATCGACGCCTTAGGAACCGCTGAACTGTTCTCCCGAAGTGAATATGGCTAGCTTCATAGTGCTCACGTTGTTTGCGGTGCTGCTGCCCCGGCTGCAGTGTATCTGGAGATGTCGAAATGGTGGAGGGATGGGGTTAGTGCGGATATTAATGTTCGGATGGTGGAGAGGTTGGCGGTGAGGTTGGTTAGGAGGGAGAGGGAGAGGGAGAGGGAGAGGGAGAGGGAGGGGGAGTAGGTGGGTGCTATGGGGCCATACCAATGGCTGAATGAATGTGTGTATATTGATGATTGTGGGCAACTGTGAGATGGCGTTGCTGTCACCGAGGTGAAGCTGGAAGGAAGTCACAGCCGTTTGGTTGTTATGTGCGTCCCTTGTGAAGATTTCATTCATTATATGCAGGTATTTTATGCCCTATCGGCCGCCGGATGTCGACCAACGTTGTACCGGGTAGACAAACACTGCTTTCACACCGATCACTCATCATCATCGTCATCATCGTCATGCCCATGCTTCTTGGGCAGAGCCTTCTCCAGGTCAATCAGCGTGATCAAGATCTTTGCCGGCGTGTCCTGGCCATACGACGCACCAGCCGTGATGCGCAGGTTCTTGTCGTTGTTGGCGGCTACACATTTGCGTCAGCGATCTCCTCATATACGAAGCGTAATCGTGTACTTACGGATCTTGACCTCCCTCGAGTAACCACCTCCAGCAGGGACATTCAACTGCTTCCAGATACCCTGACCAAGCGCCTGGTTGATCCACACGGGCTCCAAGTCACTGTCCGACACAACAATGGTGCCGTTCTTGCCTCCATAGGGAGTCCAGGTGACGACGGGTCCGCCATTGGGCTGCGCGCCCGTGTCGACGACGAGCTGGTGGATGGGCTCCTTGGTGAAGTTATCCGGGTCCCGGGAGAGCTTGTAGAAGATGGGGTACTTGTAGTCGCCGGCGGCGTTGATGACGCGGGCGTACTCGAAGGTGAGGATCCATTGGCCGTTGGGGAGCTTTGCATTCGTTAGCAATTGCAAGAGACACTTCGGAGGAGAAGTTTCGTACCTCTGCCACGGTCGTCATGCCCGGCCTGTCGGTGTAGTTGGCCAGGGCGACGTCGTCAATGACGCGGCCGAAGTTGTTGAGCGTGCCTCGGGTCGTTTGATGCGCGAGCTTCTGGCCGTGCTTGGGGTCGCGCTGGTCGGAGTAGTAGACGATGAGCTTGTCCTCGCTATGACGATGTCAGTTTACACGAATCAATTGAGAGTCGATGCCGAGGGTACATACTGCTGCAACAGGAACGGCTCCCAGACAGGCGTAGCACCATTGGTAGTATTTGCGCGTCCGCCGACGGCAACCCTGCTCTCGAACTTGAACGACTTGCCATTGTCCCGGCTGGAGTAGAGCTCAATGTTCGTGCTATTGCTGTCCCAGGCGTTGACGGACAGCAACACGGTACCCTCGTACTTCTTGCCGAACCTCTTGTCCAGCTGCAACATGTGAGGTTGCACCAGTCTGCGGCCTGGCACGTCCGACTTGCAGCTACCGTAGGGACTCCAGGTGTGGCCGTTGTCCGTGGACCTATAGATGGCCAAGGCGTCGCCGGAGCCGCTGAAGCTGTTCCATGTCGCGAGGATGCTCTGGTCCTTGAGATCGAGGGTCCGCGGGTAGCTCGGCTGGGAATTGTTTCCTGGATCGTAGATGGTGACGTTGGTGTAGCTGTCGGTTTTGCCCGGGTGAGGTGGGTGAGGCGGCGCCGCGAGTACGCTGCTGGCTCCAAGGAGCGCCCAAACCAGAGAGGTGTACATGTTGATGCTGAGGGGATCTCAGAACACTTGATGCTCTACATTTCCAGTTCTTCTCATCTGCTTTTCAATAACTGTTTGGACCTTTCGACGCATCGAAGCTTAGACACCGGTAATCGGGCCGCGGCTCTTTGGCACCCAGCTTATACATCCTGTGTATACCGTTTAGCCATTGAGTTCGACGATGAGAAGCGTTCGCTTAAGCAATGTTGTCAGTATAGCATTCAAGGCCGGCTGTTGATATCGGCAATCGTATTCAACGCTGCGACGATCAAGAACGACCAGGCAGGGCGGTACCCCGCGATTCACTCTGGATAAACGCAAATATGTGGCTTGGTGCTAGACCGAAAGGGGGAATTTTCCCAAGCTTTGTACCGTTGTTGGTCAAAGGGGTTTGGATTCGTTCGGAAGCAATGATCGACAATCCGTACATACTTGTAGAGGTTGACCCGGGATACTGATATTGGATTTGCGGCTGCTCTGCAAGACAAACCTTATTCAACAACAAGAGTGGTGCAAGATTCATGTCGTACCTGATTGTATATTGAATTCAGACGCGGGCGTATAGTCGAAGGTGCAAACACTGGAACCGGATCTGCTGTTCCTGGCTAGGTCGTCGTTCTCAACCGATGCTCAACCCCAGACCCACACCTACCTGCACTAGCCTGTCTTTCAACCCTCCCAGGAAGTCGGCTTTGCCCTCTACTTTCTCTTCCTCCTCCTCTTCACCACCTTCGCAAGCCCAACTAGAAGCTCTGAACCCGTCACCAATGCCCATGTATTTCGACTTCTTCGGATACGGACACAGTTCTCTCGTGATTCGTTCACCCTTTGCGTTCTCCGTCTCCGCTTCCAGTCGTTCCGGCGGCTCCCCCTTCTCCACCCAGTCGACTAATGCCTGCAACGGATCGTTCGGCACGGGCCCCGCACCGAGGCCGCAGTGCTCTACCCCAGGTGCTATGAATAGACGGTAGAACTCATTGACGGCCTTGGGTCCGCCCATGTTAGCTTCAACTCTCTTCCGATACTGCACAGTGTTCTGGTACGGGATGACATTATCGTTCGTCCCGTGCCATGTAAGTAGCTTTCCACCGGCTTCTTTGAACGCCTGCAGGTTGTAGTTGCCTGAATTCAGCAGCCACCCATACTCCTCGTTAGCCTGGACCCAGAGACCGAGGTAGTCTGTGTAGGAGAGCTTAGAAATGTTGAAGGAGGGGTCTTTGATGAGGAGGTGCCGGATGGTTGACGATGCAACAAAGTGAGGGTTGGAGGAGCGCAGTCCTTGAGCATCGATGGTGATGTTTGCGGCCATGTCTGAGGTTGTACCGATGGGGAATCCGTGCCAAAGTCTCGAACCGAATGGCGAGGTCGGTCCTTGCCAATACTTCTGCACGACATCTGCCATGGCAGGAGTGATCTCCACCACTTCTCCGTTACACTCGATCTTGTCCCCTACGAGCTTCCCCGGTTCGAAAGTGCAGAGTTCAGGATCCTCGAGAATACCGTCCCGTACGCCATCCAGAATATCGCATTCCTCGATCGCGCGGCTCATGAAGTAGGAATATTCGCATTGGCTCAACCAAGTCCCCGCTTCCTTCATCGCGACCTGCGGCCAGAAGAGCCCCATTTGCATATTGACGAAATCCATGGCGGGAGCAGCCGCATGGATGCCATCCAGCAACCCCGGGTACTTTTGCGCAATCTCATACCCCTGGCGGCCACCCTGACTGCATCCGTTCCAGTACGAGTGGTGCGGAGCTCTCCCGTAGAACTGCTCCGTGATGCTCTTGCCGACATAGACCTGGTCCGCCAGACTCCGGCTGGCGAAGTTCTGCAAGAGGTTCCAATCGATGCTGCGGTCCGGTTTCAGTGCCCAGCTTGCATCTAGTCCTTCATGGCCCCCGTCCGTCGCGGATGCGGCGTAGCCGGTTTTTGCTGCGGGTCCGAGGAATGGATCGAAGAAGCCTGTCGCCCATGCACCTCCTCCTGTAGCTTGGTAGCGCCCGTTCCAGCTCTCCTGATCAAGTGGCAGCCACGTTTGCACGAGTACCTTGTCTTCCGTACCGGGATGGGTGAGGTAGACTTTAACGTCACATATGTCAAAGCCAGACACTCCGGGGAACATGAAGAACGGAGCGGTGGCTACATCCCGCCTTTCTTCCGCTTCGATTGACAGGACTTCGGCGCCAGGGACGGTAGGAGGCTGGAACGTAGCAGCTGCGCATCTGGAGGGAGGTACATCATCAACTGCGGCCGCGGCACGTAACCGCAGTAAAAGGAAAAGAAGGAGCAAGAATGCCATGTCAATGAAAAATGCTGGAAAAGAAAAATAGCGACTGCAACCGCCGTGAAAATCCAGGTGATGGACGTTGGATCTGGTGGTTTTCGAAGGATGGATTCAAATAAGCGCTAAGGGCTTGGCAGTGAATATGCGAGCTCGAAGGTTCTACGGTCACTTGGGATCTATTTGGAAGGTGGTAGTCTACGTGAGTAGATGAGACATCGTCTGGAAGTTGTCAGAAAGCTTGAGACTCTATTTTTCTATCTAGGGCTTTGTCTGTCGCTTACGTCATAACATAAGTGGACAGACTCTTCGTCATGAACGACGTAAACAGCCTTGGCGGAGGGTATTCATCATGTGAACTTTCGACGTTGAGTGCTGTTTTACCAGAGCACTTCACGGGAGATATGACCATTGCGCAAATCGTCACATTTGTTTCAGAAAACGTCCCGCGCAGACACCCACTGCTGTACCTATATTCACAATGGGAATTGCATGACGACTTCTATTCATGGTTCGGGTCGAACATCCCCTCGGAAGACATGGAACTAGGGTCTGGGTGTTTAAATAATAGGGGAATATGCGCGATATCGCTATTGACTCTTTGTAGTGCTCGGACACGACGACCTAGCTAGAGGAGGCTTGCTTGAACCTGCAGGTGGAGGCGATGTTGCGACGCGCAACCCAACCTTTGCTCGTATTGACCTCTATCCCACGAGTATGCAAATTTCACAGATACTACAGCCTTGCTCGCCGTACAAACTCCGCCAACTTCACAGCAAACAGCGCACATTGTGCACTCCAGCATTCACACTACACAGTAGATTATCGCTATAAAACACAAACACCACCACCCGTTTCTATAAAGGCGCCTTCCCAAGCTGAGTACAGAAATTCTCCATTGACGGTGCCGGAAAATACTTAAACCACATTGTGTGCTCTAAAACTATCAGTTCTCAATATGTCGCATCAGCGCCCAAGCTCCGCCGCCAGTATGCATACAATCTTTGACGCAGAGCTAAAGACAGTGGATGCTCGCCCAATTTCCACCATTCCAGCAGACCATAGTGATCCTAACCACCCACATAATGGCGACGTGGAACGTCAGATTGGCTCACCTCGCAAGTCACTTCCCAGCAAGAAGATACTGTGGATTCTTGGTCTTGTTCTTCTGGCCCTCGGCACGCTTGGAGCTGCTGTAGGGCTCGGTGTGTGGTCTGGTAAAAACCACGGGGAGAGCAGTGATGATGCAGGCCGTGTTGAGAATGCGACGGCTACCGTCTTCACGACCGTTGACCCAGTCGACATCGCTACTACGACTCTAATCAAGACCATCGACGGGACCAGTGCGACCACGATCGTCACGCTTGCACCGATGCCAAATAACCAGGTATGCAAAAAAGGCGGACGATGGCCCTCAGAAGAATTGTGTAGGGAGGCCTGCGTTGGCATCCAAGGGTACGAGCTCGTTCATTGCGGGAAATTCGACGACAAGGGACATTTTTGGCAATGTCATCAATGTGCGGCCGTCAAGCCTACTGTTTCCTTCAAACCGCCAGTCCCAGTGGAAGCCACTCCGATACCCGATCCGAAGTCTGTCGCATCTCCGCCGGGTTCGTCAGGTCCGAAGGAGGAGAAGGAAGGGCAATGCTTGATCAGTGGGCACTTTTCTTCAAAGGATGAGTGCAGTGATCATTGCAAGATTGGTGCGGCTGGTGACGAGAAGGTAGCGAGCTGTGAGAGTCGGGCTGGGGTTTGGAAATGCATCCGTTGTTAAGCGGTTGCATGCACTGCGACATAGCTCATCGTATAGGTACGCTTGAGGCTCTTTTGAACAGCGCGTCCTTGTTGAGCCGCTGGGATTGCGGCAGTGGTACCGTGACACTGTCAACATGCTTCTTACACATTTTGGAGAAGTGCGATGGTACACCTCGTGGTAACACGCGCTGTACATTTACATACACATAAAATATCTGCTTCTTGACCCTAACCTCGAGAGTAACTCTACATCCTTGCGTACGTGAGCACAGTGAGATATGAGCTTTTAAGGCAACACCTTCATGCTTCCTGTCGCAGGGATTTATAACATCCATTTACTAAAAACCTTCAAAACCGGTCACCTACTTGCCATGTTTTCTCGTTATCAGTTTCGAACCAGCATGATGTATTGTACAGCACGGCCGCGCAAACGGGAAGATCCAGACCATTGTAATATCACAACCGATAGACGTACAGAATTGGAGATCAATTCCTCACGTCCCAAGACGCGTCCACCCGACAACTCCAGTGCGAAAACCACTCCCAGCTCAACCTTCTGCAAGATCAACCAGCTTCAGAACCAATGTCAGCGAACAAACTAACCAATATCCCCCTACACGCCGCCGAAAATCCGATTTCTCCATCTGGCATCAACATGCCTGCGGAGCGCTATCCAACGGATCTACCCCCGCGTCGCCGCAAACCCTCCCGCTTGAGCAACATCCTTCACAACCGTAAGCTCGGTATTGCTGTCGGACTCCTACTCTTCTCCCTTCTGGTCGTCGGTACCGCAGCTCTAGGCTTTTTCGTAGGTGGACGGCGCAACAACGAAGGCAAAACCACTGTCCACGCAAACGCATCTTACCCGATTGCCACTGTTCGTCCCACGGAAACTGTCAAGGTCATCGTCGGCTGGGAGACCGCCACGCAGCTAGTGACTCACGCACAAGGACTGTCTACTACGATGGTGACAATCTTCGTGACGCCGCCTAACAAGATGGATGGGGTGGCAGAGATGACGCGGAATATGGGATCGGATTCTCGCACTGAGTAGGGTAGGGCAGGGATTGTTGTATAGTTGCCAGGCACTTTGGTACGTCCTGGCAACCTGCGGCTGGGTTACCAAAGCAATGCTTTGCTTACATTGTAGACTCACGCGAGACTTCAGTTACTCAGATGGCGCTACCATTCCAGCGTCTCCAGCCATAGCTGTCTACAGCTAGTATTCCCGGTCGCAAAGGTGGAACAGTTGAGTTTGCGTCAGCGATCTTGTAGGTATCGACCAATCAATCGAAATACTCTTTTACACTCAGCCTCAAAGTGTTAAAAAAGGGCTTCTAGTGATCCAAATGCTGTGACGTCCGAGTACCCAAGTACGCATTCAACAGAATCTGTGTTATCAACGCCAGGAAAATGAAGCCTTTCGGAATCGGAAAAGAGAATAAAAACCGGTTATACCTTCTTTGCTTATTTGTAAAGTCGGTAATATTAGCAGCCAAGGCCTATGAAGTCTGTTTACAACAGCTTCCCAAGGGTTGTTCTCCCATAGGCCTCCAAGGAACTACGGTAAGCAACTGAAAGTCAGCCGTACGGAGTGCCACCAGCTCTGTCACCCGCGTGCGATGTGCTATGATATTCACCCGTCCTCGTTATTCATGGTGGCAGATTCATGTTGCTACCTTAGGGTGAACTCAGGAGGACTGAGTGCCCCAAATCGGGACCCGTAATATAGGCTTGTTATACATACCGGGCTCCTTGCCACACTCTTTCCAGATGCACTAATAGATAAGTGCCCTGAAAATAGAGTAAAACGCCTCAATCTGTGATGAAGACAGAAGAGGTGGCACAAAAACGGTTTGGTAGAGTCTTGGCGACCCCTCCACCATGTGCAAGTATGTACGACTCTGTCCCCATTCTATGATAGTCCCCATCCTTACATCATCGGACTCATATTCCAACTTCGCAGCACACACCCAGCTTGAGACGAGCATGTCTAGTGAAACCCCTGGACGACTGATCTCGCACTTCCAAAACAGGTAGTCAACTGCCCGCACGATCATCGTGCGAATCCAGCTAAGGGTAGGCTGTATACAGCTAATAGCACCCTTAGACCAGAATCGCAACATGCCCAAGGCTGGTCCGAACTATGGGACAACAACGAAAGCGACCTCTGGGACCGAGGCTTCTGCTCACCAGCATTGACTGACCTCGTTGCCGAGCGACGCGATCTTCTATCCCCAGTTACTGCGGATGGGAGTCGCAAGAGGGCTCTTGTTCCCGTAAGCAATACAGACACCTGCAGAAGACTATGTCTGCGTACTTAATCCACTCACAATGAAATTTCCCCAGGGCTGCGGCAGAGGCTACGACCCAGTCATGCTCGCCCTGCACGGCTTCGACGCATGGGGCCTGGAAATCTCCCATACGGCCGTCGAGGCTGCGGAACGGTATGCCGCCGAGCAGATGCACACCCCTTCGCCGAGCAATTTCGCAAGCTGCGAAACGGGTACGGGGATTGAGGCAGGGACGGTCCGTTTTCTCCAAGGCGACTTTTTCGACAACGACTGGGTAGCCCAGTTGCCGGATCGAGACAGGAAATTCGACCTCATCTACGATTATACGGTAAAGCGGCCTACGTCAGGTTTTTCTTTAGTTCTGTGAATTGATGTCTGACGAGGTTAGTTTCTGTGTGCTTTGCATCCTAGCATGAGGCGTTTGTGGGCGAGGCGCATGGCGGAGCTGTTGAAACCGGGGGGTTTGCTTGTCTGTTTGGAGTTCCCGCTGTGGAAAGATTTGAAGGCAGAAGGGCCTCCCTGGGGTCTGAAGGACGTGTATTGGGACCTGCTGGCGTGCGGGGGTGATGGATTGGTGCAAGATGATGGGAAGGAAAGGGAACCGCGTAACACTGAAAATGTCCAGTTTGTAAGAGAGCTGTATCTGAAGCCAGCGCGGTCTTATAAGCAAGGAAGAGGAGAGGATATGCTGAGTGTGTGGCGTAAGCAGTAGTCATAGGTGATGAGAATGCAGTCTCGGACAGAAGTCATCACGTTGGCTTATAAACAGCACGGCTCGAATGAGCTCAAAGTGGGGGCCTAGCGGCACATATGCTCTCCCAATGAGAACTTTTGTGGTGCTGGTTCTAGTACGACCGTGGCGAGCAATCGTATTGTTTCTGCTCGCTCAAGTCTCATGACGGTGATCATTTTCACAGAGAATATGCAAACGTCAAAGTGCCACTGCTGTCCTAGCATCCACATCATCGGATATAGTTGCAAAGCCGAGAAACAATCAAAAACCCAGCTCAGCAACACACCCCCTCTCTCAATAAACTCCGGCAACCAGCGCATCCACACAGAAACCGCGCGCCTTCTTCTCCATGACATTCACCCATTCTCATTCCCTTGGGCTCGATCATAACCTGCAACACCGCGAAACAAACACCAAACAAGAAACTATTTCAACTTCAATAACCGATTGTTTGAACTCCTAAAGTTCAGAGACATAATGTCCTCTTTATTGGCTTCCCCTTCGCCGCGCTTACGCCTCCAAAAATTCCAAAACATGCGCCAATGTGGCGTAGTCCTCCGGCACCCCATCCTATCAAACAGTAACGAGCTATCTTTAGCCATTATAGCTCGGCTAGGGATTACTGGACGATAAGCACTCTAAGCCGTGAAAGCGAGCCCGAAGGTGCATTGTTTGAGCCACCAGTGGTTAAGCTTAATGTGCATGTTCTTCCTTTGACGATGGTGCATAGGCGCGCGGAGAGACAAGACTGAAAGTCATCAAGAAGTTTGGTTGTGGATTTGTACATGGGCGTCTAAGAATCTCATACCGAAGCTGTGTTGCTCATTTGACAGGCTATCCTGTTCCTATTCTACCAGTGCTTAAGCTTAATGTGCATGCTTTGACTTTGACGATGGTGCATAGGCGCGCGGAGAGCCTTAAAACTTCGGCTTTGGTTATGCACCTGGGCGTTAAGACTCTCACACCGAAGTTGTGATGCTCATTTGACAGGCTATCATGTTCCCATTCTTATCCGCTATGAGAGGAATGAATGCTATATTGCGTGCTTCACGCAAGGCACTTCCACTCCCAAGCGTATGCGAGTGTGTAGTACCATTGCACAACCTCGCTCCTGCATTAACGCATACGGAAACAGCTATTGAAACGGATTGTTTGTTTGAAGGACGAAGCGCGCGAAAGCAGATGTGAGGTTTCTGGGGGATGGTAAAACAGTGCTGCGACTTTGATGGACGCGTGGGTGAAGGGGGTTGGAGGGGGAATGAGGAATATTGGTGGAAGTGAAGGAAGCTTGACGAATTTGAGCTTGAAGAGGTTTGACTGCAGGAGCGGACGGCAAAGGAGACGGATTAGGTGAAGGAGAGATGGATCACGTGCTACAACCCATCTCCCATATGGTTGGAATGTCCTTCCTCATCTCCGCCTTGTAGGCCTTTGTCCTAGACTGTAGACTTCCAAGTCGTTCAGGTGTCTCTAACAAGAGACGCGTCATCTTGAAAAGCCCTTCGTAGCAGGTGATGGGGGCTCCCCTTCTTCTAGGCTGCTGCTGCTGCCTTGCGAATGTAGCACAACAGAAGCCACAAGCCGAGGCGTGGACCTGCATTCGCAATCATATACCAAAAGGGTATTCCGGAATCACGGGGGAAAGAAGAAAGGCTGCAGGTTCAAAAAGTTTGCTCCCATGTGCCTGATTATCAAGTGTACCTAGGTACGCCTTTGGTAGGACAGTGTTGGACCTGACCTGACCTGCATAAGGAAACTTTCCTAGGCATCAACAGGATATAGCCGTATGCACGCCATAAGGTGTGCAGTAGTTCCAAGGGCGCTGTTCGAGCGGGTATGCACATTGCAGACGCTGCATGCCGGACGCAAGGCAACTGAGACCGTGGCGCAGGCCAGCAAAGCTCGATTGATAAGACGGCGTAGGAACGTGTAATGATGGCTCTGGACTATTTATCAGCGATTGAGACCATTCGTTGATGATGAGGGTGTTTATGTAGTGGAGTCATCAGCTTGAGGCAGGTTTCCATCTCGGCATGTCTAGCCACCTATTCTCCTCACGCCGACACCCGATTGTCAGCAGAAGCACGGCAACACCTGATCATCTATCGAGCCTCACGAACGGCGACTCCCGGTCCTCGGTCAGCCCTTTCCGCTTCTCCGCATCGCCGAGTTTGTCGGGAACGCAGGGGTAGGGGTAGCTTGGAAGAGTCATAACCAAGTGCCATCAGGCTTTGACAAGTGCTCATGAGACAGACATTTGCCTTTGTTGGCTGATCCCGTAAAGGCGACACCGGTGAAAGGAAGAGGCAAAGGAAGAGGATCTGTTGTTAGGCCAGCTGTTTGAGACAAGAAGACAAAAAGTCCAGGCCAGATAATGGTTTCGAATCTCTTCCTTTGTACTGTACCAACGGCGCGCCTCATCCTTTCCGGATAACTGCGTCGGCGGGGATCTTCACTGCCGGCATCATGCATCTGCGCGATGGGCGCAGGATGCTGTTCGGTGGGCCACGGTGTCCATCATTGGACAAAGGATGTGGCCGTGCTGTTTCGCGGCTGACAAAAAAGGCCAAGATGCGGATTCCGGTGAGGCCACGGTGGGTGAGCCAGGGGGGTAAGGTGGTGACGGGACCGGCCTGGGGACACAGTGGGGGAAGGGCGTGAGGCAGTGCTATTATTGTGGGAGAGGTAAAGGGAGCGGGCGGCCTGGGGATTGAGGCATGCTCTGATAGCTGTTCGTGTCGAGGAAATTGCATGTTCTTCATGTCACCATGATCTGTGGCAGTGCTGGCGGTGTTCACCGTGTGCGCTCGTTCTGCGCAAACTGCGCTATGGCCAGAAAAGGGAAACGGCGGTTACGCTACACTACCTTCGGACTAGCTCGCTGAATGTTTACGAAACGGCGAGTTCCGTTTGCTGAGGCGCAGGGGTTATTCAGCAAACGAGGGGCTGAGCGGTCATCGAAAGGCTTCTCATTGGCCAATAGTTTGTATCAGGGCGCCAAGATGGGGGCCGTGGCTGGTGAATTGCACCCCGCGCGGTTCATCATTCACTCACCCTCTTCCTCAACAAGCTCCCCATGCACGCCATTCTGGGGCGGAGTCTTGACTCTTGTTGAATCTGCAAACATTCCCAAAACATCCCACGGACGTGTTTCCCTTTGACCCTTGGCGGTTCTGAAGAGTCACAGCGCTCTTGTTTCTCTGGACGACAATGTTTGCCCTCTTGCGCGCTTCGCTCGCGGGTCGGGCCAAAAGCTCGCGGCTGCTGGTGCATTCGTCGCGTCGTCTCGAGATTCCCTCCCAAACGAATCTCACCAATGACGGCGGCGTCTCGGTGTGGTTGTCGGCTGTCTTCTGACTGCTCGGTGTGCCAGGTACTGTACTCGGAGTGTGTCGTCATGCGAGACTCGACCGCCCTCCAGAGCTCCCCCCAAGCGCGGTGGGCGGCGGATGACAAGGGCGGCGGCCTGAAGACCCCTGCCTGCACCGCCGTGTGCACAAGGCATCCATCCGCACCCTGGTCATCTTGGAGAAACATTGATATAATCCACGCCCGCTGCCCACCTTTCGGGATTGACCACATACACCTTTCCAAACCCACTATTTAAACCTCTCTGGACCTCCTCCCGCTCGGATCCAGACATCTCCCCTCTGCAATATCAACCTTTGCTTCAACAGTGGCTTCCATCACAGCACTCGAGACACCCTTCACTCCCTCAGTCACCAAGGCTATCAAGCCGCGCTCTATACTCACCAATTCTCACACCACCACCACCATGCCTTCCCTCTCCCGCCAGAACACGATGCCTACCGTCATCCACTCCAAATCCTCAAAGACGTCCTCGTCCTCCTCCAAGAAGGACCGGATGGTCGGCTTCCTACACGATCCCGTGAGCGCCGTCTCTCGGCCAGTCAACAACACCGAGAGCTGGGCCGCCTACGACTTCGAGACGCACGCCCGCAAGTGTGCCTTTTGCCAGAACCCCTACGAAGTCCACCGCAACCACGAGCAGCTCTGCGACCAGGGCCACCGCCTCGCCCAGGAAGTCGCCCGCTACATCTACCAGGGCGCCGACGGCGAGACGTACAGCAGAGAAGAAGAGGAGAACAACAAGCTCGTCCGTGTCGAGATCCCGGCCGGCTACGACCAAGTCAAGGGTCTCCTCAAGGCCATTGAGCGTAGCCTGCGCCACCGGTCGCGAACTCCCTTTGTCTCCATGGACCGCACTTATTTCGTGGCGGCCCGCGTGCCCCAGCGGTCACGCTCCGTCAAGATCGAGCAACCCACCAAGACCAAGCGTCGACCTCGCTCCGGCGAAATCGTCGACTGGCCCGATGTCCTGCCGGCGCACACCACCAAGGCCACGGCGCTCCCCGTCGCCGAGATCCACACCTCTCTCGACCGCAAGCGTGGCTCCCTCTACGAGCAGGACCTCGAGACGCAGCGCCGCAATGCGAAGAAGTACAATATTGAGGTGCGGGAGCCGTCGGCACGCGATCTCCGTGAGCACCGTCTGTCTGGATACTACCGGTGAAGCGATTTTCTGGGTTCCCTGTTATTCAATCTTTTCCGAGTGAACTACGACGGGATGCATTGAATGCCCCTCGGCAGCACGAGCACCACCAACAACAGCTCCGCGCACGCGCACAGTCGACGCGCGGTTGCACTCCAAAAAACCACTTCAGCATAAAGCAAGTTTTGATCTTTGGTCCTTGTTGCTCTGCTTGCGGGATAGCATTGCGTTTTGCTGGGTTTTAGTTTCTTGCAACCTTTGCCTTACCACCTTACCTTTGTTATGGAGGGCATACGCTCGGGCCGAGTTGCCCATTTGTGAGGGCGGAGGATTGAGGAGGAAGGAAGGAGGGGGGAGGATGAACGCCGCAGTGAGCCTGGGTTGATAGCCAGGCGAAGGGATGACAAGGGTGGGAGATGACGTCGGGGATTGAAGGAACAGAGGGAGGAACTTCCTCAAGATAGCCGAACAATTGAAAATTATCTACCGATAAACTTGTGCTTTTGCTGCCCTCTGTGACTTGTCCATCGTCTACGTACTTGCATTTTCCGAATTGAACTTTTTCTCGCTTCGACCTTGAGAGTTCCTACATGCAGGAGAGGATGCATGGTTGTGAATCATTACCCCGCCAAACGCTATCGAACAAAGTCCCCCATCTATCTATCCATGGATGACTCTGACGGCACCCGACCCCCCTCAACCACCAAACCCCATGCAACCGATCCAATCGGCCAGAAGCGAGACTCTGGCCATGTACACAGCACATACAGCTTTCGCAGCGATTCCACCTAATCTCCTCTTCGCTCGAACGTATCGGCGGCGGGGGATAGAAGAGACTGCGCATTTGCGCACATCAACTCCCACCAAGTCATCTAAAATTACCCTGAGTTCCAGACGATTATTATCGTTGAGAATAGGGTGGAAGACTAAGGCGCATGCGAAGAATGATGAATGATGAACTGGGTGCTTCTTCCACTTCGCCTGCCTCTTCCACTTCTTCCCAACAAGCTGTGAACCTGGGCATGTATGCATGCTACCGAGGCGCACATCTAGGTGCAATGAAATAGGGTGAGGTGAGGGAAGCGGGAAGGGGAGAAGGGGAAGGGCGTAAGGGTCTAGAGGTGTTGATGAAGAGGGCGCTCAGGCTCTGTTTTCCTTGTACCTAGGTAGGGAGGGCTGGATGCTGGGGGGTGAGTTCCAAGGTTCCTGGTGAAAATCAGGGTTTCTGCGGAGGGGAGGGGTCTTGGGGCTGGTTGGGGCCTGGCGGGGGTTGAAGAGGGGGGGCTTATCGATAGCGTGCTGTTGCCTCAGGAGTATGCAGGATTGGAGAGGAGTCATCGATGCATGACTTTTACAGTTCTTTACAGGATTTCTTGGTTGGTTTCGAATCGATACCCTGCATGGCTTTGGAGAAGTGCGGCGAGGAAGGGAGGGAGGGAGGGAGGGACCCTAGGAAGGGAGGGAGGGGCTGGAATGCGACTTTACTATGTACTTGTACACAAGTATATTCGAAGCGAGACGACATCAAAACTCCATTTCACTATGTAGCTAAACGCGATGGATGAGGCAGATCAAATCGAGTCGAGCAAGCCTCGATCTTCTCTGCAAGATGGCTACGGTGTCTGTATTCGGAGTTGTTGGTCAAGTCAGGACAGGTAGCCTCCACGTATCGTGTTTCTCAATGTGCTATTACTGGCAAGGCGAGTGAGCGGTGCCGGGTGACGCCCAGTTGTTGTTTTACGGTGTAGGATTTCGGGTTGTCACATGCAGAGTCTAGTTTCAGAGTGGACACGTCGACTAAAGGATGCAGTTCTAAGAAACTCCGCTGGCCTACACAGTAAACACGCCTGTTGTTCCCAATACGGAAATGCATTTGAGGGTGAATGTAAATGCACGTGATGGGAACTCTCAAACCTGGAACGAAGGCCTCCCACAAACCATCGATTGATACCTCATCTACAAAAAAGCCAGTAAAGCGTGATGCATT
This sequence comes from Westerdykella ornata, assembly GCF_010094085.1. NCBI lineage: Eukaryota > Fungi > Ascomycota > Dothideomycetes > Pleosporales > Sporormiaceae > Westerdykella > Westerdykella ornata. The sequence continues at coordinate 1,351,262 of NW_022986854.1, forward strand.
GCGTGATGCCGTACTGTGTTATGATACAACGCCCATCTACTGGGTACTCGACCGTGCCGTCATACACGTAGCAAGCCAGCTCAGCTCCGAGTCCAGCACCGAGTCCAGCACCGAGCTGAACTCCTACTTGGGTGGCTTGAACGAACAACTGTTCGCGCATCGCACATTGGTGGCGAGCGTCGTGTGCTGGCCATCGATCAAGCGAGTTCAAGGAATCAGGTTACGACAAGGCGACGAATCGGCCTCTCGGTCTGCGACGATCGGCCCGTACGCCAGTTCTCTATTTGTAGGAGGTCATGGTACCTTGTTGCCGATCCTCCGGTGTGCTCTTACTCTTAGATATTGAAGTGCCTGATGCGCAAGCAACCCGACGTCGTCAGATGTAGAGCCGGTGTGTGGATTGCCAGATGCTAGCTGTCGCGATGCGAGTCCTCTACGCGGTAGGAGATAGAACAATACCCGGCTGCAGAACGCTGGTGAGTCGCAGACCGAAACGCCCGGGAGAGAAGAGTCGCAGGATGCGCCTCAATAACCACAAAGAAAAAATCATGAAAAAAGATAGTGGTTTACCCAGCACAGTCACCGGTCGCCTACATGCATGTTCCAAGGTTCGGCAGAAGGGATAAGCGATGCCTAGTGAATGCGGGTATTTGCATGCCCCAGCCTACCGGTGTCGCCGGTGAGCTTGACGGGAGCGCGCGGGATCATTCGAGTCCTCATGGCTAGGTGCTTTGTTCCGTTCTGATATCGCTTAGAGGAGTCTCGAGATGTCTCCTGATGCATGTTTCCATCATTTAGTTGGGATGCTAGTCTGGTTGATTGACGTTGCGAGCGCTTGAGGTCTCCAGATGAGGGCAGGGAGATTTGATGGGTGTGTATAGGTTACGTGTGCGATCTGAAGGTGCGTCTGGGGGAATTGCAGGAATTGGATGCTGATTGGAGCGCTTGGTTCATGAAGGGGTTCCCCGTCTGCTGTTGAGGCGTGAGTATCGGCGTGTCGAGATCGTGAGGGTGAGGGAAGCCTGGAGGTGCCCTGTGGCTGTGCGGATCTGCCACATTCCCAGAAGGGTTCCTAGGTCGTGATAGGCAGATCGTCGCTCCGACTTGAACAACTACACTTTCTTGTTCTAAGTATCTAATTCACTTAAACGTGCTCTGTATCTTCTACGCATCCAAAGCTTCTGCACTGCATATAGTTATTGTATATAAGTCCCTTTATGCTACTAAGCTACACGCTAGTATTCTAATAGGGCTCTTAGGCTTAAGACTTTCCCTAGAAAATGGGGAGTATTTTTTAGTAAAAACTGCATGCTGTGTAGGAAGACCTCGTGTGGTGCTTGATTTCTTACACAGCGCGGTCTGCTGAGCGCCAATCTCACGCCGCCGGGTCTGCAGGCACGAGGAACACTAAGAAGGTGCTTCATCAGCATAAGGCCCCCGCATCAGAGCGGCGAGATACTGTTCGAGGTGCAATCGAGTAGTAAGCGAGGACGGTGAAAGCCAGAGCTGAATGTACTGCTTTTTAATCCTGTGCCATCACCTACGCTGTACCTGTGCATGCCAAAAGAGGGTATGGCAGAGCCAATGGAATATGATCTTGTTACCTGGTTGATGGATTCATGCTTTTCGCGTGGACAGTCGAAATCACACATGGTAGGGCACTATTTTTCGAAGGTCGTGCGGCTGAAGCGCATACTGGGGAGATTAGAGCAGATGGGGAGCAATTTATTATACCACGAAGTTTCATCATCTACACTTATCTCTTCTGTTCCAATGTTGTTGAAGCGACCAAGAGACGGGGACGTGCTATTGCCTCTGTGGCCGAAACTCTGGTGATGAGTGCGTTCCGAGTGAAGAGGCAGTAATTGTTAAACCCACAACCTGGACCTCAGTTGAGGTGCCGCGCCCTGTGGAACACAATAAACTCGTCGCCAACACAGTTCATACGCCGTTCTGGCAAGCATCATGAGATGGCCGGGTACGTGAGTTCCACCTGTGCCACATCTGGTGGCGCAGGGTTCATCACATGTATCGGGAAGCTGAATGCGGTTCACTATCAGATACACCTTCATTTTCATCAGCTTCAGCTTGGGTATGTCAGCGTGAGACTTATCGATGTGTCCTAGCCTGCTAGGCTGAAGCTTAAGCGGTTATGCTATGGCGTAGAAGCTGGTGTTCACCGCAAGGTGTGTTCATTGTTCCTTCCAATTCACTTTCACAACCAATGCCCTTCATATTTCGGAATCCACCTATTGGCAACCGTTGAGTATTCGAACTGGATATATTGGAAGCCTACGAAAAAGAGAGACACATGATTCGGCGGAGCTCTGCAGCGGTCAGCGTTAATATCCTTCAGGACTAGCGCGAGACCGTGCATTCTAAGCTGTCAAACCCTCACACCGCTTTTCATGAGCGTCACCGCAAACCTTTTTAACCCCAAATCCCTCTGTCTTTCTTTTCTCTTCATCGCATTTCGTCGTCCTTCCCGAATACAACATATCCTGTCTTGCATTCTCGGCGTTCAATTGGAATTTTCAGTATCAATGCCTGCTCGTTCCGTTCTTCTTAATGTTTCAATTATTGCAAAGCCGATTGGAAAGGAGAATGTAATTGAAGAAGTCAAGGAAGTCAAGAGCGAGGAAAATGTGCCGGAGACCACGAACGTTCGTGTTGGAAATCGTGCCAGAGTCGATTCCGCCGCCGCCGGCATGGCTCCAACCATTTATACACCGTTTCCCGCCACTACGCCAAATTCCGTTTCTCCAACATCCACCAGCAGCCTGACTTCAATTCCAGAAGGTAGTATTATTTGTTTCGTTGGACAATGCATAGTCTAACCCGAAATGCAGTGAGAGCGTGCGGGACTTGTCGGCAGCACACCAAGCCGGATGGATCTCGACTGTCCCACTGCAAAGCATGCGCTTCCGTCTACTATTGCTCCAAGGACTGCCAGAGGATCGATTGGCCATCACACAAGCGGCAATGTGTCTATCGCGGGAACCCGAACCGCGAATCCAGTGTGCCATATTCCGTTCCAGCCTCCCCGACAAGCACTTGAAAGACTTCTTCGCGAAACTGCATTTATCGTTCGAGATATGCAGACTTTCCCAGTGACGGTTTACTGAGCGCATAACGGGCACCCTGCACGAGAATTACAGGCCATTACTATGCAACATGCTGAACCGGTTCAGCAGATCCAACGTTCGAATTTCCCAACTCCTCTACTTTTGGAAGCCTCCGTCATGTGGAGATGGAAGCCGAAGCCATTTTTCACGAGCACTGCAGTTCTGCGGGGCGGCCGTGGCAAAGCCTGCAGGTTTTCGACGACTGGAGAACTTGCCTCGCACTTTCTGTTTCCCACATTTGCAACTATTGAGTACCTGGCGGCGTTTGTGCAGCATTTCCCATTTTCCGATTTAGAGAAGGCATTGGCATTCAATTGCCCCGACACGAATAGAAATGACATCTTTACTCTTACGACCTGATAAACCCCGTATCTGAAATTCGTGAAAGCACCGGTTCCCCATCTCACCCAAGCTACCTTCTCAGCCATTATTCATACACCGTTTCAACCAAGCTTCAGCCGTCCGGGAAAAGCAGAATAGCGGTGTGCTCGTGTCGCGTGCGCAAGCTTCCACAGAGCTGATCGGTGTAACATCAGCACGGCTTGCATTAGCGACGAGAAGTGAGTGAGATTCGCGTGGAACGTCCCGAGATAGCTAGGCGACGCTAGGGAAGTGAGATTGACGCTTTTATCGCTTTACACGCCACTATCTTCCTTGGGGGCTTACTTGCATCGTGTTCCGAATGCGAATCGAGCTTTCTCATACATATCTACTTTGTTGGGATCGAGGTGCTAGACGATACCACCTCTTCACCATCGTCACCAAGCTATGGGGCTGAGCGACATGCTGGCGTTCAATCGTACGGTTTGCAAATGCATTCTGATTTCCTATTCGGGTGCTGTGTGACAATTAAGCCTACCGCGTCATGATTGGCCAACAGCATGCACCCCGCATCCTTAGAAGCATAAGCGCATGCAATCGTCCGCTATCGGCAACATGGAAAAAGCCAATACTCATCATGCCTTCACCATCTCCAGTCGACATAGCCTGCCATGGCCTATATTGCAACACCTCTGACCTCCAACTGGAGGTTCAAGCAGGGCAATCTCACCTCGTCCTCTACCTACCTCCCTGCCCACAACGTGCCCACTGAAGTACACCGAGATCTCCTGAAGAACCACAAAATCGCAGACCCCTTCCTTGATTTGAATGAACTCTCCGTCCGCTGGGTCGCCGAAGAAACATGGACGTACCAGACCACCTTCCCCACGCCTCAGGACATCTCAGAAGAGCAAACGAAAACAACCCTCAAATTCGAAGGTCTGGACACATTCGCGTCCGTGTACCTAAATGGGCACCTGATCTTGAAGAGCGACAACATGTTCCTGGAGTATCGCGTTGATGTATCCTCAGAGATCAGGGCTGGGGGAACGGAAAATACATTGGAGATTGTCTTTGAACCTGCCCTGAAGAAAGGACTGGAATTAGTAAGACAGCATCCGGAACACAATTTCATAGTGCATCAGACGGAAGTGTCGCGGGGTCCAGTGCGAAAGGCGCAGTATCATTGGGGCTGGGACTGGGGTCCTATCCTGATGAGTTGCGGGCCTTGGAAACCTATTACACTTGAGTCATATGCCTACCGCATTGACAACGTTTGGGTAGAGTATGAGCTCAGTGATGACTTGACGAAGGTCACTGGCAAGTTGTTTGCCAAGGTGGAAGGGCAACGGCCTGATGCGCTGGAAGTGACATTCTCTTTGACCGAGAAAGCAATATACGATGATGGAGGGGTCTATAAAGGTCGGCACACCGGTAACGGTGTCTTCGAAGCGAGTTTCTCCGTCGATGCACCAGTTGAACTCTGGTGGCCTCGCGGATACGGCCATCAAACGCTTTACGACATCAAGGCTTCTGTCAGTCATGCGGTATCCAATGTTCAATACCACTCCGCTTCGAAGACAATTGGCTTCAGAAAGGTAGAGCTGATCCAAAACAAAGACTCCATCGGCACGTCCTTCTACTTCCGCGTCAACAACGTCGACATCTTCGCCGGCGGTTCATGTTGGATACCAGCCGATTCTTTTCTCACCCGTGTCACAGCAGAGCGGTACCATGAATGGATTCAATTGGCAGCTGAAAGCAACCAGAACATGATCCGCGTCTGGGGCGGCGGTATATACGAGTCCGACGCCTTCTACTCAGCCTGCGACGAGCTCGGCATCCTCGTCTGGCAAGACTTCATGTTCGCCTGCGCCAACTATCCCGCATACGCGGACTATCTCAAATCGGTAGAACAAGAAGCGCGCCAGAATGCCCGACGCATGCGACACCATCCGTGCATAGCTTTATGGTGCGGAAACAACGAAGATTACCAAATAGTGGAGCGCTACGGTCTCCAATACGACGTGGAGAACCTCGACCCGGAAGCCTGGCTGCAGACAAACTTCCCCGCCCGCTACATCTACGAGTATCTCCTGCCCAAGGTCGTCATGGAAGAGGCAGTCGGCACGCCGTACCATCCCAGTTCTCCATTCGGCAACGGCAAGAGCACGACGCTCAAGGTAGATCCTACGATCGGCGATATCCATCAGTGGAACGTATGGCACGGTTCCATGGAACCCTATCAGCGCTTCCCGGCCATGGGCGGCCGCTTCGTGTCCGAATTCGGTATGGAGGCGTACCCGCATCTCGAGACGCTGGAGAAATGTATCACCAGGGAAGAGGACCGGTATCCTGGGTCCATGGCTATGGACTTCCGCAATAAAGCGATCGGACACGAGCGTAGACTGGTGTCGTATGTGGCTGAGAACTTCCGGATGAAGGCGGACTTTCCTGGCTTCGCGCATTTGACTCAGGTCATGCAGGCGGATGCGATGGGTTGGGCGTATAGGTCGTGGAGAAGAGATTGGGGACGGAGTGGGGAAAGGGCATGCGGTGGTGTGCTGGTGTGGCAGTTAAATGACTGCTGGCCGACGGTGTCCTGGTCCGTTGTTGATTACTATCTCGTCCCCAAGCCGGCTTATTATGCGATAAAAAGAGAGATGGAGCCCATCGTGATTGGGGTGGCGAGAAGCATGCACGACTGGACGAAGCGGCCAGCTGACGAGCTGTGGAAACGGGATACGGGGCATATAGACCCGACCCAGTGCTTGGAAAATGTGCACTACGCTGTTTGGGTTTCAAGCAGCAAGTTGGAAGAGGTCAAGGCCAAAATAGTCGTCAAGTTCATCTCCATCCGGACTGGCAAGGAGGTGTTTGATGAGCTCACTTTCTACAAAGACATTCAACTCAACGGAACCACGGAGGTCGTATCGGCCAGTACTCCGCCCTCTTTGACGGATCCACATACGCCATACAACACAGGAACCGCAGACCCCTTTGTCATTTCCGCCAGTTTAGAAGTGGAAGCCGTCGAGATATCGAACTGCATCTCGTGGCCGGACCCGATAAAATATCTTCATTTTCCGGACCGAGATGTCCAGATGAGGTACTCGGATGACGGGGCTTCTGTTACAGTCACTGTGGGCAAGCCAGTTAAGGGGTTTGTTTTCAGTGAGCGTCAGGGTGTAAGGTTGAGCGACAATGGGTTTGATCTTGTGCCTGGGGTGAAGAAGACCGTTCAGGTGAAAGGCGTGCATGCTAGTAAGCTTGATTGGAGGTATGTTGGGATGTAGCGTTTTGGATGTATATAATATGTCCGTGGAAGTCGAACAATACTTGGGCATTTAAGGTGCAATAATGACCCACGACCTGATCCAACGTTGAAAAATGCATACAGAATACATCTATTACTTAATCTGGCCTTCTGTTGAAAAAGAGGGCTTGATGGCCAAGATGTTTATTCAACTGAACCTACTTGAGAGTCGCATCACGTACCTTCCATCTTCCTTCAGAGACTATAGAATACTCCCGCCACCCGGAACCTTTTCTAAATCTTAGCCACTCTGAACCGCGGCTTTCTCCTCCGTACTCATCTCGAACGCTTATACGGATACTCCACAACCACACTCAAAGGAAACCCCCCTCACACTTCCGACCTCTAGTTGGCATGTGGTGCGAGTACCACAGCATCCTCACCTCCCTCCTCTTTATCCATCTCATAGACGCTTCCATTACATTTCAGTCATACATACCCATCCTAACCACATCTAGTTACTACCAAAACCCCCACGCCTAATATATTAAAGAACCGCTAGATCTGAAGCCAAGTACAATTAGCCTTTACCCTGCCATCCGCACGTGCGTCTGCGAAACAAGCCGCAAGTAACTGCCAGTAGTGCCCGCGTAAACCCAGTTTCAACCCGACTCGGCATGCAGGAATTTATATTGATTACTGGGAGGACAGGTACCGGGGTCTGGGAAAGGGAAGACTGCGAGGGACGTGGAAAACGACGCCCCAGCGAAGAAAGAAATTGAGCAACAACAGTTATTACGAAGTTCTGCTCAGTCAATGTCCAAGTCGCTCACTCCCCAGTGCATCCATACAGCCTTTCAATACCCCCCTCAGTGCGCCAGTAATACTGAATCTGCAATCAACGCCCAAGGGGCGGATTTGTTGAACGTCGAGATTGATCCCATATCGACGAGTACATGTACCTATGTATCCCAGACGCCGTTCACTCTAGTGACCGGCCGATGCGCCCCGATGCCTGTCATTATTACCCTCGAGTAGGGCTTCCAGAAGATGAGAAGAAAGGGAAAAAGACGCATGCATGCACGTTTCCTATGTGTGCGTACCCAACTTTCCGGCCGCCAGTAAATACCGTGGATTCCCATTTGGGACCCATGCATGTGCCGCAAATCGCGACGTCGGCGCGGGTGACGCGCTGTTGGGAGATCGGCGCGTGTGCGCTGCATCTTTCTGCAGATGGAAGCGTTGGGGGGTACCAGCGAATAGCCAGAACGCGAAGAAGAGTGCGAGGATATCACGATAAGACATTCCCTTCGAATCAAGCATTGTGTGAAGAATGTATTACAGGGCATTATGATCATCCAACATCAGGGTGCATTGCAGCACCCAATCCAATTACACTGCCCTCCGCTCCCAGAGTAATCCTACCAATTAAATCTTCTCCTGATGCTCACCAACAGCCTCCTTCTCGTGAATCTCCTGCTCGAGGACGCGACCCTTCTCCGTTGCAGCAGCGCCACCAACAAGGGCGGCATCGCCGTCGAAGTGCTTGGCGATTTCCTCCAGGGGCGTGTTCTTGGTCTCGATGTAGTAGAACCAGACGAAGGTGAGTTCGAAGGCGAGCCAGACGCACTGTTCTGCATTAGCCTCTTGTGTGTAAATAATAGACGGGAATATGGACTTACGTAGACGATGTAGTACTTCCAATGGATGTCCTCGAGGGCAATGGGGTTGACGTAGGTGTTGAAGAAGAGGGCCACATCGACAAAGGCAAACATGTAGCACATGCCCTTTGCGCGGAGGGAGAAGGGGAGAATCTCGACGGTGTAGCCGACCAGCAGACCGGACCAGGCCATGTTGTAGAAGGTGTAGTAGAGGAAGATCATGGCGACGACGGCGCTGCCGTTGGCCTTGACCTTGGTGGCGTCGTAGCGCTCCGAACAGATGGTCCAGACGACGAAGCAGAGCATCATGCCGGCGGTGGAGATGAGGAAGAGGGGACGGCGGCCGACCTTCTCGACGAAGAAGCCTGGAGATTGTTGTTAGGTAACGGCGAGGTGCGTGATATGATTAGGAAAACTTACACATGGTGATGGCGACAATCGCGTTCCAGATGTTCAACACACCGTTGATGATGAGCTGGGTGTCGGGATCCGTTATGCCAATACCGTCAAGCACGCCGGTGATGTAGTATGAGACGAGACCGTTACCCGACCACTGAGAAAAGAGACCGGCGGAAATCAGAATGAGCAACCTGTGGCGGTTGCCCTTGGTCTTGAACAGCTCGAGCCAGCCAGTCTGCTCGGCCTCCTTCTCAATCTTGAGCGTCTCCTTGATCTCCTCGAATTCAAGCTGGACCAGCTCGTCATCGGCGTTGCCCTCGGCATGCACATGGGCGAGGACGTGGAGGGCCTTCTCATTTTGGCCCTTGGAGATGTACCAACGGGGGGATTCGGGGACGAACCAGACGCAGGTAATCTGAAGGATGGATGGCAAAGCCTGGATGATGGAGGGGATACGCCAAGACCACTGGCTGGGAATCTGGTTGGTGCCGTAGGTGAGCCAAGCGGCAATGATGGAGCCAAGGTACCAGGTGGTGTTGTACTAGTAGACGGTTAGGAGCGCTCGCCCATCCCTCTTATTTCGTTGATGACTTACAATCGTGGTGAAAATAGCACGGTGCTGGGGATGGCACAGCTCAGTGATGAGCAGAGGAGCGGCTCCGTGGGCAATGGCAACACCGAAGCCGAGGAAGAAACGGGCGGCAATGAACATGGAGAAATTCACCGAGGCGCTCTGGAGCACAACGGCGAAGATCATGATGATGGAGCCAATGCAGATGCCCCATCGCCGACCCAGTCCATCGGCAATGTAGGGAGTTATGGGCAGAGCCAGGAGGGAGCCCAAGAACATGATTCCGGAGAAGAGACCCTTGATGGAGGCGGACAGGCCCTTCATGTAGCTGGTGAACTGGTCCAGCGACAGGAGACCGTTAACCATGGATCCATCGTAACCTAGTGAAGCGTCAGTCTCAAACTATTCTTCGTACAGGTACTTGTTTAACATACCATTGGTAGCACTGGTCAACACGACGAAGAAGAGGAGCAAGTAAGTAGCTCGCAGGTTGGAGCGCGTGAACCAGGTCACTTCAGGGAACTCCTTCCCACACACCTTGAAGTGGCCCTTCGTAACCGCGTTGTCAGCCATGGCGATGTATCGAAGTCAATACGATTATCGGTTGCTAGCGACCTGAGGGTGGGAGTGATGTCCATGATATAAACTCTCCTGGTTGATCCAGCCGTCACCTCACCTGCATCCGAGCACGCAGGGAGTTTACCCGTAGGCCGTCTGGCCCCAGCAATGCATGGACCAATCCATTCTAGAAGCTCAAGTCTCTGCTTGACTTGAAGGCCGTCTGGAAAACAGATCGTGAGTTCGGTGTCACTGGGCCGGGGGTGGGCGGACAAGCACAGGGTTCCGAGGGAGGATCATTTGGTTAAAGGCGGATAAATTGCCAGTGGCGCCAACATCAGCGAGTGAATGGTCGAATGTGGCGGCGTCAAACACAGTCCGGAAGCGCGGTGCCACATCAACCATCCTCAAGGATGAGGTTCTGCGCATGCAGCAGATGATGGCCTGCAATAATTCGATGGAAGCTTTCTGAAGTGCCTCAGCGGCTCCCGGGTCAAAGGAATCAGCAAAGTGAAGATGCAGGGGTGCAGATTGCGAACGATGTTTCCAGGCACTGCTTCTCCAGCGACGCGGTGTTTGGGAATCAGCTTAGATGAAAATCAAAGGGCGCAATTTTGGGTGTTTGGTTGTCACTTCGTCTGGCCTGGTGAATCGCTCATTATTGAGGGTGGAACGACCGTGCACGTTATCGAGTTGATAACGGGGATCTGGTCGAGGCTTTTGTAGCCGGCCATGATTCTGCAGCATGGCAGGAGGAACGGCACGATGAGCCGTCTCTACGATGCACATGCGCTCGTGTAACTGCATACAATGCAGTGAGCTGACGACCACTGTTGGGCGTCCTCGTGAGGTCTATCCCACGGTGACTTTGAACTCCATACGAGATCTTCTGATATCTGCAAGGAGTGATGGAAGATGACAGGCAAAGGAATAAGCCCGTGGCGCTAACTCAGTCGTTCGGGGGCGTGAATAAGATCCCCACTTGGCGGGTATAAGCTATCGCTAGCAGGTCAAAAAGAAATCAGCGACCAACACCCCGGCCGGGGCCCCGGATAATTCTCCCCACGCCCACTCCTCTCCCCCAACTTTCAACCTCTAGAAAAAGTTCACTCCATCCACTGGCAAAACTGACAGCTTTGTGGAGGTGGAGGTTGAGGGAAGTCCCGCTCGCTTCCCAAGGTTGCCACCGACTTCACCCGTTCTCGGACTGAGTCCGAGTTCCGCGGCACAGCAGCAACACACTTGGGGCACGACCGCACCGCAAAAGCGGGACTGCTGCACGGCAAATGTCTGAACCAAGAAACCGACCAAGGACAGTCGCTTACGAGATGCCTCGGACTTCAGATGCCTCTACTAGTCATGATTCGCCTAGCTATGCTCCATACCGCACATGCATGCTCCCTACCGAGCCACGTGCAGAGCGACACAAAGCTACATCGAGCACTCCCGTGCAGATGTTGCTAGTAAAACTCACGACATTCAATAGCGGGACAGGTTGGCAATCCAGGCTTTCAGTGCTGCAGAATAGCTATAGCCTATGATAGTGTGTACGGAGTACTTCAACGACTTCGTGACTGAATGCACGCTTAGTCAGCGACAGTACTCCCAGAATAGGAGGCCTTCCTTTCGTGCTCGCTATTACCATGACCAACAAGCTCGACCCAGCATCACAAATTCCCAATCACTACCATGAACCTCAAAGTTCCTTCGCTCTTCTTCTTGCCGGATACCTCGCCAAAGTCATCGCTACCGCTATGTGCGCTCCCACCAACGACGCCCTCATCCAACATCAACGTACTGCTCTTCCAACCCCAGCTCTGACTGAAGTTGAAGCGGTCGGGCGCACTCTCGTAGATACTCAGCACCCTGCCTCCCTTGGACGGGCTGTATATCTTGAAATATGTCTTGATGGTCGGCCGCCGATCAACATACGGAGGTAGTGTCGGCGTGCTACCACGAGACTTCCGTGATCCGTGGCTTACGAGACTCGGATTGGGATATGCTGACGCTGGCTCGTCCTCATGCGAATCGCTGGAGTCTTCATCCGACGCCGAGTACGTATCCACTGAATGTGACTGCCTTGCCGTGGTTACGGGCGAAGCCGAGCGGATGAGATCGGCTGATGACCAACGGGCCGCAGATACATTGTCGCGGTTAAGCCGTGTGTCTCTGGACGCGAAGAGATGGTTTCTCGATCCAGTAGCCACAAGGGTTGCATCTGCCTCGCTGCCGCTGCCACCCTCATCTCCTCCCATTGTCGAGTTTACAGCAAGATTGCGGGCACTGACGACGCGTCGGCCCCTTTCACTGCGAAGAATCATAGCCCTTTCTAGCTGGCCAATCCTCTCGTCGACGGAGCCGGTGTTTTGTTGAGATAAGCCGCTGCCCGGTTGTTCATCCGCTTCGCGCTCCTTCGCACGATGGAGATAGACACCGAGCTGGACATTCTTCGCCGTCCTTACTTTTTGAATGTAAATGTTCCAGAGTGAGCCGGCATAGAACACTGTGCGCGAGTATACTCTCTTCTTCTCCTTCAAGCTACGGGGATTTGGAAATTCTGCAGAGAAGCGGAAGGGGGGAAATTCCGTGAACGCAAACGGCTTCGGCTGTCCAGCGTTACTGCCGCCAGCAGAGATTGGCCTTGATAGAGGGTCGGCCCTCGTATTCGGGTTGGCCATATTCGCTGGTGACGATGCAAAGTCAGTGGCCCATTGCGCGTCCTCGGGCTGAATCGTGGCAGAGAGCCGGTTCGCGTGTCGCTGAAAGGAGTGCGACGTTGTCACAACAGGGTCAGCACCATTTCCGAGGACGATGTTACAGTCAGAGCTGGGAATCCAGAATTTCCGCGGTTTGGCAGTGCCATCCCAGCCTTCGGCCTGAGGGTCGGACTCAGTGTCATCTGAGGATATGGTAGCCTTCTGCTTCTCCTTGAACCTGAGCGGAGGACTGGATGGCTGGGGTGGCGTCTTGCATAATCCAAGCTCCTGTGCCGACTCGTCGGCGTTGAGTACCATTTGCCTGAGCGCGAGTTGTTGCCACAAAGCGTCCGAAATGACTTTCTCAGGTAGCACAGGGAGGCCAAAGATATCACGAACACCTCTGAGGAAGTCCAACTGCTCGTACTCCATATGCATATAATGAATCCCCTCGTCCAGCAGCACCAGGATTGGCTCGATGTCGGGGTCGGTATAGAGACTTACCCAAGGAGCATGGTGATCGGACATGCTCTGACCCAGCGTCATGGAATTTTGGCGATACACTGCGTTGAAGCGTATTGCCATGAGGCGGAGACCATCGGGCGCTTTGGGTATGCTCTTCCCTCGCTCAATCAACCCAGAATGCATTGCCGCTTGCCGAAGCCGCCGGTCTAGCAAACGTTTGGCAAGGACCCATCGATCCCATTCACTATACACGTAGAAGCCATCCGAGGCGACTAGCTCTCGGACCACATCACCGGGCATGCCATCCCAGTATCTCAACGGCATCTCCCATCCGGTCCGGCTGAGCATCGCTTTGGCCGATTCGAGGATGCGATCACCGGAACGGCCGTAATAGTTGTGCGTAACCAGTCTTATAAGCGGCGCAAGACTCCCTGGTGTCATCTGACGCAGGATGGACTCAATCGCGAGATCCACCAGATCCTGTGTCTCGAGCCAACAACCAGTAGCAAACAGGCCGATGGCCTCGCCGTCACACTCGTTGGAGATATCATAACCATATAGTCTCTTGATTGCTAGTTCAAACGACGCCTGCGTTATGTTGTTATCGATCTGATCAGGATATATGGTGATCTCCTTTTGCCGGCTCTCGAGCCAGGGTTCAGAAAGCGCGCTTGTGAAGAACGGAGCGCGGTCAAGCACCAATCGATGGAGGCTGTAGCTCTTTCCGAAAGCATTCACAGTGATGTCTGAATGGCGTCCCTCTAGGAATCCCCGCCTGTACATGTGGTCTGGGAGTGGCATAGCTTCGCTGGACGCTATCCCGTTGTTAGCGGCCAGAACGGACATGGGCATAGGAAAGCGTGCCTCGCAGGTACATTGGCCCAGACGCTTTGCTATATGATGGGGTACCTGCGTTTCCCACTTCCACGTCCGCCGCAAGTACAGCTAGACTCGTGTATTCGAATGGTCCTGGCTCCGTTTCGCGCCGAGCGTCGACGGGAGAGGAGGGGTCGTCTGCATCTTTCTGAGCACTGGAAAGTTGCAAGTCGCGATGCGCGGACGAAGTCATCATGGTCGATATATTCGCAGATGCCCGGGAGTATGCTAAGGGACGAGACGTGAAGAGGGAGACGGGAGAAGAGCTGCTGGGTTCCGCATCGTCGTCTCCTGCAGGCTCGCTCGACGCGCGGTCACTCGGGCCGCGGCCATGTGTAGACCTGCGATGCATCGCGGGAGCATCATTAACTGTATGGGCCGTTGAGGGAGTCGTGTGGCGGAGAAGTGACCGTCTCAAGGGAGACCAGATGATGCGGGGTCGGCCATGTGGTTAGCAGGGTAAGGCCTGTCATGCCGCGGGAGCTCGCAGATCCACCACCGCCAAGACCAAACTCCAAGCGACTTTCAACATCTTCCCAGCTTCGCGGCCTCTCCCTGGCAGCGTCGCCATGGCTTCGTTCTTCCACGCATGTCCTCATTTGAGGACTGCCGCTTCCAAGCTTGTTCACAGGCTAGCCGCGCCCCGGCCATGCTTCAATTTCCCCCTCCGCTCTTCGACCTCGACAACACCGCGGATCTCCGCTTTCCGCCAACCATCTGTTGCGCAGTTCATACGCTTCCAATCCTCTGCCGCGGCAAGTCGCGCGCCTCAAGCTTCCGTCGCGGAAGCAGTCTCCAAGACTAGGGCTCGCGCGTCGAGCTTTCCTAATACGACTGACAAAAGCGTCGCATACTGGCTGCTAGGGAGCGCGGCGAGTGTTTTTGGTATTGTAATATTCGGGGGGCTCACAAGGCTCACGGAGTCAGGGTATGTTTCTCCCATGCCTCAAAATCCTCTACTGACGCTCCCTAGACTCAGTATCACGGAATGGCGACCAGTCACTGGCTCGAGACCTCCGATGAGCCAAGATGATTGGGAATCTGAATTCGCCAAATATCGAGCCTCGCCCGAATTCCAGCTTCTCAACCCCAACATGACCCTTGAAGAGTTCAAGAAGATATACTGGATGGAATGGATTCATCGCCTGTGGGGTCGTGTTATCGGCGTCACTTTTCTCGTGCCTACTATTTACTTCATCGCGCGGAGGAGAGTATCAGCGTCAATGGCCTGGAAACTCTCCGGAATATGCGGGTTGATAGGGTTTCAGGGTTTCCTCGGTTGGTGGATGGTGAAGAGCGGGCTCCGCGACGATCTTTTTGCTCCTGGAAGCCACCCCCGAGTTAGCCAGTACCGCCTGACGGCCCACCTCGGGGCCGCCTTTGGAGTCTATGTCGCCATGTTGCTGTCTGGGTTATCGATTTTGAAAGAGCACAGATTGTTGGCCGATCCCGAAAAAGCCGCAAAAGCTTTGGAGACATTGAAGCATCCCGCACTCCGCGTCTTCAGGGGTTCCGTTCTTGCTCTCGCCCTCCTCGTCTTCACAACCGCCATGTCGGGAGCTCTGGTAGCGGGACTTGACGCCGGTCTGATCTACAACGAGTTCCCATACATGGGTCTTGGTCTTACCCCTCCAAAGAAAGAGCTGTTCGATCCGTTCTACAGCCACGTCCCCGATCAGTCAGATCTCTGGTGGCGCAACATGCTGGAGAACCCTTCCCTCGTCCAACTGGACCATCGCATCCTGGCCACGACCACATTCACTGCCGTGATGGCCCTTTTCGCCTATACGCGGTTTTCCGGTGCCGTCCGTAGCACCATTCCCAGGGACGCAAAGAAAGGGGTAATGGGAATGGTTCACCTCGTCTCTCTACAAGTTGCTCTGGGTATCAGCACGCTCATCTACATGGTACCGACATGGCTGGCCTCTGCCCATCAAGCTGGCGCTCTGGCTCTCCTAACGGGCGCCGTGGTCCTCTACAGCAGGATATCAATGCCAAGGCGAGCAATTCTACGCCAGGTCTTCCGCTCCCCAACGGCTCCGAGCCATGCCAGGACATCGCTTCGCTCACGCCTCGCCGCCGAGCAAAAGCCATAACGCGCGTTCTTGCACACGTTGTATATGTTCCATTCCGCCCTTGCATAGTATCTAGATTCCACGCTCTTCATAGAGTAGACACAAATGTAAGATAAGCCAACTGTACACTAGCTGTAGATATCACTACTTTTTCACAGTTATTTCGAAGCTGTTGGCATCAATTATCTCCCGTTCCCACAGTCGTCGTGGAGAGGGACTAGACTTATTAAGCAACGCTTGGCAGTGATCTGTCACCGCTGATAAGGCTAGCGCTGCGGGACGACCCGTGTTCCCGTTAGTTCCATCTCCAACCCCATCACCAGAATTAGATCTTCCATATGTCCAACTACACGCTCTCCATCGTCACCTACGACCGCGGAAGAGACACCGTCACAGGCAAAATTAAGCCACATCATTGGGCTTTCTTTCTCCATCTCCCAACACCGCTCAAGCCTGGCGAGGGGAGCAGAACAGGCATCGCACATCAGCTTCGCGTCATGCCGGGCGCCTTCTACTATCCTGGTGCAGAAAAAGGCGCCGATCCCGTGACATTGGGCCCAGGACCTGTCGTTCAAGAGCTGGAGGTTGGAGAGGTCGACGAGGCAAGCTTGGAGAGGGTGGAACAGGTCTTGAGGGAAACACCCATCGATAAGAGCGAATCATCTGGGTGGAATTGTCAAAGTTGGACGCTGGAGGGGTTGGAGAGGTTGAGAACAGCGAAACTACTTCATGTCGATTATAGCTATTTAACCAAGGAAGGGGTGAGGGCGTGGTTGAGGGAGCCAGAGTAGAGGGGTATCAATTCCCAGGTCTCGTGTGGCGGCTACGCTCCTTCGCGGTCACCTTTGGCGTCAAAGGCTGATAGCACCAATGCTGGACCAGACGGATGCGGAAACCGTTGAACACAATATGTACGGCCGGCGCCTGGACGTAGCGCTGAAGTGTGCAACAGTAAGCTCATCTACGGTTTTTGATTGGTCTTCCGTTACTGACACCCAGCTACACAATATAGGGCTGCACTTGCCACTCGCGCATGAAGACCTGAATGAATTGGTACCATATCCCCTGTCTTTACTGCACGATCGTACACACCAAATCTCCCATTTCCGAATGCAGCGCCACGAAAGCAAAACGAAGAAACGCCTCCTCAATACTATCGCTCACACCATCCAATGACGTCAAGGAGAAGGCCACTCTAAGCTATGGGCATTGGGTAGCCACTGTACGAAATCTGGGGGCCAATTTCTGGGTAAATGCACGACCACGTGAAACCACCGCAAAACGGCCGCCAGAACATCAGCAGAACATTCCATCGGCCTTACCGCCAATGAGCAGCTCGTGAGATTTCCATGATCGGGGTGTGCGACCGAGTCGATATTAAAAATATTACTACGGGCCCGAGCGCTGCTTATTGCAGTGCGGACCGTGCGCAGCGAATATCCCCGGCCTCAAAGCCCGATCACAACACCGTTGGCCTTTTCTCGTTCGTTATTTGCACTGATTAGAGTCCCAGTTCAGCACTGCCCTGTCTTTCAGCGGAGGCAGCCTTCTTTCTGCCTGGTACCGCGCCGGTCGCATGCATCTACATTCCAATTCCCATACTTCTCCGCTTGCGCCTCGATTACTTCCCTCTAGTGTTACACCACCATCCTTCCTGCACCGTGCACTCCCGGATACGTGTTGGGTCTGTGAACAATGCTGATATGATATGACCAATTCTGCCCGCCGCCTCTTTGAAAGTAACACAGAAAGACTCCTCTCCGTCGGATTGCAAAGGCATCGCATTGAACAGCACTCGGGAATCACAGAATCTAATAACTAGGTATACCGGAGTTTGGTCCTATACTACATACAACTCGGGTCCAACTGCAACTTTGGTCCCTACCCTTGTGGCGAGCGTAAGCGATCGAGCTCACACTTCGAATCCTCCACTGGTCAGCCTGACGCCCGGGGCGCAGCCCGTTTCGCTCGTGTTCTACAAGTACAGGCGCGTGCTCCGAGCTTATACATACCTCTCAGCCCCGCTATCCTAGGCCCTCTTGCTGCTACTTTTTGGGAGGTCTTTACTTTGGTGGCCGTCTGGCCGGGGGGACAACTTCAGATGCACGATTGAGGCTATCGTGTAGGATATCAGGACTTCAGTGCTCGGGAAAGCAAACATGCTCAATGGAGTCGCAGCAGCATTGGAGAAGAGGCGGGAATCCCCAATGGGCGACCGGGGGATGATCGTGAGCGTGGTGTCATGGATTCTGGTTGTTGCCATGGTCTTCACTCTCATCACGAGGTTAACCATGAAGTTTGTGGTGATAAAGAAGGGCAGAAGGTTTGGTTTAGACGATGTCTTCATTGTCCTCGCTGCAGTAAGTTTATTCAGTGTATTATGGGGAATGCCTCTAACAAGCGCAGCTCTTCAGCGTAGGACAGACAGCTGCTGTATCAATGGAGGCTATGCATGCTCTGGGGCAGCATGCTGCAGACCTCACCGTAGAGGAGCTGCGAATTTTCCAGAAGGTATGTCTTCGCATACTTGGTAGCGTCCTTAACTCACCAGTGCAGGCCGAATACGCTGGCTGTATGCTATACATCGCCAACATGGGCTGCGCGAGGATATCCGTCTGCCTACTCATCATGAAAATCCTACCAGGCCGGATTGCAAAGTGCGCTGCACTCGGCTTCGCTATCTTTTCAGGGCTCTGGACCTTTTCCGGAGTCATGGTCACCGTCTTCCCGTGTCCATTTCCTCAACCATGGCACTTCTTAGGCAAGCAGTGCATAGATGTTATCAGCTTCATCAACTATATCGGCATCACAAACATTGTGGTCGAGGTCATTCTGGTCATTATACCCCTTGTTGTCTGGAATATTCGCCTTTCTGCTGGCAGAAGTATCTCTGTTTCTTCCGTGTTCCTGTCACGACTGAGGTATATGCTCTCCCCGTTTGTGCTGGACTCAACTAACAGAATGTCAGCGTCGTTGCAGCGGTAGTTGCTCAACTTGTCTATTTCAATCGGGATGTCGACCCGGCCGACGTCACCTACCACCACTGGAGGACCGCCCTGTGCGTACAAATAGCACAGAACCTCTCGATTATCACGGCCTGCCTACCCTGTCTCCATCCCTTCATCCTTAGTGTCCTCTCCGGGGCCATCAAGCCCGATACACTCCATTTTGAGTGCACGGCGCCCAAGAAGATCAAGCGCTACTTCAAGCGGAGCGACCCCCAATTCAACTCCATGTCTTCACAATCCTCCACTCAACCTATGAAGGAGAAGCAGCCAGCCGAGAATTACTGCCACCCACTTGCCACATACGGACTCGACCGCTCCTCCGCTCACCTAAATTCGCAACACTTCAACCGCTTCCCATCAACGAATACCGTACCCAGACCCCCCAGCTCGGAGAAGCGCGAGGAAAACGTCTTCATGCGCTGCATCGACATACCCGACTCACGCCCGCAATCCCCAGCATCTTTCCCTCCGCCAACCACCACCACCCAGGGTCCCGACCACGACTCACCGTTGCCCAAATCCCTCTGCGACATCGGCGTCATTCCCCTCGCAGAGTGGGAAACAGAAGACAGTAGTCTCAGCGACGGCGGCCAGCCCTCCGAACACAGCAGCGCCTCCAGGCGGCCGCGGCCAAACTCGGACTACGTGTTTAGTAGGGAGAAGGTGATTTCCGTGCCCGAGGCGAACGTCATGTATGAGGAGCGGGGTGAGTGGAAGAGGTATCCGCCGCCGCCGCCATCAAGATCGGGGAATCGATAAATACCTGGGCTGGATGTTTGGCGTTTGAGGGCTCTGTATATTTTGGGTGCTTGGGCATTTGGGATGGAGGGTTTTGTTTAAATGATACCAGATACCAGATAGACGCTGTAATGATTAGACTCATGTACACAGTACGCTTCGTATGCGAACCGCTACCTTCTTCCTTCCACCACCAGTGCTGTCTGCAGCATCGTGAAGTTCACCGATCAGAGGTTCGAAAACCAACATTGGAAGCGAACTTCTCTCACGGGGCCTGTCCACCAATGGTATCGTTTTACGAGCCTCGCCAGCAGGTACCGCGCGCATGGCTGTCACGAAAGACGGACGTTTATACCGTTTTGGGAAGCGATGGGAGTGCTGAGTGAGCGCTGGTTTGGACCCATGTCCCTCTCGTGTTTCGCTTGCTGGCGCGCATGTCAGCGCTAAAAGTGTTCTGGAAGATTGCCTGTTCAAGTTAGCATGGTGCTTGGTTGGATGTCGAGGCTTGTGGTGAAGCCCTGGTCATGATTGACTTAACTGTTCTGTGCATGTGTTTTTTCCTAAGACTGTCATTTGAGTCTTTTCTCTGCGCTGCCCAGGAACTTGAAATTATCAAGATAGCTTTCCATCTGATACACCGAACAGCGCCAATCTGACATGTTCTACGGAGGCTCTCCACAAAAGTAAGGGCCGGTGGTTCGTGCGCGCCGCCACCGAGTCAGCTTCTTCTTGGCAATGCAACTCAGTGAATTAAATTGTAGATATCTTAGCAACCACTACAGATATCTATATAAATCAAAGTGTAGATTCAATCTCCGTCATCTATCTCCCATTCCCCATCAGCTGAAGACCCCTCAGAGCTAGAGTGATAGCCTTCAAAGTCTTCCAATTCACTCAGCGTCATCTCATCTCTGAAGTCTCCAAACACTGGCCGGCCATCTGGCCAATACTCCGAGGAGCTAGATGAGGTGGAGGAGCGTGAGGATGAGCGTGAGGAGGAGTCTTTTCGTGCTCTTTCTCGTGGCTGCCAGCTTGTAGATTTATCTGCTCTTCCTTCCTGGTACTCATTACCCCCCTCAAGCTCTATAATCTTCTGAATATGGTGTGGAATTCTTTCAATCCAGCGCCGGATCCTCCACTGTTCAAGGTTATCCCATGCCTCCTTCCACTCCTGCGCCATCTTAGGAGCTGCGGAGGCTGCTCCTCGAGTAGTAGTCTTCCTCTTAAGCCATGGCCAGCAGGGTTCAATAGCGTTGAGATCTGGTGAATTGCCACACCAGATAAGCCTAGGGACCTCCATCTCCTTAAAGAACTCATCCTGAAACCAATGGGCGTGAGAAGGAGCCTTATCCTCTTGAACAACAATCACAGGCTCTATCTTCTGGCACTCCTGCGCAAATGGAATAAGCTTAGGCTTTAACACCTCACTGTAGTAGCGCCACCAGTCAACTCCTCCCTTCCCCTTACGGGTGAGTTTTCCATGCTTTTCATCCCATTTCCACTCAGGCTTCTTTCCAGGCTTGTTTCTTAGGCCAGCACACCTCATCAGTGTAGTAAGCTCCCACTCCTCCTTCTTCTTTGGCTCCCACTTCATATTCAGCTTCTGAATCTCCTTTTCAGCCTCCTTTTTCAGCTTCTTCATCTCCGTTTGGTAGATATGAAATGGGCCTTTGAAGTCGTAGGAAAAGCAGCCCCAAAACATGAACTCTGAGTAGCCCTTCCACCGTGCCCGAATGCAGCTTTTTTTATATTTTTCAGAGGTCTGGCACCATATACGAACAGAGCCTCTCCATATGCCCATAACTACAGCTGTTTCATCACTCCAAATAACCTTCTTCCAGTCATCTAAGCTCCAGTCTTTGTGCTTCAAAGCCCACTCTAACCTCTCCTTCATCATCTTCTCCGTAAGGCCAGGTTTTCTAGTAGGCTTCACTCTCCGGAAGCCCATAGATCTGAGGTGCCTCCTTACCGTCTCATAGGAAACTAACCATCCTTCATCAGTAAGCTCCCTGGCCAGCTGCTCAGTGCCTTTCTCTCTCCCATATCTATCACGCTGCACTTTCTGAAGTAGTGCCTCCTCAAAGGAGGCACTCCTCTTGCGCGGAGCACCTGCCTTAGGCGCATCCTTCACGTGGTCATCCAGAACTACTGAATTTGGCTGGTACCCATGCTCCTTTGCCCGCGTAATTATCTTCCTTTGAGTCCTCTCCTTCACGCCAGTTATCTCTTCAACTTGCTTGATTGACGTACCAAAAGAACGTAGGGCTATAACCTGAGCCCTAGTTGCAAGATCATAGTATGGGTGTGGAGGTGCCATTGATCGTGCAGGTGCTAGAGAACTGTGAAGGTCCCACGGATAATGGTATGTCCTCTAGGGATCTTGGTTGGTTCTCGGGAATGAACGATAGAGTTCCTTGCACAGTGTGGTTGATATCAAGACGGTAAGTGGTATTCTTCCGAAAAGGATATCAGATTGAAAACCAAGTGTACTAAGAAGTACTGATTGACATTGAACACGAAGAGCTGTAAAAGCTCATCGTCTACTGTTATATATACAAGGTTGCTCTGCTTGATCTCACTGCTCTGTGAGATCATTGAGATCATTGAGAGCATCCTGCATATCCTGCTCTCGCTGCTCTGCTTGCTCTCTGAGATTATGGAGAGCATAGAGAGCACCATGCATGATCACATGACTCCATTGGTCTGTGTTCCTTGGGTGATGCCGAGTGCTCTGTGGTTGCCTTCGCTTGAGTGAGAGCACACCTGGTCAAGTGGGGCTTCATCAGGGTTAGCTCCTGCTGGGTCGTAACAGGAACAGTGAGGTAATTCACAAGAATGCAGAAAGGTATAACTCCAGGGACTACGCCAGGTGAAAATTCAGACACAGATTCATATTTCAGAAGCTTCTTCTCTATAGATTCCTATACAAAATGCCGGATTTCAGCTCACTCTGCATGGTGAGTTGTCATGCCAAGAACCAGCTGAAAGCACCCTGCGGGTGGCGGCGCGCACGAACCACCGGCCCTTACTTTTGTGGAGAGCCTCCATAATCCTATAGGGAATACTAGCACGATCCTGATTGGATGTCTAAGCGAATCTAGCGGTTTGGTCAGGTCTAAAGCAAACTCCAAATGATTGATCGATCAAACCCTTTGCGGCAATCCTACTCGTAACAACCCCCTTCATCTCTGCGATCCTGTAAACTACGTCGAGCTTGTAGCCGCATTCTTCATCTTAGACCTTGTTCCACCCGCTGAGGATGCTTCCACCACTCCTAGCGGATACTTATCGTCGATATAAGCAGGACACCGATGGCATTGCGACATGGCTTGCTACGACAGCCAAGCGATTTGGATTCTCATCTGATCTACTCACGGGTAACTCCAAAATCCCAGCCCAACAGAAGAGTAAACGCTTGAAAGGAAAGGCACGGAAGGAGGCGAAACAGATGAGTAGCAGCGACACTTCGCCGAAACCATCGACATCCGCGCCGAAATACACCATCGCCGTCAAGGACTTCATTACATTGGCAGAATTTCTGGCACCCAAACCAGGTGTAAAAGTTCCCGCACCAGTCTGGGAAACAATAGAAAGGGCAATCAGCCTACGACAACGTCACTACGACTACCATGCTCAGCAGCAAGCCGCCACTAACGGGATTGACGACGGACATGCGTACTTTTTGGGAGTCTTAGAGAAGGTGAGGGATGTTCTCAAACCCCGTCGCCAAACGGGACCTACTCCGCCACAAGGCCAAACCA
Organism: Westerdykella ornata; assembly: GCF_010094085.1. Lineage (NCBI taxonomy): Eukaryota > Fungi > Ascomycota > Dothideomycetes > Pleosporales > Sporormiaceae > Westerdykella > Westerdykella ornata. The sequence goes on from NW_022986854.1 coordinate 1,374,772, forward strand.
CTCCAAGCAGTGATCCAACGGATGATGTTGAGGTTCACCTCGACAACATGTTCGCAGCTTTGACGGTCGAAGAACCCTCTGAAGCCTTCCTCAATGCGCCGGACATTGCACCCGCCGCCCAGAGCGATGAAGCAACCGCTATGTATACAGTTGAACCTTCCGACGATCCACTTGAACTGTATCTTGCAACTGCTGCTATGCTTCAGGACTGCTCCAGGATCCGAGACGCGATTCGGCATGCGTGGCGGTCATATTCCCAGCGTGCTGTGACTCTCATTGCAGCCGCTATCACCACAGACGTCGGTATCAAGATGATACAAGAGTTGGAGGAGCAGTTCATGAAGGACCATCCGTCCGAGTCTAGTACCGTGGATGCGAGAGGAAAGTTCTTCGCAGTCCAATGCCTTCTTCGAGGTCAAGATCCATCAGCACGTCTTAGACACGACGATCCCGTTAACTTCAGCTTGTATGAACTTGCAGAAACCAGTCTCGTCAGTACACATAGTCTGGTAGACGCTTTCAGAAGGGTCCTCAAAGTCCATGATTTGCCAGTGTACAAGTCCGGGTTTTACGGAGTGTCTGATCCGGCAAAGGATCGAGCGAGCATGACAGGCGGGGAGAAATTCGATGAAGACAAAGTCCTCCTTCTGGAGCTTCTTTCGGACATTGTGTTCTTTCACCACGCTAATCAGGCGGGTCAGCTGAAGGCAACTGACGAGTTTACAAAGGCCGTGGCCCTTCTTAAAACCCAGGATCGTCATACAATGGCATTGGATTTTGCCGCTCAGATCCATTTGGACATACAGCAGTGCCTCAGGGGCCAGTCAGCAGTGGGTGCCGTCGACTTACAGACCTACGTCATGGCCTGTAAAGCATCTCTGAACCTGAACTTCGAGTTCCACGCAAATTACGTGTCGACAACTGGCCGCGACAGAACGACCTTCCTCTGAGGATGATATCGGAAGTCATGGAGCGTTGGCTGCTGGAGGACGCTTATGGTGAACTGAAAGCGAAGAATGTATGTCTCTCTACTAGCTCATATGCACGCTGGAATGCTGACTTCGAAACAGTTGACGAAATTGGGCATAGTAAGACAGATTCCGTGCTCCCCGCTTTTGGTGAATTGTAGCTGACGTTCCATAGCCTTCTGATCAACTGCCACCTTCGCACGCATTCTTCAAAGCTCACCCCTGGCTTTGCGGTTCCCTACTGTTTGGCATGAAGCTCGACATGCAGGAACTGGGTCTCGCTTTCTTGAACGCCTGGGGTTCTGCAAAGTTCGCAGCCCAGATCTACAACGCTGTTAGACAGGAAAAATTTCTCACGAGGTCGTGGCAGGACATGGATCTGGCTATAACGATTCACGGCGATCCTGCGATGTTTGTTGGCGACAGGCCCAAAAATACGGACGACTACTTCCAACGCTTTGCCCTGTCCATGGGCTACTCAGCGCAGAACGTTGCCCAAGGCGGTAAGCGGAAGCATTCACGTCCAATCGTGTCAAATAGGGGTCCGCAGGGTGAACTCAAATCAAAGGACGCAACTCCAATTGCATATGAGCTACGTTTTGGATATTCGAAATTTGAAAGCAAGACGGTGTCGGACCTGGAGAAAGTGTTGGCGAAGGTGCTTGAGATCGACTACGAACTTGATCCAGAGGTCGTCGCTGGCCACAAACGTCATGGAAAGCGACACACAACACAGGAGGCTCTCACAATGATCTGTCAGTCGCTGGCGTCCGAAGATTTGGCATTGACGTTTGATCATTTCCGTCTGCACCGTCAGGCTTGGCGACTTCTTCGCGCCATCAAGGACAAGGTTGCTGATGACCTCCGGCGTATCTACGGGCCTGGGTATCTTGAGACGGAGAATCAACTCCCCTTCGTAGTCGGGTATATCTTCATGACAGCCGTCGAAACGAAGAGGCTCGGCGCACTACTGCTGCCAAAGAGGGAAGACATTGTCAGTTCCAAGCTGCTGATGAAGGCGTCAGAGGCTCTCGAAGGTATGATAGACAGCGGTGCAGGCGGACTGGAGATCAAGATTCTTCGCGAGAAGTACGGCATGGAGATCGAGATTGAAACGGAAGACGCAAACGGAGTGACTATCACTACCGCCATGGCCGGAATGGCTTCCACTTAAGCTCTTCTCTCGGCGCGTGCGGCGGGTACTATCTTCACTGCGAGGTGAAATCAAGGGGGGACACAGCACGATTCTTATGTCTGAAATGGAGGTCGAAATGGAGCCTCCATTTCGGCGAACCGAACAGGCCGTAGACCATCACGCATCCATGAGGCAGCCGCCACCATCCTTATCTAGAAAAGCCGAAACACATAATAAGAAGCAGAGAAACCAGCATCACGTCACGGGGACGCAATGAAGACCTTCCTATCGTGAATCACGTCAGAGTATCACTCATTACCAGTGCCTTCTATCAACCCATTATTCCGCACCTCCATTTCCTCCCACGATCTTCTACATATCTGTCGGCAAAAACAAAGAAAAAAGGAGATTCCATTGTTCTCCCTCGCGCGATCCGACATCTGTGCCGGAAGAAAGAAATAAACGGATGCATGTCGGCTTCCCCATGATGTTCCTTTCCGATTTACGTCTTTGTGGGATGTTCCAATGAACCAGGGCCCGTATGGCAGATCCATCTGGTTTTCCTGTCGCCAGCCTTTTAACTCTTCCCGATTGTCAGGACAGCGTATGGTTCTGGCACCTTTAGCTCCTCGCGGATCTCGGCCTCATCGACGGCGAAAGCGCAATTCCTGTTCCTGCTCTCGAAATCCTGATGTTCGTCGATGGCGAAATCCAATAAGAGCCATGCCATAAGCACTCATAGCACCCGTCCTTCCCAGCCATCATATCACCGCCTGTCCCCCTCCCATCCCTTCACCCACCATTCCTAGCCCTATAAGCCTCCAACCTCTCCCTCGCCCCCACCCTCGGCTCCTCCCCATCCAACACGGGAGCCCAATCAAGAAACTCCCCCGCCCCCTCATGAAACTGCCCGTAAAAGATCTCCAGCGGAATATTCCCCGGCAGATCCATCTCATCCCGATGCTCCTTATAACACTTGAACTTACACCCCAACCTGTACTGACAAGGCCACAACTGCCCAACCTTGTTCTCCCAGAACTTACACACAATCTTCTTGGCGTCGTGCTCGAACTCGCACCCCTGGATGCGGCAGCTCCGCCCATAGTGACACAGCGTCTTGGCCTTGTCTTTCGGCTTCCGCAGGTGCGATGCCGGCGGCTCCGGGGAGGATCCCGCTACTGGAGATGCAAAGTCCCAGTTAAGACTCTGGTCGTCGTCGGAGGAGGAGGAGGAGGAGCCGTCGAGGTCGGGGGTTGGTACGCGATCCCAGGCGTGCTCCTTCCAGCATTTGTACGGGCAGTTTTGTCTGTCCGGGCACGCTTTGGGGTCTTTCGCGTCGTAGTATTTGCATACTATGCTGTTGAGGTTGTGCTCGTACCAGCAGTCGTCTCCGTAGGGGCATTCGGTGCCGTTCAGAGCGTGCTTGCAGGCTCCTAGCTTCTGGCGCTTTTCGATGGGCTTTCGAAGCTCGGTAGGCTCTGATATAGGGTTCTGCGAGGGGGTGGGAAGGTCTGGGGAGTCCCGCGGCTCAGGCGCCAATGTTGCGCCGGGGTTTCCATTGATTGGAGTAGAGACATTAGGCTCCTCGATAGAAGGGAGGACTTCAGGCGTGTCGAGTACGGCGGGAATATAACTTTGGGTGTGGATAGCTTGGGTTGACTCCAAGTTGTTAACAGAAACTCGCTCAAACCTCACTTGAGGCAATGCCGCCGATCTATTACGAAAATCCAATGACTCCGCGGATCCATCATCCGTGTCTGACTGCTCCTGGCGACTCTCATCATCCGTATCTGGAAGTGGAACCTCGTGAGCGCTCGCCGCGGGCATGGGTTTGGAGTTCGACAGCCTGGCGCTGTGGCTCTGCAAAGCCATACGCGGTTTTCCTTCTGCAACTTCAGCTGTCTCGTCTTCAGTGGCTTCATCTTCAGATGTCCTGATTTTATCATACTCTTCAGAGGGCCCAAGGCCCCAGCGTCCGGCATTCAGCGAAGTGGCACGTTTGCTCGCACCCCGAATATGCAGGTTGCGCTCAGCTTCATTCTGCTCCTCATCTTCCGTCACTTGGTCCTCTCCATCATCGTTAGATGCGAATAAGGACTCGAGCCTGGAGGATTTCTTTCCGTGCTCCTGAATTCTCTTCCACGACTTCTCCACGCCCGTTTCCCGCTTTCCCTCCTCCTTTTCCTTCCTAATCGTTCCAACTCCACGTATGGATCTGCCTGCCCTAAGAGAGTGTTGCTTAGTATTGACGCTCCTGAATCCCCTCGGAGCTGAGGCATATCGCCCATATGGCGTAGCACGATGGCTCTGATAAGCACCTTTAGCCCGGCGTGAGCCATCATTCTGCGATTCCTCCTGGCGGGGCTTGTCGAATGTGATGCGATTCACAAGCGCCTTTGGATCCCTGGAGACCTGGGCCGACGGATTTAACGCTGCACGAAGAGGCTTCGATCGAGACTCGACGCTGGCGTGTCTGTACGGCTCCAGAGGCCGTCCGTTCCGAGTAGAGCGGCTTATAAGATCCCCCTTGGGCTGGTCTCGGCCTTCGAACCCCGAAACTAAGTCTTCTTGTATCCTAGGAGGGCTGGAAGGAGGTTCCGGTCGCTTGAACGGAGGTGTAAGAGGAACGTTTCGGCTCGGATTCTGAACACCAACGTCTACCGCCTCACGCGCGCTTGCTAGCTGCTTCAGGCGTTCCGCAAGTTCGGCGGAACTGATGAATCGACGAGTTGAGCTTCCAGTCGGTTTTGGTACGGTATCGGTCTCCTCCAAAGGAGGAGTTGTCTTCGTCGTTTCCGGCGGTTGGTGCTGACCCTGTTCTGCGGGTCTCTCAGCGACAGTGCCGTTGGGTGGGGGAAGGGTATCCAGGTGGGTAATCGGCTTCCCTACTTCCTCCGTGACTGGGTCCTGGAGTGAGGCGGTGGTGGGCGCCGGATTAGGCGCTGTGGTCTGCAGAGTTGTAGATGTCGCTTCCAATTGAGCAGGCTCTGATTGATGGATAGCGCCGACATGGCCCTTGGGCAGGCCTGGTGGGGTGAAGGAGAGCATAGGCTGCGCTGCAGCCGGAAAGATAGGCCCTTTCCAGGCTGGGTTGGCGGGGGCCGGCGCAGCCAAGCTCAAGGTAGGTGTGGAGAATGGAGGATAGAAGGACGTCAGTGATGGGCCCAGCGGAGTTTGGAAGGGTGCCGGCGAGGGCATTGTAAGAGCTGGCTTAGCCAGGCTCATGGCTGGTGCGGAGAAAGAGGAGGTTATGGAGGTAACCGATGACCCGAGCCAAGACTGCGACGATCCGAATGAGCTTTCCGCTGAAGAGGTGGAATCTCCAAAGCTGTTTGGCTGGTTGAGGGTTACAGGCGTAAGAGCCGTGCTGCTCATCGGCTCCACCTGCTTGACGTCGACAGCCTTTGCTGGAGCTGGTGTAGATGGTGTAGGCGGGAGGACCACTGGGGGGAGTGGTTCGTCTTCCGCTGGGGATGGCTCCGCACACAGTTTCCGCAGTTCAAACAACTGGAGTGTTTGACCGATTGACTCCACCTGGGTAGTGAGGTCTGAGATGAGCGGATCGAGCTGGGCGTCGCCGACAGCTGATTGCAGAACTGTGTACAGATGCTCGAAGCTCTGAGAGTTCCAACCAGTGCTGAGCACCTCCTCAGGAAGGGCAATATCCTTCAGTACCAGCAAGGCCCAAGTGCCAAATTCGAGAAACTCATTCTTGAGTAACTGCACGTCGTCTCGCTGGTTCAGCCACTCAATGGTTACTTGTGGCAATCCTGATGAGAGCTGGGGCCAGAGCTCCTTGAGCCGGTTTAGAAAGTAGTACTTCGGTGGGAGATTGGGGATCTTCGAGGGATGGGTACCGATGATGATGTGGTGTCGGATGAGGCGATCGATCTGTCTGGCTTCATTCTCTTCCCTTCGCTTCTCTTCCTCTGCCTTCCGCTTCTCTTCCTCTGCCTTCTGCTTCTCTTCCTCTGCCCTTCGCTTCTCTTCCTCCTCCCTACGGCGCGCTTCGGCTTCCTTCGCGGCTTTGGCCTCTCCTTCAGCCTTCTGCCTTTGGATCTCAGCGGCTTCAGCGTCCGCTTTGGCCTTCTGCCTCCGCCGTTCAGCCGCTTCCCCTTCCTGCCGCTTTCTCAAGATCTGCTGCTGTCGCTCCCGTTCCTGCGCCGCCTCACGCTCAGCAGCTTCACGACGCAGCCGTTCCTCGCGGGCAATCCGAGCCTGCTCGGCAACGCGGGCCTGTTCGGCTGCAGCTTCTTCATCCCTCCTCCGCTTCTCTTCAGCAGCTTGAGCTGCAGCGACCGCCTCTCTCTTGCCCCTCTCCTGTTCCTCCTTCTAGTCGCGCTTCTGCAAGAACTTGATGAGGAGATCCCACCTCTCACGTTCCGCTTTGCGGCAACGCTCCCTCTCCTTCCGCTCTCTGGCGTACTTTTCACCCATCATGCGATCGAACCGCGCCCACATTTCTGCGTCCTCGTAGCGGGGCTCTGGGAAGGGTCTTGGGAACTTGTCACTCTGCAGGATCATGCGCTTAAAGAACTTGGTGAACTTGAACATAGGTTAGAACTTATATAGCGTTGAGACTGGGCGTTGACGACTCACAGGAACCTTAGGTCCAGGGCGGAAGGCCTTGGTCTTCACCACGTCCGCGTCAGGCTGGGTCACGATGACTGCGCGATCAACATCGATCCGGCGCCGCTTGTTCATCGACGGTGATGCCGGGGAAGCAGCGGTAGAAGGCAAACCAATGGCGGTACGCGTGTCGCTACCTGGGATGTTTGTTTGGAGATGGTTAACGCGGTACTATGTGAGCAGTCCCCTTCAACCTACCTTGGACTGAGCCAAGGTGTCGTGGAAACTCTGCTCCTCTCCAGAATCAGGTCGTCGTCGCTTGCTCCCTCTCATGGCGGATGACGGCGTCATATTCGCGAATGAAGAGGACTCCATCGTGGTGGTGCTGGTGTGAGCGCAATCGTAAGCCGTGTGGACGCAGTCTGCGAGTGCGGGGTTGTGGGAGGAAGGAGGAAGGAGGAAGAATTGAAAGGCATGAGGCAAGGCTTTTTACGTCTGTGGGTGGCGAGTGAAGAGGGCCCTGGCTGAGGTGGTGAAGGTGAAGAAGGGGAGTGAAAGGGGCACAAAACTGAGGGGCGCCAATCAGGAGACAATGTTGAAAATTTCGGACCCACCAGCGCTGTTTCCTGACGGCGGTGAAAGCCTTCGAGAGAAAATGTGCTCCGATAAAAATGCAGTGGTGACGTGCGGTTGCACTTGGCCTCTTTTCGGAGATAGTGGATGTGAACCAAAAACCTCCCCGTGGTATAGGATGACCGTGGATGACCAAGGCCTTACAAGGGGCAAACTGCTGTAAACAAATTTTAAGATCGGAGAGGCTGTGGTATGTCAATTCCCAACGTGCAGTAAGCCGTCCGATTAACTTGGGCAGTCAATTTGCGGTAATGAAAGTGGCTCAGGCACAGATAGATTCGGAGAAAGATAATTGACTGGAGGAAGGGAAACCGCTTAATTTCTCCGAAAGAACAAAAGATGTAGTGACATTACAGAAAAGAAATTCCATGATATGTTGGATACTGCCCACCCCTCTGAGGGCTGTGTGTTCAAGACTGGAATCATATGGATGGCCGTAACGCGAATGGATTCGAACAGCTCGTAAACGTGAGATATTCGATGAATCGTCTGTACGCAAGATCGTCCGATAGTCATACCATCATACTCAAAGCGCCTCAAAAGAATACTTCCTTGTACTGCACTCTCCTAACAAATTCCGGCGGCACCACAGTCAACGTCAAAACGGCTCCTATGATGAAACTCAGCAGAGCAACCAAGGCCAGCTGAACCGGCGAGACGGCATTCGATCTTCTCGGTGCGGTGGGCGCAGCTTGTCCGACAAACTTCTTCAGCGGCGCCACATTGTGCTGCTGGGCGAATTCGTATCCCCTCTTCATACCAGGCAGGCCGTCTACGCTCAGCTGACTCTTCAACGCCCAATACCTGCGATACCGTCAACGCGATTCAGCTCCAATGGCGAAGATGAGATTTCGTGAATTGAATAAACGCAACCCACCTATCCATACTCTCAGACTCCTTCCCCGCCTTGAAGGCCTTTTCCTTCTTCTCGAAGAAGTCATCCAACACCGTCCGGAACCCTTTGAAATCGTAGAAGGGCACCGCGTATCCGCAGCTAGTAGCCACCTGATCAATGTCCACGAGAATGATACTCCTCGAATGAGGTAACAGTTTGACCTCGTTCTTCTTCACAAACTCATTGAATTCTGGGGTTCCAAATTCGAGTGCCCGCCCCTTGCCCCAAATGCGGAGAATGCGCGGCGGGCCCTCAAAGGCCATGAACATGACGCATATGCGGCCGTTACCGGGTTCGTGTAGGTGAGCCGTCGTTTCTATGCCGGATCCCGAGAGGTCCATGAACCAAAACTGGCGCGGGGAGGTGATGCCAAAGTGCTGGCCACCTTTCGGGGAGACGTTGATGTGTCCGGACGGGGAGAGAGGGGCGGTGGCTACCAAGAGCATTTTCTGGTCGAGAATCCATGGTCTGAGGGAGTCTGGAATGGTCTCGTAGTAGACTCCCATCTTGAGGAATGTAGCGACCTTTTAGCCTTGCGAATGTGGATTTGTTATATACTGTCGTTAATCAGAGTGAAGGGAAGACACGACCGACAGGACGTTGGAAAAGAGTCTCAGCACGTTATTTAGAGAACTGCAAGCAACTGTCAAAGAGAAAATTCCGATCAAAGGCGTATGAGGCTTAAGGGAGGTTGAAGGGCGGGGCGGCCGCGGATGATTAGCGGGGATGATGGAGACGGCTCCGTGGCCATTCCCTTTTTGGAATAAGACGGCATTCAAAAGGCGATGGGCACCATTGCCCTAGTCCTGGTGTTTGAGAAACTTTTAGGAAGCATGCGCAGAAATGACTGCGTTGTTCATCTTGGAGGCCCTCTTATTGGATGTGATCTAACTACAAACACAAGTTCCTTAAGTGTACATATATATTCCTAAGTGGGTATCCCGACGTTCGAAGCGTACAAACCGTTGAAATCCCAGGAAATATAACAATTGTCATTACACATCAGTCGCATATCCGTGCACAATCCCAATTGAAAGTCTTGCCTTTTACCGTCCATCAAAGCCCAAAATCGCCAAAAGAGGTCCGTTCCGGCTCCCAGTGAAATATCCCAATCACTTTGCCGCCAACCGTCGGGCATCGCTCCGAGACAGGGGTTTCCATCCCGCAAACCAACCAGGTGCTAGCAATCCATAGTGCCTACTCCGTTCGTATTTCGTATCTACAGAACACCGCGGTGGACTATTATGAAAGATGACTCATCAATAATAAGGCCCCGTGCCGACCTCTCCTGGGAACGAGACCCAAAAGTCCTGCGCACTCATCATCAGCGCTTCCATATCCGAATTCGTAAAATCAAAATTCAAGTCAAAAGTTTGGTCGATGTCAAGCGCAGGGGAGAGGGCGCTATTGCCGTTCGCCGAAGCTGTAGACTGGTTCTGAGGCGTAGACAGAGGCGGAGACATCAAGAGTGGAGAAGAGACTGCGGTCGGTTGCTATTGTTTGTCAGTCAATGTGTGCAGAAAGGTATAGTCAGCGTACCTCGTGGATCACAGCTGGCCGCGCAACGTAGGCATCTGAAGGCCTAGCGAATTCACCAGGTCGTTGCACTGGTGAAGGCTGAAGGGCGCCGTAATCAATCATCGCACGGCGGAGCGCTTGTCTCTCATCAGAGGATACGGGACTTGCATGCCCCACTGCTGATCGATAGTAGGCCTGCATGCGTTTGATGGTCTCATACTAGAATATTGGTTAGATGCCGTTAAGCTATGGTGGATCATAAGCCTACCCATGTCGTGGCCATAGGCCATTGGGTCTGCATGTCTTTGAGAAACGTGCAACCCTTGATGACACGATCTCGCGCCTTCTCAGCGATTTTAGGGTCGTCATCGACGCTAGGAAAGTGGTGGGTATAGAGCATGACGCCGACAGCGGTGTATATGGTGAATCCAATCCAAGGTACCAGGCCACGAAGAAAGTATACGCCGAACGAGCGCATTTCATCTAGCATCTCCAAAACAGTCGTGGATTCTCTGAACAGCTCTCTTCTAGACATTATTTGCCAATTCTTCCACGTATCCTTCAGTTCGGTAAACGATTTCGGAGTGTCGTCCACGCCAGTATGCGGACCCAGAACAGGCAGGTAAGCGCGGTACAGAAACATATAACTCATGAAGTAGATACTGTGCATATAGCAATATGCCTGTCCTTGGTCCATGGCATTGTGGGATTGTAGGGTAAACGGATCATATTGGAGGCGATCAGGAAGGGACTTCTTCCACTCCGCCAGATCGTGGAACAGCCTTTGAAACTCGGAAGTGTCCACCCAGGGTAATTCAGAGTTGACAACCTCAGAGCATGCCCAACGCGCTACCCTTCCCCATATGTTCGCGACGCGCATGCTGTAAGCAATGATACCGAGTGCCCCAGTTGGTTGAGGGTATTGCGATGGTGCGACTAAGCGGCCGTCTAGTCGTTCAGTGATCACGGGCGTGCCAAAGATGAAGGCGTCCCTTTCGCAGGGAAGCTGTATCGCCATATCCTCAGCCGCCAATGAACGCTTACGGCCCTTCCCTCCACTGAGCAAGGAGTCCATTAGGAAGCATGTCCACGCGGTTCGTCGGCGCACCTCGGCATCAATGAACTCTTCTCGAGTGGGAGGCCTATTCACGGGCCATTTAGGCTCTTGACAAAGGTCCATAGTCTGCACGAGCCGTATAGCAATCCCAAGATATATCCACGCTCTCTGACCGTTTCCTGCTCCCCAGTCGTGTCCCGTCAGCATCAATAGCGCCTGCACTCTGCTCACAGTGGGAGTTACGAACTCAGGCTGTAGCAATTGGCGGGCGTACGCGGCAAATGCGTTGCTGGCTTCGGTCTGGCTCTTGAAGGGGGAAGGAGTATCCTTGACAAACCTGCGGATTGATCAGCATTACGGCAGCCTGCACTAACCGCCACCCATCCATACCGAATCGCTAACGCAAGGATCGCCCATGCCATCCATGGTTCCAGTGTACGGTCGCGAATGTGCTTCAACAGCGTTGGCGTGTGGTGGAAGCTCCATTTGTATGCGCAGCGAAGATAACTGTTTATGACATCGTCAGTGAGGAGGTCGAAGGGATCCACTCCATCGAGAAGAGCAGTGGTGCTTTGTGGACTGCGGGCGGCTGTTTCTGCGCGGTGAGATGAGTGAGTAGAGTTAGACGGCGGAGTCAGCCCGGATGTAGAGTCCTCTACCCGTGGACGCTTTGGCTTGCGGTGGATGGCCGATGTGCCTGGAGGAGGGAATTCGCAGGATTGCTCACGACCGGTAGCCTTGCAACGGTCGCAAGGTGGTCTGCCGTCATTGTGAATACATCTTTGCTTTGCCGATCTGCACGCAACGCATGCAACGGGATTCCGAGTCATTGCATGCGGAGAAACAACGAGACATCAGGGCGGCATTGTGATTGACATTTTCTAAGAGCGGTCGTCGTTCGAAGAGCCTCACGATCCGGTCCCCGCACGCGGGAGCTAGTGCTAGCCCCCACGCCAAGGCGCCATGTCCGGCCTGGGGGTCTTGCAGGCGATCAGTGGATCCCTTGTTCACACTTGCTCCCTATACATAGATGGCCTCAACCACTCGAATGCCGCATTCGAAACATCTCTTGTTCGTTTCAGAGAGGAATCAGAACGGCGATGGAGGCTTGATGACTGGGTCTGGAGACAACGAGAAGAGATTGGGATGAGAATACACAAGGCGAGCAGGGCAAGCGGAACATGGAATGCCATATCAGACTGAAAGGCGTCGTGACGATGCGGACGCTGTGACTGATAACGTGACGGTGCAGCTTACGCTGCTGGAGCGTTTAATGGAATGAAAACCCAGGAAGGAGTTCACCGCCTTTCAGTCCCTCTGACAATCCTTCAGCCCAATCCTACAATTGCGCCTCCTACTGTGTAGTCTCTGCAACCATGACGCTGGGTAAACAGCAGCTGAAGGACTTTTGAATTATAGAGCTTGAAATAGCAGCAGAAGACCATTGGCAACATCAAAGTACCACTGTGTGAGTTCAGTTGCCTGGACTTGCCAGTGAATGTACGATGTGAGCGAGCTCAATGCGACGTACCTAACCACGCGGGAGACAGAAAAGGCTTTGTTTCGACCTCAGTCTATCCTTCTTCACTGATATCCAACAGATATTTCAGTGCATACGGTCAAGAGTGCTGTATACGCCAGTGTCTTCAATTATCTTAGCCAAGCTGTGGCATTTTGGAAGGAGGTTTAAGCTTAAGATCTTTGACTATAACTTAGCGCAACGTTTGCTATCACGTGGGGTGCGTCGTCTACGGCTCTCGGTGAAGTGAAAGATGTGCTCCCCGTCGCATTTCGCTCAATTACTTTACCCCACTCCCCACTTTCCTCTTCCCCCACAACCTTCTCTATCCTCAGCCAGAGACGCACATTCACGTCCATGGTCGGTTCCAACTTCGCTATCGCGCTCGTTTTCTGGTAGACCGACATATCCCTGTTTACGAATACCCTCCAGGCCTAACTGTCCAAAAATACTAGGCGGGAAAATGGCCTCCCACAACGATACAATGAGCAAGTCGGCGACTTTCACAAACCTTACTCCACCTACCCCCGTTTCTTCCACCTACGGGGAATCTCCTTTGGACGCTACCGAGTCTTCAATCCCTACCGCAGGCTCAACCTACATCATCGTTTCCGCCACCAGCGGTCATGCGATCACCTTTCGCGGCGGGGTCATCATCCTTGAGCGTATTGGGGGACCAGGGAACATTCGCTGGGAGTGCGTCGAGACGAACGGCTGGTTGGGCTTTCGTGATCCTGCATCGGCCCTGTACTTCGGGCGCTGTAATCAATCCACTGTTCACTGCAAGGCGCCGCATCACAAGGGCTGGGAGTTCTATTGTGTCCGTCATACTTCCAGGAATGGCGGGGGGTATGTGTTGCTTCAGCCGGATTGGTGGACACTGAGGCCAGTAGTGGTAAGAGGGGGAGTACCAGAAGTGTTAAGAGGGGGTTCACCGAAGCAGTGGCTCGCTCTCGCTGATGGTGGAAGTGGGAGTGAGATTGGGGAAGTGTGGAAGTTCATTAAGGTGTGATCTGGCGGCTTGCATGAGAGCGCTCCAAACAGTGAAGGCCCTTAAAGACGGAGGAAATTATATGCGTTATCACGCTATACGCTTCACTGCGCCATGGGACAGAGAATTTCAACGATTAACCTGTTTCTAGGGTGTTTGAGGTATCACAGCGATCGCGACCTGGGTACAAGGCCTAAATGTACTAATGATTGCTATTGCTGGGTATACGGAGCCTAAATCAAATCATGGGTATCTGTGCCACACCTCCAATATTTTTCCTCCCTCACGTGTGCTACTAATCTCAACATGACACCACCGTCACCTCGGTCGTGCAAAAAATCCCCCTCTCCCCAGGCCCAGGTGCAGGTACCGGCCCAGTCCCCACACCAATTACCGTCCCACCAGAGACACCCATGGCAGGCCCCGGTCCCATACCCTGACCGTCCACGTCCTCTATTTGGAGTATAGCGTCGCTGCTTGCATTCGAGCCCATACCGGAGCCACTGCTCGGAGACCCATTCCCCCCTCTCTTCTTTTCTGCCCCCATTCCAGAGACAGTGACGTTGTACATTGGCTCCAACTCCACACCGTCGACTGTGTACCCGTTATTCGAATTTCCCCTACTTCCGTCGTGTATGATGTCGTTCTTCGGAATGAATCTCGACATGCGGACTGGATTACTTTCAAACTGATACGAGTCACGTCTTGCGTCTCTATGATGAAGGTATCCGGATGAGAATTGGCGCTTGTAGCCAATGTGGGCTGGAGTGCCGCCGGTGCGTGTGCGATTGCCTGATGCAACTCCTGATGCGAAGGTTCTGGCGGTGTCGAGAAGCCAGCGGAAAGCGGGTTTGAGGGAAGGGAGGGTTGCGGCGAGGATGGCGACGTTCATTTCAATCCTGTACTGTCAGTACAAGGCCTAGAAGGCGACCGAGTGGCAACAGAGAGAAATAGGTAAGATGAAACGGAATAATAAGCTTAAAGGTACGTACATTTGCCAGGCGTAATACCAGGAGCGATTACCGGTGGAATCGAAGTCGTCGAAGAAATGGAAGAGGAGAGGAGTTTTGACGATCCCGGCTGCGCATGCACTGCAGAAGATTCCTGTTAGCAGAGATGTCCGCTGTTATCAGATTTCGAGAGGTCTTACACGAAACCCAGCCCCAAGATCAATACTAGCGAGATTTTGGTCCGCTTGTTTACCTGCAGCCTCCAGACTAAAGGCACAGGCATAAGCGCAAGCACAATGTCTGTGACAATGTTGATGACTTTATATCGTCAGAAGGCACTTCTTTAAGTGGATACGTATTCCTTACCGCTATTTGTAACCGCAATGTTCCGATATGTCGTGATCTCCATGCATTTCGCGTTCCCAGTTCCGATAGGCGGAGGCCGTAATGTGAAGTCCCAGTTTGCCGCTATCGGCACGCAGCCGAAGATGAGGGAGAAGAATGTGAAGAGCATGAATGCCACCAGAAAGCCTATAGCAGGATTAGTGTAAACTTCACTTAGGTCAGTTGGGCGAGAATTCAGTCTGTACTTACCGATGATGAACCAGCAGAATCGGCCATAGCGGGTCCCGCGCGTCAGTGAGAGGAGAAAGAACGCTATTGACAGCTTGACAAAGCACAATGCCATAGGTATGAGGACGGAGACGATAAATATCCACATCAGCAACGGCTGTATGTTCTCTGCCGGTATTGCGAAAATGTGTTTTCCCATCCCTAAGCTAACCACTTGGAGGAAGAAACTGCACCCAAGGATGCTGAGCATCATCGCAACGAGAATGAAGTAATCGTCTAAGCGCAGAAGACGGAGGACAAACACTCGAATGTAGACGCGGCCAACAATTGCGACTAAGGCGACTAGCATCGTCGCCAGCGTGATGGATGTGAGCTGGCGCTGGATTGACCAACTGTAGTATTCGGGATCTGTAGGCCTCCCTATCGAGCCCTGCCTCTTGATAATTCCCATGGCCGGAGGCGTCCCGCGCTCGCCAGCCTCACAAACCGGGACAACGCGGATGTGGTAGTGACGAGGGCTTCTGCTACGTGACGGTAAGTCGGTGAAGATTGGCCACTGAACGGGGTGCTTTCGTTTCCGGATGTTGTTAATAGAGTGCCGATATTTCCATCGTCCGAGGGCGGATTCTGAGCGATCTCTGTTTTCGTTTCAGATGTGTCGGTAAGCTTGGTGGGGAGGACAAGTTTGCGATGCAGTGTGGTGTCTCCTATTCAAGTCGGTCCTGTCAAGCTGTACAGAAAATGGTTTTGCAACACATGACGCTTCATGCCTTTTGCGGGTCTCGTCTTATTGGAACTTATTATCAGGGTCGGATGAAACTTGTTAAAGGTCATAAAGACGCTGTACACTCGCCGCAATAAAGTCGTACCATGGTATCTCCTCATTGGTTGGGCTTCGCATGGATATCTGTGTATCCCGTCTGTCGAGATGAATGACCGGGATGTTTGTATTACTACACGAGTGGCGGTTGGCATTGCCGACCGAAGTTCAAGGAAGTCCAGAATTGCGGAGATGGCGCTTTTTCTTGCGCTGGAACCCTCCAAACTCATGCTCGTTTGCATGACAGCACATGGACCTACGCTGAGCCGTTCAACCTCTCAAGTCTCGCATGCCTCTTTCAAACAGTTGCTTCGGGCGATTTCCAACTGACCCGACCTGATATGGAGCTGTTTTGGCGCGGACCTGAGCGCTCCGCGCATGAGATGGAGGGTGGGGCACTGTAACTACACTTAATACCGCGCGGTAGTTCAAACCACCTACGGCGGTTCAGGTTCGTAAATTGGCGATCATAGAGAAGAAGAATATGCGCTTTGCATTCGACATCTCTCCTGCGTCGGAGCATTTAGCCGGCTACTCTGAATGTGAGGGGCTGGCGGAAGACGCTGCCGTAGGCTGAATGATTACCGACCAATAGAACGGCAGATTTGCATGCCATCCCCGTCTCGGAAGCTTGAGAGATTTGCCAGGGGTATTATTTAGTTTTTCTGGACTTGCGGGGTGCATAGACGCAGGCGATATAGGATCGACTCATATACCATTAAACCGTCAGTTTAATGTCCCTATGCTTCGAGAATTCACGTCCTTTTTACCTCGCACCCGGTGGAAGGTAGGAGTCGTCCAGATCGCTGTGCCGGGGTTGGCGTTCGCACAGGGGGTGAAGTTCCGATGGCACATTAGCTGGGCCGCAGGACTAATAACGGAAGGACTACCTTATCCATGTTGTACACCGGATGTGCACCATATCGTCCTGGTTAGTATTGTACATATGGAGGTACCTTCTGGCTCCTGCAACGTAGCCTCCTTCAAAGGGTCCATCCGGACATGGTTAATGGAGCAAGGGAGAACTTCGTCCATGACCAAGGTCTAGCACCTTTCCCGTGAGGATGCGGTCACTGAAAACGGGAAAGTGGGAAACATTCGCTCAGAGGTCGTTTCAACAGTTGTTGTCCTATTCGAGCAGCATGTGACAAGTGACACGAGGAGTCACTTGGCCTTGTAGGATGGAGGGTTAAGGACCTCAATATTCTTTTGGTTGAATCGACATTCAGAGCGAGACAATCTAGCGTTCGCTGTGCGAGTTGATTCGAATGCCTCAGTCTATCCAGCCGTCACATCAATGTATAATGATATGCGCAGGCTCAACGGTTCAGTGATTGCGATACCTGCCACGCTCAGGGTCGGTTCTTGACTGAACTTTCATAAAGTCCAGCCGGAAGAGTGGTAAAGAGGGGGGCACTTTCTCGTCACCACCATAGGCTGACGGCGAGCATAGTCTGATAGCAAGGAGAGCTCGTCGCTGGAGAGGTCATGAGCCTGACTGTGAAAGCAGCTCCGAAATTATTCCCAGGTTACAATTGTATTGCTACCCTTCTGTCGAGGTACTCTGCTTTTCTCCGCTGTCATCTTCCTCACGAGGTGAGCACGCAGGAATGCTGACAGCTTGCTGATTAGTATTCTTTTGCTTTCCTCTTCACACCTACAAAGAAATTCCAAAGAGAATGCTCCTGTGTGGGTGGTTAAAATGCGAAGTGAGGCACGGCTCGTGTTGCTGACGTGGGGTAGCGCAATCAGATCCGAAATCGCAGATGCATTGAAGTTCTCCTTCCCAGGGCAACAGACGGGCCGATAGTTCGACTTCAGATCTTAATGCAGTGCCTTTGGAAGATGTGAATTCGTGTAGGGCACAAAAGCGATGGAGTGAGGTCAGATTTAACTCAAGAAGGCGGAGAGTTTCCGCACGTGCTACCCCACAGGTTAAGCCAGTTTCGGCCAAGCGCCAGGGTCCCAAACAGTGTCCCCCGATGTTGAAAGACCGAGGGTCGTGCTTATTTCCACTTCATAGGGATGCCCCGATACCCACTCCTGTATAGACCACCGTCTTTCACAATCTTTATCCTTATTATGCCTCCGAAAACGCAGCGTACCCGTGCCTGTACACAATGCCGGGAACGCCGGGTTAAGGTACACTCCACCCAATGACTAGTCTCGCCTTAACGACTGCATATTGATCTATATCGCGTTTTAGTGCGATCTTGGAGCCCCGTCCTGTGCGCGATGCACGCGTCTAGGCTTGGGATGCTCTGGACCTCTCACCTTGCCAATCATCGATATGACCGACAGAGTGACAAAGCCGCGTCAACGGAGGAAGAAAGAAACAACACTTAAACAGGAAAACAAAATCGCACCAGCTAAACTTCAAGCCCTACCCGACATCTCGGCTCAAAAGGACCAAGATTGCGCAACAGATCGGAAGGACAGCCTAATGTCAACGCCAAGGTCGTCTGACCCAAATGACGTCGGTTCACCAGGCAAAGATGTAATCCTCAGAATCAGATCCCAGTACAGATTACCCATGTCATATCAGCCTTCCATGGCAGATGCCTACGACAATGTCTTCATCGCCCATTTTGTAGCTCTCAACTCGGGTATCCGGTCATACCAGGCCCAGACGCCTTGGATCGCACTGTTACCCGGCCTGCAACAGAAAGCACAAACACCAGCACTCAAGCTGTCCATTCGAGCGGCAGCGATGGCGTTCTATGCAAGAGTACACGGGGATGCACCAGTCCTGGTGGACTCCTATCGATGGTACACAAGAAGCCTTGAAAATCAACGAAAGGCACTCTCCAGATTGAGCCGCAATGCAGTCCCATCCGACGAAGAGTGCCTCGCACCCATCATCTTAGGCTTGTACGAGGTCTATGCCGGTACAACTCCAAGCACCGTGTTCCAGCATCTTAACGCAGCTGCTTCAATATTGGCCATGAAGGGCCCTAGGAACTGCAGTTCGGAGGAGGCGTTCCCACTCTTCTTGATAATACGGGTATCGGAGGTGGGTATATACCACCTGCACTGTGTTCATAAGGAACCCCAGTGATAACATTGACTAGGCACATAAGGCCGTGGTATTCAACAAGCCTTCGGTCTTTGCGACACCCGAGTGGATGACTCTACCCTTCCTACTCACTCCTAAAAACGCGCATATGCATCTCGTAGATATAATTCTCTCGATCCCTGAATGTATCCGCCTCACTGGGACCGACGCCACTCTAAGTGGCTTCTTCTCGAACCCCCTTCCACCGATTGATGACTTAACCCCTGTTCGCGAGCGGACCAAGGAGCTACTTGATCAACTCAACAAGTGGGCTGAACGGCACCCTCACCTTTGCACAATCTTTCCTGCTTCGCAAGTCATCACAACCGAGGATATGACCACCCCAATTGACCTATCCGCACCAAAACCTCAGGCTGCGGCACTAAAGCTACCGGACACTTTCGTGGCAAGCGCAACCGCCGCCTTCAAAGCCGCTCACCTCGTACTCACACTTCTCCTGGCCAAGGTCTCCCCTGCAGGACCTGCAGCAGATTCAGAAATCGCTGTTTCAGATCTCACCGCACGTGCTGTTGCAGACGCAAAAGATATCCTGGAAGTCAGCACTTATGTAGAATCAACGCACCCGGTGGGCTTCAACTTTCTGCGCTGCGTCTTCCCTCTGGTTATCGCGGCGATACTGTCACCACTTGCAGAAGATCGGAAAGCCGCGCGGTCCATGTTGGATAGGTGGGGTGCCGAACGAGGTCTGGGTGGACTATGCGGGTCCTGGGTTGGAGTGTGATGTTCTCTGTCTTCAGCGGATGGATTGTCCTTTGAACTTATGGATGGGGTTACAGAGATTTGGTAAGCCAACCGTCGAATGGTAACCATCCTCAGCCTATCCAGAGCGTCCAACAAAATTACCCACACCCAATGCCAGCTGCTTGCGATCTAAGATGTCAACGGCATAAATGCCGAGAGATGGAACCACTGTTGGAACTAGTCCGCCGTCAACCTGAAACAAAGGTCCTACGCCAGGATCACTCCGCTGCATTTGCATCTTGGGAGCTTCCAATGATTGGGACGATAAAGATGAAGTAGCCTCGGACCCATTGAGTACGACTTCACAAGACGAAACGGGAAAGGAGATACGAAGAGGAGATTTTGCTCGGGCATGTAACTATATTCAAGACATCTTGAAAATGTACTGATAAATATTAAATGCAGTGTTGGGATAGGAGTAGGACCTCTAATTTTACCTATTCGGTCCTATCTATGGCGTTGTATAATGAACTTTGTACTCTGCTCTCTCGCATAAAGTAAGGTCGAAGTATATTTGACTGCCCTTCTGCGGTGAATGTCTCCGTCACTGACTTGTTTTTGCAGAAAATGAGATGCGACATAGCAGTCTCCGTAAAACATAATATATATATTTCTCGCCATGCCTGTCACTTGCTTGCGACAAATGTTGGGAGCTTCTAACATCCGTTCCTCATCCCCGTCTTATCTGCGGATCAGCGAGTATTGACAGCTGCCGCAATCGGTTTGTGTGAAGAGGATAGAAGTACACTATAAAGAATTGGTGGAATTGGCGCACCTTGACGGCGCTTGCAGGGGAATAAGTTCAAGGCTTAAGAAAATAGACTTGGATGTTTAGACTTTCGCAAATGAGTGCCCTGCCCGCCGTTCGTACCCTTACGCTCACTCACCAGCTGGAATTCTTATTTCAGCCAATTGTCATTTTGTGTTATCTTTCTAAATTTACCCTCGGCAAGTCGCTTTATTAGAGGAACAGCATCGTTAATCTCTCCAAATTTCTTACTACGTGCAACTACCTACAACACACTGAATTACAACTTGTCGAAGGGCCTTTGGAATGACTGTAAAACATAGCAATATAGCCACCAAAAGATAAACCAGGCTATGACGGCTCCACACCGCCCTATCTCCCTCGGCAATCAACATCAAGTCTCACTGTCCGCAACGCCAACCCACGCTTTGTAACCACCCCCTCAGCAGCGGCAACTCTTCAAACCATCAACACCAGCCCCCAAAAGAGAAAGCCCCAGCTTTGAAAAACGCCCTCTTAAATTCCTTCTACTTGCCCATCACAAAAACCGCATTGATCGACACTTCCAAGCTCCCTCCTGCACCATGCTGACAAACACATGCAGGCAGCATATTCAGCCTATACACAGTACACAGAAAATACGACCGCCCCTCCAACAGCGTACGCGGACGCGGTGTCTTACACAAGTTTTCCATGTCAGAATAAGGAAGGGAAGCTTGGCTGCATATACGAGGGGTATTATCCGGCTGGGCCACGTGCAGTGCATCTCCATGATATCCAAATCCGGCCAAATGGAGGGGCTTCATGTGTTGTGGGATTATAATTGGCATTCGATAATTGAGATGCAGATTCACAATTCAAGTCCGAGAGCACTCGACGCATTCGCCTAGGTACCGTCTCCAACTACTAATCGTCTCATCTCGCCCTCAATCGCCCAATACCACCCACGCCTCCCCAAACCACGGTTCCCCACTTGCAAGATCCGTACTGTATCCCCCTCACCCCGCATCCACCCTCCCAGCCTTCCCCGTACGCGAACTCTTGACATTCCCACCATGTTCCAGTCCCCACCATCCCCCTTCCTAAAAAGGTCTTCCTCTCTCTCTGCCAACGCTCGCGTATGCACAACGACGTCGCTCTACATACCTTGTACATACATAACACGCCCCCCTCCCTAACACCCTCCTTCCCCATCCTACACCACCCTCTTGGCCCATTTCCAAAAACAGCTCCATGGGCAATTCCTCAGCAGGCAGACCTGGGATGACATCGACGATCGCTTCTGCTTTCAATACATTGCGCTTACTGTAGTACAGCCTCGTTACCCGACGGGCAGGAAGCGAAGGCCGCTTGGGAGGAGGATGCCGAATGAGGGGTCTTGGTGTCTTGGTGTATGGGTTCGCGAGGGGTTCGCGAGGGTTCATGAGTCGAGGGGTAGTCTAATGAGAAGGAGAGTACGGAGTATATAAGTTGAGCGTTGGAGGAGGGGACGTCGTGGGAGGTAGATTCAGCAGTTGAGTGCTGATTGCCATATCCCGTTCACATCATCCATTACTGTCTCTGGATTTTGGTAGGGGACTGTACACAATGCTGCTTCTCACTCCGAAGAGGCTGGCAAGCCTGCTTCTCACCGCAAGCACTGCGGTAGTCAACGCAGATACATGCGACGAAGTCGAAGCACTGGGAACCAGTACGTCTTCCTTCTTCCTCCTCTTACCCTCCCCCTCACAGCTCTCCCCATCCAACCCTTTCACCCAACCCCACCACCTAACAACCCCCCAGTCGAAGTATCCCGCCCCCTAAACCCAACCTACATAACCGAACAAGCCCAATACTGGAGCACCTCCTGCTCGGCCCTCAAACCAACATGCATCCTCTTCCCGCGCAGCGCCTCCCAAGTCTCCCAAATCCTCACCCATCTCTCCACCACCAACGAACCCTTCGCCATCAAATCCGGCGGGCACAACCCAAACAACTACTTCTCCTCCGTCTCCGGTGGCCCCCTGATCAGCACCCAACACCTCTCGCACGCCTACCTCGACCCAACCACAGGCATCCTCGACGCCGGCCCAGGCAACCGGCTCGACGGCATCGCCGCAAAACTCCAAGGCACGGGATGGACCTTCGTCGGCGGCCGCATCGGCAACACGGGCGTCGGCGGGCTCGTCCTCGGCGGCGGCCTATCCTACATGAGCGCGCAGTACGGCTGGGCCGCATCCAACGTGCTCGCGTACGAACTCGTCTTCGCCAACGGGACCATCGCCAACGTGACGGCTACCTCGCACGCCGACCTCTTCAAAGCGCTGCGCGGCGGGCTCAACAATTTCGGGATCGTGACCAACTACCGCCTCCAAGCTAGACGGCAGGGTGATGTCTGGGGCGGCAACCTCGTCTTCCCACTGCGGTCCGACGACACGGATAAAAAACTATTGGCTGCCGTGCGCGACTTCACGGAGTACAATACCGACGACAAGGCGGCCGTCATCGTGACGGCCGAGCGCGCGAATCTCAATCTCGTGGACAGTTGGATCTTGTTCTTGTTCTATGACGGCGGCACGCCGCCCGAGGGCACCTTCAAAAATTTCACGGATATAGGCCCCCTGCTGGATACGTGCCGCACGCGCACGTATGCCGATCTGATGGCGTCCAGCAATTGGGCCGTTGTGAAGGCGTCGGTCGTGGACATCGCGACGGAGACGATCCCGCTGCCGTCGCGCGCCAACAAGGCGAAAGTCATGGATGCGCTGCACGCGCACTGGCGCAACGTGTCGAGCACGGCGCTGGGCCTCGATGTCCCCGGCATCGTGGCGAGTATAGCGTGGCAGCCGTTTCCGAGGCGGATCGCGCAGCAAGCCAAGAGGTTGGGGCCGGATCTGATTGATGCGGATGACGAGGTCGATCGGATTATCATTGAGATGAATTATAGTTTTCTTCCGCAGAGCCAGTATGAGAGGATGGCGGATACGGTACAGGCGACGTATGAGGGGGTTAGGAAGAGCGTTCTGGGGTGGCAGGCGGATGGCACGCTGCCGCAGGCATATTTGCCGCTGTTTGCGAATTATGGGTTTTATAGGCAGGATTACTTTGGGAGGCTGAGGCCGGAGAATCGGGCGTTGGCGAGGAGGGTGGCGCAGGAGGTGGATCCTAATGGTCTGTTCCGGACGAGAACGGGAGGGTGGAGGCCGTAGGAGGATTGATATCGCGAAGGATGCAATCAGAGGACGATTGAGGGCCGTTGGGTTGAAGACGGTGCGATTTTGTAGCCTGCGCTGGGTATCTAGAGTCCTCTTCATCCAACCGGAAGCACAGAATGAGAGATAATACAACATACAATGCAGAACTCCTCCCAATGCAGACGGAAATTACGAAACGAACCTCTTATCAAGACACCTCGCTCCTCTTGAGCGGCTCATGCCAAATGGCGCTCCTCCTGTTATGCGCCTGCTCATGCGCCTTCTCACCCTCCTTGTCCTCTTCCTGTTTCACCTCGGGTTTCGGCGTCGCCTTCTTCTTCTCCTTCTCCTCGCTGACGACAATGTCTCCGCCCACTTTAGCGAAATTGGTCTTCATGATGTCGATGAATGCTTGCATGATGGCCTCCGAGGTAGTTGTTTTCGTCCGATCCTTGACAAACGTATGGTGGCGGATGAATTTTCCGTTGCAATCGACGGGATCGTACCAGCCGTGGCCGGGGAAACCGTTGGCTTCTCCGCAGTTGAGCTCCTTTAGAGAGTTCATCAGCACCGATTTCCCGAATCCATCATACAAGAAGAGAAAAAAGTAGCCACTCACCCGAATATTATCCCCCTCAGGATTATAATCATACCTCAGATAATCCGAAAACACGCTCTGCTCATGCGCCCACTCCTCCTTCCACTTCCCGCACTCGGCCCCATACCTGGTACCCCCCGCCGTACACGCCATCCACACGTCCATAATCTCCCGCGTGTAGGGCAGGTTCTGCGCGATGACGAAGCCCGTGTTCACCATGGCCGTGCCGTACTTGTCGCAGAGGTTGCAATCGTCGTCGAGGGGGTCGCGCGCCATGGTGAAGGAGGTGCGGCGCGTGACGTTCCAGCGGTTGAGGAGCCATTCGAAGGGGAGGTGCAGGTGGCGGATGGTGGCGTCGGCGTCGAGGAAGACGACGAATTTGTATTGGGGCAGGAGGTTGGAGATGGAGTGGACTTTGGGCCAGGTTTTGTGGTGCCCCGGGACGGGGATGGGGCGGTAGAAGAGGTAGGAGTAGTTGTGGATGGTGGCTGGGTAATGTTAGAGGGTCTATTTGTGCGGGAGGGATGGGTCTGGAAGGTTTACCGTAGAGGTAGTGGTTGAATACCGCTTCCGTGACGAGATTATCCGTGTCGAGATGTTCCCAATCGACCCGTTTGCTAGGGTCGAACATCTGCTCTGGATACCTGGTGTCCACGTCCACGATCAGGAGGTCCTTCCCCAGAGGCTCAGTCCATATGTTGTTGTTATGCGTATACACGGTGCCGGTCGGATCCGTGAAACTCGACACAAAATCCTTGTGCTTGATCGGCGCAAACAACTCTCGTATCGTCTCTTCCAGCGTTGGTTTCGGCTTTGGTTGGTTCGGCTGTGACACAGCGGTCTTCGGCTCGGACGCTGGGGCGCTGGGTGCTTCTTAGATGTCTGGGACAATTTTCCATTGGTTCTGGCCGCACTCACTGGCTCCCTACTCTCGACCCAACGTTGCCCTTGTAGAAGGGGCCATGTTCTGTATATAGCGTGATGTGATAGATGGCAAAAAGCAGCAGCGCAACCCCGCAGGCAAAGAAGATGGCAAAACGCGGATTCAGCGAGGGAATCTGGCGATCGAGCAGCATGGCGTCAAGCAGTCCGGCGCGAAAAGGCCAACGAAAGAGGTCTAAAAATCCAGCGACATTCACGCAGCGAAGGAAAGACAAAAGGAGGGAAAAATATGAATGGAGTAATAAGATAAAAAGAATGTAGAAGGATGATGAGAAGAATCAGCCCGACAATGCATGTAATCAGCAGCACAGCCTGCCCATCTTCTCCTGAATCGACACCCCCTGGGTGCCCCTTCACGAAGGGAAATCAGCCCCTCCCTCCTCCAGATTTCGCGTGCAGTGCAGTGCAGTGCGAGGCCTTCCTCGGCGCCCCTCCGAAAAAGCGAGAAAAGCGTGAAAAAGCGACAGAAGGATGAAGGGGCCGAGAACCCCATCTCACCACTAAATAAGACGACCGCACGACAGCCATTCTTTCTTCAAGCTTTCGAGTCCATGATTCCCACGCGATTCCTGGAAGTACCCGCCGACTATCCCTGAATGGGACAACCTTGGAATGTGCCCAGGCCCTGGCTATTTTGGGCCAATGCGACATCGAATAAAAATCACGATTCGTGAGACCAACACAGACGAGATCGCGCTGACATGAGTGCTGACTGTATCCACTCCTGCTCCAGAAGGCTGAAACACTACTGCCCATATTTGTGGTCCAGAAGTCGGTAGTCAGATCCTAGCCCTCGCCTCTACACAGTACTGTGTACAAGTAGAGGATGGTCCTCAGGATGAAAGACAAATACTCGCATGCCCCAGTATCTGCATATTCCCAGCGGCTAGAAAGGTTCTACAAGTATAATGCTATATTAGATTGGAGGTGACGGCAGTGAATGCGGGGTTCCAGGTGTCTATAGCGGATAATTTAGAGAAAAGTGAGGGGAACTGCCTCATCAATTCGCATCTGTTCTCTATGTACAGTCCTATCAGAAGAAACCCCGCCGTCACCCAGAGTGGAGTCATATCGCATATGCAAAAAATCCCATTCAACGTTGCGCTCCAAGCATGTCCAAAAACGAGACACACTCCAAACCATCAACTACCGAAACTCGTCCATGAACTCCTTGTGGAACTTGGATATCCGGCTCGTCCACTCGGTACCGGGCGCGAGGAACGTCGTCCGGAAATGCAGCGTCCCTTCTTTCTGGCCGAAGCCGGACCCCGGGACCACGCACACGCCCGTGGCGTCGAGCATGCGGAGACAGTAGAATTCGTCTGGTGTGCGGTTTTCCTTCTTTGCTTGTTCGATGGCTTTTTGCGGGAGGGTAATGGTGGGGAAGAGGTACATGGAGCCCTGATGATCGTCAGTGATGATGAAGGGACAGGTGATGCTGCAGCAGTTGCCGGACTTACTGCAGGAGGTTGGCACTCCACGCCCTCCATCTGCTTGAACGTCTCGAAGAGTGCGTAGGCGCGCTGCTTGAGCCCCTCGAAGATGGAGTCGTACTCCTTCTTGTACAGCTCGTAGCTAGGCTCGCCCTCCTTGGGCGGGTTCACCATCATCTCGACGAAACACTGCCCGACGACGGGCGGGCAGAGCTGGATGCTGATGAACTTGTAGATCTGCTCCGCGACCTTGGGGTCGAAGCCGCAGAGCTCAAAGTATCCACCGCGATGTCCGCACTCGCCAACCATACCCTTCGACACGCTGTGCAGCGACGCCAATTCAATGTCGTCGTACTGTCCCGGGTGCTCCTTCTGGAGGTCTCTGAGTGCTTTCTTGAAGGAGATGAACTCGCCGATGAAGACGTTGGTCTGGTACACTTCGTCGGCAATGACGACTATGCCCTTCTCCGCAGCAAACTGCAGGACGCCCCTGATGTCTTCGGCGCGTAGGCTAGATCCAGTGGGGTTGCCAGGGTTGATGACGACTATCGCCTTCACATCGGTTCCTTCTGCGACGGCCTTGTCGTACGACTCACGTATGGCATCCAGGTCGGTGCCCCACGCATGGTGCTCCTCGAGGTAATATGGCACGCAACGCGCATTCAGCACCGACAAGGTGGCAGTATAGAGGGGGTATTGGGGTATAGGGACGAGGATGCCGGTCTCGGGCTTCGCGCAGATGACATTGAGGAGCGTGTTCACGCCCGATGAGGCGCCATTGCTGAGGTAGATGTCGGTGTACTTGGACGGGTAGCCATCTCGCCCTGTACTTTGTCAGCGCGCACAGTCTACAGGGAGCAGGGCCATATGTACTCTCAATGAACTCTGCAACCCTCTCCCGAATGCCCGATGCGCCCTGGCTCTGACTGTATGCGCCTACGCTACGGAGCTCTTGCAGCAGCCACTTCGCACGCGCAATGACGTCCGACTTGTATCCCAGCTGGTCGATGAGGACCTGCTCGTGCTCCAGCAACAGAGGGTTCTCGATGAGACTAGCAACCTGACGGAAGAAGGTTATGGGTTTCTGGTCCAATTGTTGCGGATTGCCGATATTTGCGGAGATGACCGAGTCGAATGGCAGTCCTTTGGCGCCTCCGTTCTTGATCTTTGCACGGTATTCCTCGGACCGAACAGCCAGCTCTCCTCGGACGGCGTATTGGGCCGCCTTGACATTCGGATTGATGGTGTCGAGGGTGAGTGCCTTGCGCGGGGCAGCCGAGGTCATGGTGCGAGTCAACGGAGGGGTGAATGTTCGATGCGAGACTGGACGGGAAGCAACAGGTTAGTAGGAGTCAACATATAATAAACTGCGCGAAATAAACGAGATCTCCAAAGAGCAGTCCGGATAGATATTAATTGTCTCGGTCAACCATCGGCTGCCTTTTGTATGCGGGTGGCCGGGTTGACTGTACTTTGGGTTTCCCTATTTACAGGCCACAAGCCCCACTCGTCTCAGAGGGATGAGCGGTTGGCCCCGGATACTCGAGATTCTGTGAAGTCTGACAAATGACAAAACGAACAAGACTCATAAATACCTCTGCAGAGGGTGCCCACGCCTGCGAAGAGCGGTGGCGCTGCCACGCTGTGCGTCTGAAGGATGGAGCCATGGGGAGCGTCGAACAATTGCCTGACATTGGCAGGCCACCGGCGCGACATGGTCCCTTTTGCTGATTCCGATCCCGCTGTTGACCGCCCACCTGTCGAGCTCGCCGCCCACGGTTGTCTTCCTTGGCGAGGCGGAGGTGGAAGACGGAAGTGGGATGTGGGACGTGGGATGCGGGAGCTGCCGGAGTTGAGGAGATGCGAACCGCGATTTGTGTGTCGCCGCCAGCAGGAACGCGGAAAAGGAAGCGTTGTCGTCCGTTATTCTAACTGAGCCGTGGCCGTCAAGGAGCTATGGCCACGTCCGGTTCGGAGTCGTACGGCAGGGGGTTTAGGTCTTCACCGACTTCATGCCATCGAATTATCGGAGGTAGATGTCGGAGCGTGGGAGTGGTCACGCTGTCAAGAAAAAAAAGTGGACGAGTGTGAAAGTCAAGAAGAAGCAACATCACATCTATTGGGTCGTGGGCAAAAGGCGGCCAGATCCGTGTCCGACTGTCCCGACTTATTTAGCTCCCGACCTGGTGCGAATGCGAATTCGCTCTACTTGATTGACATGTCTATAGGAGAACACTGACCCATTAAATACTCATCCACGCTCCTAGTCCAGCCCTCAACCCCGTTCGCTTCCCCGTAGCCTGACCGCCTGCCCGTACTTTTGCAGCTTCGTGATGAGCTGGTCGCCCTGTTTGACCACGTCCGCGTACTGTTTGTTCTTGTCATCCGGCCTGTTTGTCTCAATGATGCCCTTCACGCGATCTATCGTGCACGGAATCCGGTCCGAAGCAATGAACTTGGCGAGATCCCTACTACCTGTCAGTTCAACCCACATCACGCAATTGGGGATACCCACTTGTCAAGGAAGTCGACGGTGACGCCAAAGTCATTCGCCATGCTCTGCAGTCCTACAACCCTGTACGACTGCAACAGCTGCTGGTACGCCCGCAGCCGCATCTCCTTGACAAACCAACCCCGGTGCTCGTAAAGGTAGCGGTCTTGGCTGAGGAAGTTCACCTCAACCTCTCCTAGTGCCTTGAAGAAATTCTTGTAGTTGCCTTCGTACAAGCTCTTGACCAGCAGGGCGAGCGGAGAGAAGTCAATCGCGACCTCCTTGTCCTGCTCCCCTCCGAGTGTCGTGAGGTTCACAACGGTGGGCGTTGGTGTGGCCGTCGTCGAAGCTTCGGTCATCTCCTCGTCGCCAGCCGCAGGTCCTGCAGAAGCCTGTCCAGTAATCGCCGAGATCTTCTCGTCTGCACTTCCGACGATAGCCTTGATCTCAGGAGCGTCCACCACCTTGGCCTTGAAGTCGACTCGTTTGAGAGATACGGATCCTGCCAGCATTGCGTAGACAACGAGCGAAGAGTAGCTGCATAGTTCGTAGCTCGTGAACGTAGAGAGACTGTCGAGGAGCAGCGGAGCGGCTTGTGCATATGACCGAACCGTCAGAAGGTGCAGCCCGTTGTATGCCTTCAGGCGATTCCGGCGATCCCAGTCTCCGCCCTGCTCGACCAAGGCACTCGCCCGCTCGACCGTCTTCTTTACCAACACCCGGTCGCCGAAGAACAAACCGATTCGTATTATGGCGAGCACGATATCGATCTTGGTGCCTAGAATGCTGGTCTTCTCAAAAACGGTCTCGAAGGCTGCAATGGCTTTCTCCTAGAGAGCACATCAGCATCATCTCACAGGAGAGTATATGCATGCCGCACCTTATCGCCAATGCGAGTGTAGTACTCCGCCCTCTTTCCTCGTGCTGCTTGCACTTCCGTCTCTCCAGCCTTCTCTACGGCCTCATCTTCCTCCTTCTGTATTGCCTCAAGCTCCTTCTCATTATCGGCCTTCAAGCTCTCGTACAAGTTCTCATCCCATGGTAGGTTAACGTCGAGCGTCGGGTTCTTCGTGGCGAGAATGGTCGCGGCGCTAGACGGTCGCCTGTAGGTGGTGGGGTGCTGTGCTGTGCCCTCCCCTTGCTCGTTCAAGACCCCTTCAACAGGATGCGCGAGATGCCGGTAGAGCGGCGCCATTTTGTGCTCCTTGATGGCATTTTGGATGGACTGGAGAGAAGCTTGTTTGGCAGCTTTGGAAGACGCGGGATTCGTTAGCTGGAAGATGTGCTGAGACAGCTGGAGATCCGGGTATTTGAAAAATTGTGGATCGCCCATTGTAAGAATCACAGGGGAATGAGGGTATTTGAGCGGTAGTGGCGTTCGAATCGGCTGAAGTGTTTGATGTGAGGCTCCGCAGCTTCAAAGTGGAAGCTGTTGATGATGCGTCGGCCAAACTCCGGCCTTGGCGAAGATCGACATAAAAGTGGGTCCTGCGCTCAAGCTCCCGCTCGTCTTCGATCAACCACACGAGCTCCACTCACTCCTTCTCACAGCTCTCACCTTTTCGAAAACACTTACTGTTTAACTCTTCTCATATTGAAGTACTTGCTTGTTCTAATGGCGGATACGGGCCGGAAGCGCGCACGCTCGGAATCTCGATCTCAATCACCCCCACGGCAGCGCAAACGACCAGGTGCTGCTGCTCGAATCCCAGCCGCTGAGCGCGAAGCCGCTCGACGCCGCCAGCGAGAAAAAGAGGAGGAGGCTGAAAGAAGAGCTCACCAAGAAGCTGCCTCCAGAGGTGTTCACGATGTCGTCAGGCAACATTACAACATGGTACCGGAACGCGGCCGTGAATGGCGTGTAACAGACAGCAAGATCAGGGGCTTGCGCAGCTTCAACAATTGGGTCAAGTCGTCCACAATCCAGAAGTTCATTGGTGATGAGCGGAATCTGAAGATACTCGACATCGGATGCGGAAAGGGCGGAGATCTTCAGAAATGGCAGTCATCGCGCAAAGTCGAGCTATATGTCGGTGCGGACCCCGCAGACGTTTCCATATCCCAAGCGAGAGAGCGATACGAGCAAATGCGAAGGCGCCTTAGGCGGGGCCAGTATCTGTTCCATGCAGAATTCTACACTAAGGACTGCTTCGGAGAATGGCTAGGCGATATCCCCATCATCAAGGAGGTTGGCATCGACCCTAGTGTTGGACCGGGGAATGCGGCAAGCCAGCGGTGGGGTGGCGGCGGGTTCGACATGGTGACCATGATGTTCTGCATGCATTACGCTTTCGAAAGTGAGGAGAAGGCACGGGGTATGCTACGGAATGTGGCCGGCGCACTCAAGAAGGGCGGTCGCTTCATTGGATGCATACCAAATTCCGATGTACTCACAGCCAAAGTAATAGAGCATCACAAGGCTAAGGGCCACGGAGTTTCCGGCAACAACGCACCAGGCGAAGAAAACGATCGGCCAACATTTGCTAGCGACGATGAGGATGACCGGCCGACGTTTGCTAGTGACAATGAGGAGGAATGGGATCCGGAGAAGAGTTTAGACAGCCCGAAGCCAAAGGAGAGCACGGAAGAGGGGGCGGAGAAGAAGCCAGATGTTGAGAACAACGGAGAAGAAGCTAAAGAACAGGGCAAAGCAGAGGACGAGGGCTTTGAGTGGGGAAACAGCATATACCGCGTCAAGTTTCCAGGTAAAACTCCGAAAGACGGCATTTTCAGACCGCCTTTCGGTTGGAAGTATTTCTACTTTCTGGAGGAAGCAGTCGAAGAAGTGCCCGAGTACGTGGTACCTTGGGAGGCTTTCCGTGCCTTGGCGGAGGACTACAACCTGGAGTTGCAATACCGGAAACCGTTCCGAGAGGTTTGGGAGGAGCAGAAGGATGATCCGATTCTTGGGCCCTTGAGCGAACGGATGGGAGTGAGGGACAGAGTAACTGGGAAGCTTTTGACGACCGAGGAGGAGCTTGACGCTGCTGACTTCTATCACACATTTTGCTTCTATAAGGTATAGTTCTGGGACTTCTTCACGGACCGGTTTCGCTCATGACTGCATTGTGGGGCCAGATGGGGCCTCAATGGCGCTCGGGGAATTGACGAGTGGTGGACTACAGTATATGGGTGTTCACTTTTGCAGGACGGTTTTCTGAGGCATTCTATAGATACCAGAAGAGCACCTCCTCTTCCAAGAATCAATAATTCAGCATCCCAGGACGCGTCCTCCGCGATCACAAGCATTCTCTTGGCGGGGCGCATTCAACGTGACCCGCTCGTGGGATTTGCCGAGGTCCTTGAATCGTTGCCGGCTTTCATCCTCGAAATCACAAGCACGCCGATAGATACAACCAACTTGCTGACTTCGAAGGCTGTTCGTCTTGAATAATCATCACAGCCTTCTTACGACCCCCTAACGACCGAAGCTGGATCGCTCCCCGTCGCGTTACCTCCTCAGCTGTGTGTTCGGTGAGAAAGAAGCAGACACAATGGTTGCAGACGCCCTCATCTATCACCCCACGGTGTCGCACTACCTAAAGTTCGTCGCGACGACGGGTACGCGATTACAACTCCCCCTGTAGCACATCCATTCTGCTAACTCGGGCTTCGCACAGTCGGCCGCGACAAGCTCCTCCGCACCCTGCAGTACTTCTCGCGCTTCCTAGCATGGTACCTCTACCGGACAAACCATCCAGCCTCGACGATTGCGCCCTTCGAGACGACGAAGAAGCAGTTTGGCGTGACGCGCAAGCTGCTGCGTGTGGGCAAGTTCGTCGAGCACTTCCGTGCGGCGGCGCAGGCGAGCGATGCGAAGAGCATGGACCCTGTGCTAAGGTACACGGCTGTGGGGAGGCAGTTGGGATATGCGGCGTATATGCTGTTTGATAACGCGACGGTGGTAAGTACATGTCTAGGCTCTGAAGGGACAATGCAGGGAAGAAAGGATCAAAATGGCTCGGAGACTGGTGCGCCTATAGCTACGCCTCCCAACCCTTCCAAGCTATCTCAATCCCATATCAGACATGCCCCTTCTAACAACCCTCGCAGCTCGACGCAACCAGCATCCGCAAATTCTCCGGCGCCGCGCGCCTCCAGCGCAACGCCTACAAGGCCTGGTTCACCGGCCTCACCTGCTCCATCATCTCCTCGCTGTACTCTCTGTACCGGCTCCGCGAGCGGGCGGCCGCCATCAGCGAGAAGGACGGCGAGGGCGCCGTCGAGAAGAAGAAGATTGAGCGCGAGGCCAACCATGCGCGCATCCAGCTCCTGAGCGACCTGTGCGACATCACTGTTCCCTCTGCCGCGCTGGGCGTGGCCAACTTTGATGATGGGTTCGTGGGGTTGGCGGGAACGGTGAGCTCGCTTTTGGGCGTGTATGGTCAGTGGAAGAAGACGGCTTAGAGGGGGGATGGATGGGGAGTGGAAAACGAAGGGGGTGAGGAAGGGGGTGAGGGGAAGGGTGTTGTTGCTCAAAGGCCAGAAACGAAAGTATAACCTTATGGCTACAATGGTCTAGTTTTTCTTTTCTCGGGGACTTTCGAAGCGATCTTATTTACCCAGGCTTTGGTGCCCCTTTCTTGTTCGTTGATAGATTGGATACACTGTGTAGTCTCGAGCTTTGGTACCGATATTGCAGGCCTGGATTCCAATCGTCTTACAAGCAGTCGGAGCAGATTTCCTAAATAACCGAATCCATCACAGTTGTTATTTGTTTCTCTGTCAAGTTGAGGTAGAACACTAACTGAACAGTTCAAGTAAGTGTCGACTTATCTATCCCAGTGCGCTCTTCACGTCCTCGACTGAGCACAGATGTACAACGCAATTCTTTCAACATGAAGCGAAATACTAATTGATCCAAGCCATCTATCTATCCCACATATCACATCTCGCAAAGGGGGTATCATCGAACCAAAGCAATCCTTCCAAATCCATAAAACACACACACACAACTAATCGCTCTTCCCTGCCACCCTCCCATCAAACCCCTCTCCCTTCCTCAACCCCACCCCAACACACGCATCCACTACGGCGACCCCGACCTCTCCGACCCACCGAGCGTAGTCTCCGACCGACAATGCGCCAGACGCCCCGTATTTAACCCCCTTTGGGACTCCTGACTGAACCTCCTCCCGATTTCGATTTGCAAGCTCTTACCTCCCGACGACGACGACGAGGAGAAATAAGAGACATCTGAATGCTTGGAGTCGTTATGCAGATGTCTGCTGTTGTTTGATTTGGACAACGCCTTCGTAGGTCTCTTAACCGTCTCCCTGCACTTAAAATCCAACCCATCATCATCATCCTCCCCCTCCCCTCTCCCCCTCAGCGCACCCTCCTTCTCATACACAACCACGGCACTCACCCTCGTCAACCTCTTCCCCATCTCGACGTCGAACCCGGGGATACCCACGGGAGCGCCGCCATCGTCGCGAGGCGCGCTGCCGCGGCGCTGGGAGCGGACCTCGATCTCGTTGACGACGAAGATCTGGTTGAGCGAGAGCGAGGTGACGAGGGGCCAGAAGATGGGGATGGAGGCGCAGAGGATGGCGATGTTGACCTCGAGCACCGAGAAGATGTAGATGCTGGGCGTGGCGTACGAGGGGTCGAAGACGGGGACGGTGCCGGCGCGCTTGAGGCATAGGGAGATGAGGCGTGCGATGCTGAGGATGACGACGCTGGGGGTGTGTGTTAATATTCGGGTTTCTGCTAAAACATTTCCTTTTTGCTTTGGGGATGTGGTGCTGGGAGGAAAGGAATGTAAGAGGATGTGAAGACTTACATTCCGCCCAAAGAAAACAACGCCACAAGCCCGACCCTCGTCTTCCCCTGCATCCTCAAATCCCTCAAAAACGGCGTCGGCAGTGCAAAAACCAGGATGTCGAACATCATATTACTCGCGGCATGCGCGGCCCAGCAGGCGAAGAAGACATTGGCGTCCTTGGAACCCCACGCGACGCAGGTCCCGGGCAGCATCCAGTTCCAGTTCTTGGCGATGGGGCGGCAGGAGAAGAGGGCGAGGAGGAAGAAGGTGGCGCCCCAGAGGGAGATGAGGATGATCATGGCGCGGGTGAGGGTGGTGGGCAGCTTGCGCGACGAGATGTCGAAGAGGCGGAGGTATTGGAGGAGCAGGGCCAGCTTGATGCACGTCGTCGAGGCTGTGTAGGCTGCGTTGGTGGACCAGATGTGTTTGAAGTATTCCATGCGGTGGGCGACGGTCAGGGTCCAGAAGTGCTTGCCTAGGCCGTAGTCGGGCACTGTTGAGGGTCAGCTAATGGGGAGGTGAGGGAGGCAAGCGGTCGGCGTACTTAGGCATGTGAGGCTTGAGCCTATGGTGACTGCGATCTGGAGGATGTTAGTATCGAGCCAGAGGTTTGCAGCTAATCGACTTACTCCTGCCAGGACTACGAATAAGTCATCCCATCCTAGGAGTCTGGCTCGAATCCGAACGTATAACCGAAGAGCTATGGCAATATTTGCAAGCACCTGGATGGATTGTTAACTGAGCTCTCGCAATGCGCAGTGCACACTGACCACAAAACTTATCACGACGCCTAATATGGTCTCAGGTCGATTGAGAGGGGGCGGATTCGCGTTCGAAGGGTCGTCTTCCATGTTGGCTCCACCGAGCATCTTTCCTGTTCCCACCCCACGCACACGGATAGAGATGGCCGTTCAATATCGCAGTCGGGGAGCCCTGAAAACCAGTTCCTCCAATTCAATGATATACCAGATACAATCCTTCTCTTCTCCCTTCACATGTTCCAACGTCCTACTCCCCAGTATGCAAGTAATCAGTTCACTATCTTCCACACCAAGTAGGTAAGTCGTGTAACCCAAGCTGCAAGACGAAGGCGACCAAATACAAGTATAGACGAACGGATAGATAGCCTCTTAACAATTCAATAAAAACTTAAAACCTGGGGAACCGCAACCATCACACAGCAGCCTCACCCTCATCTCATATAAGCCATCCACCACCCCGTTCATCTCTCCCCTGCACTAAACACCCATAACCCGAAGCCCTTCCAGGTTCGCATCCCACGTCACACGCAACAAAGCAACGCAACGCACATGGTTCTGTGCCTGCACGTCAGTGGATCTAACGATATCGTCTCGCGGCCAACACCCCATCCATGCCATGCGATGCCGACGAGATCCGATTCCCGGGTCCGCATGGTACGACAGTGTGAAACTCGATTGGAGGCAAGAAGCAAGCAGGGCGCGGGGGAGGGTCCGTTGCGGTGTTGGACGATGGGGCGCGGTGCGTGTGCAGGATTGGTAGGATTAAGGTTGCAGGGGTGACGGGGTCCGAAGCGGGCGCGTGTGTGCCAGTGTGCAGCCTCGCCTTGTTACTTACTGTACTCGGATGGGGTTAGAGCTTAGGTGTGTGGGGACTAGTATGGTATAGCGGGAGTTGGATAGGACTGTGTACTTGTAGTAAGCAGTAGTAGTGTAGTGTAGGATTGCAGAGATATCGATAGACCCGCTAGGCTTACCAGTATATCGTCATACCAATAATTCCCATCATCGTGACCGTATCCTCCCCGTCCTCCGCCTTGCGTCAACCTTTCATTATCGTCTTTTCTACCCCTCTCCTCCGCCATCCCAACGAACCGGTCAACCTGCCCACTTGACGACTTGTCACTCGCACTCCGCACCTCACCCGTTTCATCAACCCTGGAAAAACCTCCCCCCTCGTGATGGAAACGGACTTCTTCAGGGTTCACGGTCGCTCCCGTCAGGGCCGTCACGTCGTTGAAACGGAGCCGAGGCCTCGCGTGCGGCTCCGGGTGAGCGAGGTCCCTGGCTTGCTCTTCCGGGGTTGGTGGATGGAAGGAGAAGTGGGAGGGTTGAGTTGTGAGGGGTGTGACGCGAGATAGGGTAGGGTAGCTTTGTAGCGACTAGACTATCGGTACTACGGGGTACACTTCTGTCGTAATGACAACGTGAAAAGCTAGATAGATTATCCATCGCCAATATTTTCAGACTCGTACGATCTAGAACTCATCACTCACTCACGAACCCATCCTTCAGTCTTACTTGCAGGGTGTAAAAGACCGTTGTTGGTGGCGCCCGGCCCTGATCCTCCCGGGGGCTCTTTCTCTACCCCCCTGTCCTGTCTGCCAACTCTTGGGGAACTCTTGCCTTCCCATCCCCGTCTCCAATCCCGAGTAAGACGAACTCATTCATCATGGGAGTGCTCGAGATGCCTCCTTCGAGGAGTGGTGAGTCCACCAAGTCCGGCCCTCTCAGCAAGCAAAACCAAAAGCAAAAGCAAAAAGAGAAAAAATTCTCATGGCTACGCTAGAAAGCTCTAGACCAGGAACCTACTCTGGGGTACTCTAGTGCTCGAATAGTGTTATCGAATACTTCTTTGTCTCGGCTGAGACAATACACTATCATACAAAAACAAATACATCTGCGCTATGTATTCTTCTTCTACACCATAATGAATAGCTGGAGAGAAAAAAGCACCGAACGCCCCCGTCCGTTCTGCGCAACGAATTATCTGGGCATGCAGCACGACTGCGACACCTTACCTACCCTAGGGTCTGGATTGGGTCTTTCCAGCCGGATCGATGTCGGACTTCGGCTTTGCACGGCGGTCACTGGCATACTGTGTACAGAAGGTCAAGTTATATGTTACCATGTAGGAGAAAAGTCCGTTCGGTGTCCGATGGTGCTAGTGCTAGATGCTTGATTTTCCACGTATACTGGAATGTGTACCATATTTTCGACGTCCCGAGAGACGCACCCTCCCTTTGCAATCCATTTTGGACTTCCCACATCTGTCGATGTTCATCATCTTCTCTCCGTGGTTGCAGGTGCATTATATTAGTTATATACCCACACAAAGCAATCTCATCCCGTTCTCGCAGCGGTGCAAAAGCGTCGATGAAATTCCTCCAGCATGACCTCAATCACTAATAAGAAGCCGAAAAACCATCTCACCAACCCCCCGCAGCATCCCTTCGCATCCAAATCCCCTAAACCTTCTCCCTCGCCTTCTCCTCCTCCTGCAACACAACCCCCCCATCACTCCCACTCCCATCCGCATCCAACCCCAACTTCGCCGTATCATACCCATTCCTCTCCAAATACGCCCGAAACTCAATGTCCTCCTTGTCAATCGTATCCTGCCCGATATACGGCAGCAGCAGGACCAGTCCACCTGCCAGGAACGCCAGCGCGCTAGCGACAAAGAAGGGATTGCGCCCGGCCGCGATCTTGTCGTCGCCCGCTTGCGTCTGGATGGCGTCGAGGGCGTAGGAACCGGCGAAGGCGCCGATTTTGCCTACCGCGGCGGCGATGCCGTAGTACTGGCCTCTGCAATTGTGTTTCGTTAGCCCGTCACCGCCCAGCACGCGTTCAAGCAGATAATCCTTAAAGAAAAGAAGGGGGAAAGCACATACCTGATACCCGTCGCACACGTCTTACTCGCGACCAAGCCGATATTATCGCCGGGCCCGAACTCGCCCAGCGCCAGAAACACGCCGTACACGACGACGAAACCCGCTACATTCTCCTTGCGGCTCAGCCACGGATACACGCCCGCCATGAGGAACCCGATGACGCCCTGCGCCACGACGCCGATGCACAGCGTCTTCTTGGGCCCCATGGACGGCAGGTCCGCCACGAAGGCACCCGCCAGACAGCCCGGCATGTAGAAGAAATTGAGCAGGATGTTCCAGGCGAACGACTTCCACAGGGGCGCGTCGTCGCCGAGGAGGTTGGCCAGGATGTCGGTGGCGTAGATGCCGAAGCTGTAGGCGGAGAAGTCGTAGATGAACCAGATGGCGGACACGATGGTGAGGCGGAACCAGTAGTAGCGGAGGACGAGGAGCCAGGGAGTGCGGGTGTGGGCCATGGATTCGCGGCGGAAGGCCTCGGGCTCGGAGAGCTTGAGGCGCAGGTAGAGGAGGGAGAGGGGCGGGAGGACGCCGATGCCCAGGCAGACGCGCCAGGCGACGCGCAGGTGGTCCTCGCCCGTGATGACGATGACGATGGTGGCGACGATGGCGGCGATGAGGAAGGCTAGGTCGATTTGCACGTTGGTGAAGAGGATGAACCATTTGTTGCGCGTGCCTTCTTTGAGCTCGCCGGTGCTTTCGGCGCAGCCGACGGAGCCGGCGGGGTATTCTCCGCCGATGCCTGATGGGTCAGTGTGGGTTGATATGGTGCATACTTGGGAGGTATACGTACCGATTCCTAGGAAGAAGCGATAGACGACCAGCGCCGTGATCAGGCCCGAGGGACTGGTGCCATAGGACCCAGTGCCGAGGATAGCGAAGAGGATGATGACGAGCGTTGAGCTGGAGTGGTCAATTCACCTTCTTTCCACATTCCGCAGATGTCTCTTTTATGGAACTCAAGCTTTCTGGACTGTTCAAAGATATCATAAATGGACTCACATGAACAAACTCCACTTCCTCGAAAAATGATCACTCGTATACCCAAAGACGAGCATACCCAGCACGGTGCCCGCGAACGTGATACTCGAGACATTGGCCTGTGCGTCCGAATTGGCGTATGCGTCTGGGTAGATGCGCTTGAGCATGGTGTTGACGGGGCCGATGATCTGTACATTACATGTCAGTATCGATACAAGTGTCTTCTCTTGCAAAATAACTGCAGAGCAATGAAGGAACGCCATGTGCTCTGCGCCCAACTATTCCACTTCCTCCACGTCTCCAGATAATCACAAGAAAAAAAGAAATGAGCAATAAAGTTAGAAAAACATACACTGTTCAAATACCCATCACTAAACAGGCCCGCTCCACACGCAATGACGGGCCACAACCGCTCCCACCTGCCCCTCCTCGTGCTCGCGACGCTCTCACGACGTCCATGGTGGTGGTGTTCTTCCGTCGCATTCGCTGTCGCAGCGTTGGACTTGTCGGGTTTCGCCATCGAGGTATTGTGTTACTGGAATATTAGTATTATGTTGTGGTTGCGACTCGGGGCGGCTAAGGAAAAGGTAGGTAGGTAGGGTCGGATGCGTCGAGTTACACTAGTATGGGAGGGAGCGCAAGGCGGAGAGGCTGGTGAGATCGGTGAGATGACGTCGCGCAGTCGCTTCGTTCGGCTTGATCTGATGCGCAGGTGTACAATATATTCCAGCCTCGAGGAGGGCGCGAGGGAAGGAAGAAAAGGTTCAAGAAAAGAGAGAGCCAAACCCAAGTGAAGAAGTCCAAGGAACTCCCTCGGCACCAACGAAGCCATTTCGCGAATCGCGAACCGCCGTCGGCGGGCCAGGGCCAACATGAGGGTTTTCCATCAGATCCTCGAGCTTTCGATATCCGATCCAGGTGGGCACGCGCCCCTCCAAAACCCACACCATCAGGATCCACCAACACCACCCTGGGGCACCCTTGGAACGCAACCTTGGAAATGGCAAGAAAGCAGCCATTCAGACGTCTTCACAGCTGCATGCACGGCAGCAGATGGACGGACTGTTCTTTCTGTGTAACTAGCTACCACCCCACCTTATTACTTCGACCTGCTCCTTTACTTAAGCAAAGTTGTGCCAAGTGGGATTCGAGGTGGTGGTGGTGCTAGCTACAAGTAGTATCTGATAGATCGATCGGCCTTCGCCGAGGAGGGTGTCCATGTCTCCAGAATCCAAAAGAGCAGGACCCTTCGCATGTGCAATCGACACATGTGATCACAGCGACGACATCGAGACGTCGTGTGCCAAATTCAAGCCTCTCGCGGCAGACACAAGCAAGTCCAAGCCCAGCGCTAGCGCGAAAAAGCACTAACTAACCGACTAGCCCGTTGGGGGGCGGAAGCGGAAGCTTGGTGTACACAGTACGAGTCGAAAGGCTTGATGCTCTATGGTCTTAGCTCATTGAAGGGAAATCCGATTAGATAGGAGGGGTATAAGATAATACAGAGTGCGGCGGCCGTGGAAATACAAGTAGTGGTGCTAGATGGGCCGCACTAGTACGGAAAGCGGAAGGTTATCGTTGGACAAGAATAAATTTCATGAATTGTAAGCGATTGGTACTGGACACCAAGGAACTAGGGTCAATTGGGCGCCTGGCGTACAATTGGCCTCTAATGAGGCAAAGCAAATGTGATTGAGGGGATTCTGGATGGTGCGAAAAAGATTCAAACAGGAAGAAGCGAAGCAAACATGCGTTCTAGACCCCAAAACGAGCTCTCAACCAACACTACCACGTGACTCCTGCAACTTTCAAGGACCTCCAGTACTTCGCCGTCTAGTTAGACTCCTCCTCATCTTCTTTAGGCTTGTACATGAATTTAACCACCACACCGCCCGTAACTGCATTCTCGTCTTTAATGACCTCGTCAGTGTTGGTCGGATCAAGTGCCGGACCAGAGTCTGTTGCAGAGAGAACATTAACTCCGTTGACTTAAATCACGTTAGTTTCATGATACGCCTTGGAAGTGATTGAGGAGGGTATCTCCTCTCAACGTACCGAGAACGGGCCCTAATTCAGGAGAAATGTTAGCTAATGCTTTTGCTTGTCTACCCAAAGTAAAATCAAAGGAGCGTCACGAAACAAAAGGGGATGACATAATGCTTAGGACTTCCGAAATTGCCTTACCAGTCCAAGTAATAGATCGATTGGTAAAGGTCACATTTGCACCGCCGTAATTATACACTCCTAGTATAACACCTGGATTATTCTTGGCGGTCAGAGTGACCTGTTGGAAATTCCCATTCACATGGCGATAGACGTGCGCGCTCTGATATGGGTTCTGGGCAGGGACGCCGCCGAAGGAATATTCCGCGTCGTTCTGCAAGGCGCCGTACTGGGTGCAATTGACGAATA
This sequence comes from Westerdykella ornata, assembly GCF_010094085.1. Taxonomy (NCBI): domain Eukaryota; kingdom Fungi; phylum Ascomycota; class Dothideomycetes; order Pleosporales; family Sporormiaceae; genus Westerdykella; species Westerdykella ornata. Next base: position 1,416,411 of record NW_022986854.1, read on the forward strand.
TGACGGCTATGGAATTGAGATCAGTATGTATGTATCAACTTTGATTGAGCGGGATGCTTGACGAACCCATTGTGTGATTGTGGGTAAGGCTGAGGGTTTGTGGTGATATATTCGCCGAAGATTTGAAGTAGTGAAGTGATGAAGAACAAATTCCGTGAGCAGGCGGGTCCACGTTGTTAAAATATTGATGAGTGTGCAAGATACATGATGGTTCGGTTCATATAGGTTCAGCTTCCTTTCTCTCTCAGGTAGCCAGAACCATCACAATGAAGGACGGGCTGAGCTCAGGCGATGCCATCATCGCCGAACCAGAGTCAAGTCTTGCCTTTTCAGCCAGCCCAATTCTGCAGTGTTTTCGACGCTATACAAATACTCTGAAAAAAAAGCGAAAGGACATGAAAGTTTGTTAGAGGGAGAGACTACTCTACCAGCACGAAGTAGAAGATGCGATGTACTTCGGCCGTGTTGGACAAGCCAATTGGCGAGCTGAGAACCTTGGAGGACTGCCTGAACTGCTTCGTTGTCCTATCAGGTAGCAAGTGGCTCGATCGAGCGACGACCCCGTTGGCTGGAGTGCTTTCAGCTAATCAGCCACGCCACTATAGTACCTGGCAACGAGTCTTGGACTTTCGATTTCTCTGGCACCTCTCTTTCAAGAATATTCACGCGAGCCACAGAAAAAACGATGCTCTTCTGCCTCTTACTGCGGGATCCAATCCTACAGGTTCGGAGTAAAAGTCCGTTAAGCCACAATTGGCGCTGTTCCATCAATGACCATCATCCTCAACTTCGTGTTTTAGAAGTCAGGCAGCCACAGTGTCCACGTAAACCGTAGCCAACATGTGGGCTATCACTCCAAGAGATTAATTAGACGAGCGTTAAACATAAAAGTGCAGTTTAGCTCAGCCCCCGGTCATGCAAGGTCCAATATCACAACCTTATTTTTGCGTCTCGGCAATCGCACACATTCGAATCGGCTAGAGACACAAGCAAAGTGCGGATGCGGCAAGAAGCTGGAGACCGCACGAGTCGACCGTTTTCAGCTGCGCCATATGTGAAGTCTGACCTCACTTATGCAAAGGATCGATCTGTTCCCCCTTTAGGTACCTACCGAAGCGAAATCTCGCTTCACTCGTTCTAGGTTTCTTGGGATAGGTTGACCTAATTGACAACGTGTTAGTCAGTGAAGGTGCGGAGAGCGGGGGTGGACGCGGATGGATCTGCCTTTAGTCACACATGACGACAAGACTATACTTGCTCCATTCTTGTAGACGTATAAGCGATATTTACCATGAAGAACCCGACTCTACATACGTTCGGTTCCACCGTGAGGGGCTGTTGCTTCAATCCAGTACCGTGCGCCACCTGTGATGAACTCATCGCCCATCGCCAGTCAATTGGGTTTCCATTTCCTGTCATTTGCCTCCGTTTATTGGCGTACCGCTGCGTTGCAAAAGAATATGCATGAAAAGCAAAACCTCCCGTGCTGTAAAGCCCGGTAACATCTGCAATCAGCCACTGGGGAAACTTCAACCTTCCTGAAAACCCGCACACGTACACTCTTCTTGTGACTACCGGTAAAGACGCAGCCTTAGGCAAAGCTACCAGGGCCCTGGACAAATTCACCTCAACCCCGCTTAATGGGAGGAAATCCAGAGTTGACGATTCTGTGGCTACCGGCTTGCGACCTTCGCATATCCGTCTTCTCGCCTTCAACCCATGGTACGCGGTGCTTGTGGTTGTGCTACTGCACTCTTTCGCAGCTAGCCCCTCTGTGATTGCTGCACATGATGCATTTATGCCGTCGTGTTCGGCTCCGACTAGACGATCTCTTCGTCAAGACAGAATAACGAAGGGTTTCAGTCAGCCATCAACAGACGATGATCCTCCTGGAAGCATATCAGACCAATGATTTCAAGATTTAGACGACCTGAAGCGGACTTGCTTGCAAGACTCGTGAACGTGGTGAGCTGAACATGACGTGCAATTTCCAGCTGAAAAGCTTCACAGCTTAGCAGGGAGAGTCGTGATCGAAATTTTGGGTTCAGCCATAGGTCTATCAAGCAACTCAGCAGTCGAACACAGAGGTACAAAGTCGAGCAGCTCTCCATCTCCCAAGATTTTCGTTGCAAGCTTCTCTGATACCCTCTTCGCTACTCGATCACTTCAAGCTCATCCTTCCTTCTTACCTCCGTACCGTTATACAGACTTCACCCGAAACTACCCGTCTCCAAAATGGCCACATTCAAGGTTGTCGTTCACAACAAAAGCGCTTCAATCCAAAACTACATGTTCTTCAATGCCCCTCCCGAGCAGGTCTTTGGATCAAAGCTGTATTCCAACGTATGGGTCACCAAAACTGACGTCGACACTCCCAACGGCACAGCGACCCTGACTGTCCAAGAAAAGATGTTCGCAGTCTGCGGCACCGCTCCCTCGCCTTTAGCCGAAGGCGTCACAGTCAGTTCGAGCGACTATGCGGAGGTGCAGCTCACGCAAGGGTCCACCGGCGGCACCATCGCCGCAGCAGAGGCGGCCAACGGTGGCATCACGATCGGCGCCACGACTCAAACACTGAGCCCCCCAGTGACAGACGCATACGGCATCAACTTGAACTCCTTCGATGCCGCAGCTTATCGTCAGTCCCCTTCAAGCTCTATCATCAAAGCAAGCTGACATTTTTTAGCCAACATCTTCGTCGGACACGGCAAGGACGACGGGACCGGCAACATCGTTCCCGTCGCTACCTGGGTCCCAAGCTCCTTGTCCGACTACACCGTCCAGCCCCAAGTCGTCTTCTACATTGCGACGGGAGACTATCAGCAGGGCACCTGTGTCGATGTGACTGGCCATGGTCCAGTGGGAAAGGTTGATTTCGCCCAGGCCAAACCGGGCCAGCTCACCGCTGATATCACTCAATACGCCGACAACAGCTGGGGAGAGCCTGTGTTCAGCTGAAGGAGTGCTGAGGCCGTGTGAGGCAAGATCTGACGTCTTGCTGAAGCCGAGGAGGGATGTGTGGGGTTTTCAATTTACTAACGACTCTCGTCTTCGACTTGCTTTGATCTTGTGAGGAGTGGGCAGAAGTATGGTGGTAGTCATGTTCAGGCCGATGATAGTTGAATGAATCTTGTCAGTTTCGGAGCCAAGCACCGCAACGTTGCTGATTTAAACGTATCGTGATGGTGTTGCGCGCATGATGCAGTCGTATCCCCCGTGCTTATAGGAAAGAGGAGCAACACTGACGTACTTTTGGATGATGATTCCACAATTCGGTCGCGTAGATTTTTTGGGAGAGACGCGACGGACAGGGGTTGCTAGTGGTGCCAACCAGGCCAGTGCCGGAACTAGACTAGACCGGACTAGACCAGGGCCAGGGCAGGCCCAGATTTGTATTGTAGAAGCCTGCGCTTCGGCAAGTAGGTTCGGGCAGCGGCTTGAACATATCAAATGAACGAGTAGTCATGAGTTGGAGCAATATGCAATTCGGAAGAATGTTCATCGCTGATGCTAGAAAATGGAAATACCAAAAGCCCTCCAACACGCGGATATACATCTCCCCCTCCTTCTCCCTCTCCCTCTCCTACATTCCCTACCAAAACCACTACCCCCTATCAACCCCCCAACACCCTAATAATACTCCTCCAACCCCAACCCCTCAAAATCCTCCAACTTCTTCGGGCAATCAAACCCCCTCTCCCACACCTTTGCCGGCAAGATCCCCGCCTGCATCCCCTTCCGCCAACTCCACTGCACCGCCCGCTCCGTCTCCCACGTCCAGTAGAACCACCCCCACCCCTCCTCGAAGCTCATCATCTGCGCCACCGCAAACTGATACAGCCACTTCTTGTACGCCTCGCTGTACTTATCCGCGGACTCGTTGGCTTTCGCGCACGAGCAGCTCGCGTCCCCCAGCGGACACTGCGGTTTGAGTATCGACGTGGATGCATTACCCGTGTTGTACGTGCCCTCCCAGCGCGTGCCCATGCCGACGTTGTTGATGAAGGTCGTGCAATCCGTATCTGCCTGGCTCCACTCGCCGCACATGGTGGGGCCGAAGCCCGTCGTCTTGTCCATGCTGCGCCGACTCTGCTGCGTCCACCCTCTGCAGGCGAAATTCAATTTGTCCGTGTGCTTGAGGCTGAGCTGGTCGACGTTGAAGACGACGTACTGGTGCACGTCGAGCAGTAAACGGTCGTCGAACTGCAGTTTGCCCCGCCAGTTGTCGAGGCCGAAGAAGCCGTCGCCGAAGACGAGCACGGCGTCGATGCCGTCCTTGCGGATCTGCCGGATGGCTGTTTCCGTCCACGAGAGGACGCGCGACGTGTCGATGTCGACCATGCGCGGCTCGTTGACGAGGCCGTACATAGTGATGATGTTCTTGTAGCGCGGCTGGGAGAAGAATTGGCTGAGCTGGTGGTGGATTTGCAGAGTGCGGTCCGCGTTCAGGTCGCCGTCTGTGCCGTTCAGCCAGCCGATGGTGCCCTGGCGGCCGGAATGGTTCCATCCGTTTTGGCTGCCGGGCGCCCCGTGGAGGTCGAGGTTGATGCGGAGGCCGTGTTGGCGGGCCCATTCGATGGCACGGAGGAGGTAGCGCCAGGAGACCTGGGCCACGTACGGGTCGCCTTCGTACGTGGTAACCATCCAGTAGCCAAACGGGATGCGGACGTGGTCGAAGCCTGCGTCGCGGATTTCGGTAAAGGTTTGCCGCCTGACGAAGGCCGAGTAGTGTTGTTCCAGCGTCTCTTTGCAGCGGTCCGGCCCGAGCTTGGAGCAGAGTGTGTATTCGTCTATTATGCCGTCTTTTCTGCTGTACTTTTCGAAGAAGGAAGGTGTGATGAAAGGTTCGAGATTGAGCCAGCCGCCCAGATTGACTCCGCGGATGGGCATCTTGCCGTATTCGAAGGTATCGCTCAGTTTCGGCACTCTTTTATTGGCTTGGACATCGTCGTCCCATGTGGAGTTGAGCCCCATGATGGGCAATCCTCCCACCGCCTCGTCGGTATAGGTGACGTTGAAATCTTCCGTGTCGTACCAGCTGAACGGATCCAGAATGGAGCCTTTCTTGTCGGCCGGGATGCTGGACGCGTCTATACCCGCGAGATTGCTATTGCTAGGTTTCTTTGAACTGGAAGCAGCCTCGCTCTTGGGGATGTCTTCACTATGTTTCTTGGACATCATAACCGCGACGGGAATGATGATGGCAAGCACGATAAGGAAGCAAAGCACTCCAATCACTGTGAATGTTAGCACGAGTATCCACCAATCGCGCTGCTCGGCATACATATTCGCTTCAGCTTTTTCCTCCGCGCTCCCTCATCCTCGGTGAGATCACTAGGCTCACTCCCACCCCCTCCTCGCTTCTCCATCATGTACCGATACTCGTCGTCATCATCGATACCGCCTTCTTCAGCCAAGGGTCCGCTAATCACCCTCCGCTTCTTCTGTTCCGTCCTATGTCTCTTCTCTTCTTGTCTCCTGGCTCTCCTCTCCGCCCTCTCCGATGGCGTGTACTTCTCCTTATACCTCCTCTTCTTCTCCTCAATCTCACTCTCCGTATAACCCATCCTCTTGCCCTCATCATCGGTATACCCCTTCCTCCTGTCCTCCTCCTTCTTCCTTTCTCGCCTCTCAACGCCCGCGCCATCGCTCTCATAAGTCCTCCTCTTCGCCCTATTCCTTTCCTCCTTCTCCATCTTCCTTCTTTCCTTCTCCAGTTTCTCCTCCTTTCTCCTGACCTCCTTCAAGTACTCCCCATCATAATCGTACGCGCCCCACCCACTCCTCCTAGCGTTCACCTTGTCCAGCCTCGCCAACGCATCCAGACTCAACGGCGCTGCAGTACTACTCTCCCTGGTCCCCCGCGACCGACTCCCGCTAGCACGCGTACTCTCTCCCCTCGCCGGCGTACTCCTACTTCCTCTCCTCTCCTCCCGCGTCCTGCGCGGCGATGGCGACGCCGGCGTATCCCATTCCGACTCGCTGTTCTCGTGTCGCCGCGCCGCAGCCGGAGGCGGAAGTAATAAATCGCCCTGGGAATCGGTGGCGCGGTGTCCTCTCCGGCGTCTAGTGTGATATCGGTCCGAGTCGTAGTGGTGCTCGTCGGCGGTGTCGCCTCCTGCCCCTCGGGAATGCCTCCTCTCGCTCTCGCGACGCCGCTCTCGTCTGCGCTCGCGATTCTTTTCGGAGTCGCTGGCTCGGTGTCTATCCCTGGTGTCGCGGCCGCTGTAGTCGCGGTCCGACTCGTATTGCGGCATTCACGCTATGGACAAAGCTGGAATGTATAGCTCCGAATGAAACGTGGAACAAGCGAAAGAAGGCTTCGAAACGAGCGGGAAGACGAGGAATGTAAAAACCGCACAGGTCTAAGAATACTGTACCCCTTGCAAACGATGTATGCTGAGGTGCAAACTGGATTTCTGATTGATTTGGGCCGTTGCTGGGACGACGGAGTATTGACTTTTTCCCTGACGTGGCGGAGCGAGGGCGGGGTCTTGGCGCCAAGGCCCGCTTTTCCCTTCCTGTTTCTGATGTCCAGGGCAGATCCTGTGCACGTGGGAAAGATGTTCCGATTGCTCACCTGCAGTCATGCTATGATTAGACTATGTGAGCAGGTCGCTGGAGGGTAAGGTTTCACCCTTACTGAAATCTACCGTTAGCTGGACTAGGAATGAGAACTGGCAAAGACCAAGCCTCCATATCGGCATCGCGCAAGGCGAAGGATCATCATTTCCTCATCGCTAAAGGTGGTATCATATGTATCATGCGGCATACAAGCCGCTTAGTCCGTTCTAGTTGTCCCGTGCCAATGAAGGCATCTTGCCCGTCACGTCTAACTATGCTGCGTGCGGATGTCTGCGTGGACATCACGTGCTATAGCGGGAGGAGCCCAGTGAAAAGCACTGAAAAACGACCGCGAGAAGTCCAGGAGAGGCCAGCAGCCGGCAGTGCGATAGCGAGCGAGGCCGAAGCGGCAACCTCCTGACTGTGGAGCCAGGACGCTGGACCCTGATTTTGAAAGTTTGAATGGAAACACCGTCGACTCCCGATGTCTGCCTATGACGAGGATGCGTCGTCATCAGATGCCTTCTCCTTTCCCTTGCCATGATCGGCCTGCTTCTTGTCGTCCTCGAGATAGAGATTGTGTTCATAGATGTAGTCGACGACCTTATCGGGGATATAGTAACGGATGCTCTTGCCGCGCTTCCGGAACAAGCGGATCTTGGTCGAAGAGACATCATTCTGGATCAACTGTGGGATGACCCGAATATTGTCTCTCCACTGTTGAAGGCTGGCGAGTGCGTCATCTAGACTGGTCAGCCGAGATGCAAATCATGCCATAGACGTCAATTTTCAGTCATACCTATATCAGTTCCCGTACGCTCGAGGATGAAAGCGCCGTAATGGCCCAGGATTCGCTCCAGATCCTCATGTGCCCAAACACCTGACGTTTGTTAGAGTGGGGTCCATCCCATAGATTCCGGACGGGCTCACCTGGAGTGCTCATCGTTTGTATCAGGTCGGCGCCGGCAAGAAGCGCCACATGAATGGGTCGTCTTCCGCCATCTGCCGTGGCTATTCCCTTCCTGACCTCATTGAGTTCATAGTCAAAATGGTCCAGCACCTTCACGGTGGGAAGGTATTCCTTGTGCAGCGGCTCCCACGGGTCTACGGCTATCCATTGCGAGCTGTCCTGCACCGCGATGCGAGTCATGTTTATCCTGTGATGAGCGGAAGCCAAACCGGCCTTCTTGTATGCGTCGCCCACGGGACTGAAGAAACCTCCAACCACTTCGAAGTCGGTCTCGAACTCGCAGTAATCGGCTGCTTCCTCGAACATGCGCAGGTGGAGGTTTGTAGGCGGGGAGAAGGAGCCGCAAGAGACGAGGACGAGCGGTGTCTTGTTCGGGTTGGAGAGCACTTTCTTCATGCGGTCGTCGGGAAAGGTGTAGTTGTCGAGGGTCATGGTTTCGGCGGTGTTGAGCCCGGTGGTGAGAGCCGGTTGGCCCGCAGGGCCGTTGGGAGGGGTGGATATGGCGGCGGCAGTCATGTTGCGGAGAGCGATGGGATGTGGTGAGATGTGGGTGAAGGAAGGTATGTACAAGTATAGGTAGTGGCCACTGCGATGGATGATCAGCGAAGGCGGCACCAGCGGGGCACGAAAGATTAGGTCAGGCTTACCCGTCGTACTTATAGATGAAGAGCGAGCGATCAGAGGAGGGCCAGGCAGAGACAGATTTGACTTGTCTAAAGGAGTGACTAAGGTGTAGCAGGGGGATGGCACAATGACGCGGGGGTATTCAGGCAACCCGAATTCCCGAGAGTGGTGAATGAGGTGCTGGAGGTGAGATGTGGCGGGGTCTGGCGGTGCAGCAGAGAGGCCAGACCGTTCGGCTACCTGTTTGGACTTTTTCCAAAGGGTGGCGAGGGGGAGACGATGATGAGCAAAAGTTTGGAGGCAGGGAGCACCATAAGCTATATCTATGCGGACGGGAAGTTTGCGGATTACTGGTTTATTAGCACGTCAGTCTAGGGGATGGGAGAAGTGGCACCGGGAAGCAATGCCGTCGTTCACCATGGAAGCACCTCTGTGCCAAAGCCGCGGCCGTGGGAGTCACAGAAATGCCTCCCCAAAAGAGAGGACCGGTAATTAGTAATAAAGGATCTGGCTTGCGCGATTCTTGTTTGCGGGCAAAATGTTTCGTTTCCCATCCCATCCGAGGATGCGCTGGAGAGCAGTCTGTGATCTGAGAAACCCGAACGTTCCGACTTCGGATGAAATGGTCACGTGAGCTGTTTTCTCAGAATCGAGCTGCTGCACCAGCATAAAAATTCGCAAATTGGAGGTCTAGCTTATAATCACCTGTAACATTTTGTTTGAATCAGAGTGGTATGCGGCGGACCTGGAAGTCCATGGGCTTCAGCTTGCAGGGCAGAAAGAGACAACACGTGACGTACTTCCGCTTTCAAAACAACCTTATGTTGGAACTTAGGTTGGAGCGCCACAGTTTGAACTCCCGTTCCCCCCGCGCTTCAAGGCTGTGGCTGGCCCTGGGAGAGGGAGACTAACCATGACATCTGAACTTCCAGCGTCCGTCAGAGTTGGCCGGGATAGTCTAACTTTGTAGCGATTTCCCGTCATGCAGACCTCGTAGTAGATGTTGTACATTTCCACGGTCTGTTGGACGACCCATGAACCATCAATCCGATTCTACTGTGTACACAGTAGATACTGCAGACAGGGCATTCATCAATGGCCTTTTGGGGCTTCCCTTTCCCCATTCGGACATATGCTTGTGCTTGTGCTTGGCAAGGCGAGGCGGACCCTGCCATCTATCGTCGCTCAGATGCTCCTGCAACGCGCTTTGCGACTCTGGAAAACCGCAAAGCTTCAAGAAGCAGACGTCGGCTTCTCCACGGACAAGTCCCTCGCTCTTAATAACTACGGCGTGCTATCCCCCACCTGAGAGACTCCGCTCCACCTGCCAGCACATGACATGCGAGTCGCACAGTGCCCACCGCACTCCCAAGCATCTGAACGTCTCCGCTAAAAATAAGCGGGTCCCAAACGCCATCGCTATCATCTCCAACTCCCAGCTTCTCTGCCTCGACTCAACAAGTCTGCCAACACCCACCTACCACCACACCCTCCTTTCACTGCTGCTACATCACCACCCACGACCCCCTTTCACTACCGCGCAACCTCCGATCCTCCCTCCGTCACCGACAGTCCACCTGCTCCCGCGCCCGCGCCCGCTCCGTCCCTCACTGCTCTCACTCGCACGGCCTATGGCGTGGCTACGGCGCTCTTAATGGAAAGGGAACGTCGGCCTCCATCTGGTTTCCGTCGCGGCACGTCTCCCTCTTCTTCATCGCCTCCTTCCAGGTAAACCCCGCCTTCTCTTCTACCTCCCAACCCAGCCTCCACCACAACCACAATCCCCCACGACTTCCACTTCCGCACCACCTGTCGTCACCGCGCCTTCCTCCAACAACCACATCACCCAAGCCAACCCGCACCATCCTGTCTCATCGCCGCTCCTTTCAGCTCACCCCGCCCGCACCACACCTTTGTTGCCAGTCGGCCTGTGTCGACCACACAACTCACACATGTCTTCTTCCAGACTCACTCGTTCCGCTGCGAGACGCACTGCGGGTGCGGCTAACGGATCCCACCTCAACGATCCCGCCCCTCCTCCACCTCCTCCACCTCCGCCTGCCGATCCTCGACCTCCTTCACGTAAACGCAAGGCCGCTGCCCGCGAGCCTACTCCCGAACAAGCTCAGGATACCATCCCTGCACAACGTGCCCGTGGCGGACGTAGCAAGCGATCCCGCCTTGACACAGACGCCCCTCTTCCTGCTTCGCGGTCAAAGAAAGGCAAGGCAAAGTTAGATACGAGCATGGAGCCGGGGTACGTCTCAAGTGATTCATTTGGCTACAAGCCAGGCAGAGAACTGACTTTTGCTAGTCCTTCAGGGGAGCCTTCCGAGCCTATTCCAACCGAGACCCCGCAAGCTTCAGCTTCCGCCCGTGGTAAGAGCGGCCGCAAGAACGCGGGTCAGGGTACTTTCACCGAAACCAGTCCTGCATATCTCCATTCTGACCCATTTGCAGCATCTGCTACGCCAACCTCTTCCGGCCGCGCCTCCAGGAAAACCCCTACCAGCCCAGCGAAAGATGTGGATATGGAGGAAACACCTGGTGCAAGAAACGAAGGGCATGAAATGGATGAAGACAGCCACGATGAAGGTGCACATGGCGCATGGGATGAGGATGACGAGGATGACTTTGACCACACTTCGGACCCTTTCAGGGGCCTAGCAAATATCCCGGCGTTGCGTGCCTTCACTGGTATATACTCCGGTCAACAGGCTAGGTTCCGAAAGTACCTGGAGCAGCTGAGGAGCAAGGATCCCTCTCTCCAATTCATTGCTCTGCAAGAACTCTCCGAAACGTTGCTCCTGGTCCCCGAAGACGCTTTAACTGGAAACTTCCCGTCGGATCAGTTCGTGAAAGAGCTGGTGGCCCTAATGGAGCCGAGCGAATTCGGGGAAGAAAATCCTAACCTGATGCTCCTAGCTTGTAGGTGCCTGGCGAATTTGATGGAAGCCATACCCGCTGCCACTGCCAACGTCGTATACGGGGGAGCTGTCCCCGTGTTGTGCTCCACTCTGCTGCAGATGCAATTCATCGATGTGGCAGAGCAGTGCCTAAGCGTAAGTGTACAGCATCACCATGCGACTCCCACTAACGCCATTCTAGACTTTGGAGAAGATTTCGGTTGAGTTCCCGGCTTCGATTGTGCGAGAGGGTGGTCTTAGTGCCTCTCTGTCGTACTTGGAGTTCTTCCACACCAGTACGCAGCGTACCGCTGTCACCACGGCCGCTAATTGCTGCCGTAACATACCAGAAGACTCTTTCGACACCGTGCGAGATGTCATGCCCATTCTCAAAAACATTCTGAGCAATTCGGACCCAAAGGTCGTGGAACAAGGCTGTATCTGCATTTCCCGAATAGTCCAGAGCTTTAGGCACTATGACGGGAAGCTTGAGGAGCTGGTCAGTCCGGACCTTCTTGAAGCCATTCTGAGGCTGCTATTGCCTGGCACGACCAATCTCGTCGGCGAAAATATCCACACCATGTTCCTTCAGGTCCTTGCTTACACTGCCCGGGCCAGCCCAAGCCGATCAGCGGAACTCTTCAAGATGAATATCGTCGAGACGCTGTTCCAGATACTGACCGGCGTCTCGCCGCCTCCCGCCTCGGACAATACCCCCACCAAAATCGACAGCATCATGGTCATGCAAGCCTTGATTCACCGGCCAAAGGATCAGGTCTATGAGACACTCAACGTTATATGCGAGCTGCTGCCAGATGTTCCGAAGGACGGTTTACACTATTTGGAAGGCCTCTTCGACGCTGGATATCCGGGTACTAGGCATCCTCCCTTATCCCGTGCCGGCAGGTCTGCAAACGAGACTCGCATCAAACTTTTGGAGGGTTGCAAGCCAGAGGTGAAGCGGTTCGCAGTAGTCCTCTTCCCCACTTTGACCGACGCGTATTCAAGCACGGTCAATTTGGGCGTTCGACAGAAGGTTTTGACAGCACAGCTGAAGATGCTCTCCAACCTTGACGTGGATATCCTCGAGGAAGCTCTCCGCACCGTGCCGTACGCCTCCTACCTGGCAGCCATCTTCTCCCAACAGGATCATCCCAGCCTCGTCACTTATGCGCTGCAAGCCGCGGAAATCCTCTTAGCACGGCTCGGATCAATTTATCGGTATCAATTCTATCGTGAAGGTGTTATCTCTCAGATATCTGCCCTCGCCGAGCGACCGCTCAAAAACTCTGCATCCCTTCCAGTGCACGTGCAACGCGGAGGTGGTGATTCCGACACGGGCGACAATGAAACCGAAGACGGTGTAGAACATGCCGGCGGCGAGGATTCCGTAGTAGAGGTTCTTTCGGAACATGAGGAGGAAGAGCACGAGGCTGACCACGACGAGGAGGAGCACGAGCATAGCGATCATCACGGTGAGGAGGATGATGACACCGAATCGGATTCATCCTCTGGCGGATATTCTTCTCAACCGATGCCGAACATTGAAGACATTATTACCCTTCGAGCACGGAAGTTTATCGAACTTCATGAGAATGAGAGCGTAAAAGAAGTGAAGGAGAAAGCCTCGAGAATCATGGAAGAATTGAAGTCATTAGCCAACGAGCTCCGGAGGTGCGTTTTGGAGAAGGGAGCGGCAAACTGCAAAGAGCTCTTCACTCGCCTGGCCGCCCACTTTGATGGAGATGCATTGGATGGAATCACAACTTATGAGCTGATGACGTCGGGTATCGTCGATGTCCTGCTGGAGATCTTCGAGCCGCGCCACGGCGTTGACGTCCGATCCGTGTTTCTCGAAACCTTCATGGGCTCCTCCACGGCGAACACAGTGAACCCCAGCGGCCACTCTTCCCCGGAGACGCCATTTAGCGTCTTGGTGAGCAAATTGCAAGATCTACTCAGTAGGGCCGAGCATTTCGAAGTCGTGACAGTCCATCAGAGTTCTTATGATGGCCGGGCGAGTGCTGCTTCGGTGCTGACCAAACAGGTACGGCTGAAGTTGGTGGGCGACGAAGACTCGGGAGTTCCTAAAGCTTACCGCAACATCCTTGTCTCCATCCATGCCATTGCTACATTCAAGGCGTTGGATGACTATCTTCGGCCACGCTTTAGCCTTGCTGAACGGCCGCGTTCCAGCAACAGAGATACCCTTGCAGCATATGCCGCTGCGCTTGCCGGTGGACGTGCGCTACCCCCACCGCAGACGCCTCAGACGCCCGCAGAGTCGAGAAGTCGGTCTTCGACGAAGAAGCCATCCAAATCAAAACCCTCTGGCTCTGCTACTGACGGCCAAGCTGGCTCAAGCTCGGGAGCTCAGCAAAAGCCCCGTCGTTCATCTCGACGTCAGCAGACGCAGGGGCCTCCTCCACCACCTCCGCCGCCCCCAGCTCCTGCCCAGGAACCGAGCAACCAGGAACCACTTGAGTGTGCAGACGAAGAACGGCTTTCTGATGAAGACTCCTTGGACGACCAGGCAGCCCTCAATGCGCTGGTGGACGACTTGGATGATGCGATAGAGGAGGACGCACCGGACCCATCGGCAGTGAATGTGGAGGTTGCCTCGACAGGCAAAGTCACAGCACGTAAAGAGGACGGTACGCGGATTGCCACGCCAGTGCAGGGCCAAACACCGGTTCGATCCTCCCCAGCGGAGCGCGCTCATAGCGCATTGCGCGGCCAGCCTCCACCCTCCCTTGCTGGGGCCGCAGGCTTGCGACAGGCCCTCGGTGGTGTGTCTGGTTTGCTTTCGCAAGTTGCAGCCGCTCAATCCACGCCTTCAGATTTCCACCTCGAATTCAGTATCAACGGTCGCCCCATACCCCATGACACGACGATTTACCGCGCAGTACACTTCAGTGATGCTCAACCTGGTGATGGATCCCACCGGACCGTGTGGAATGCCATTCACACGATCAATGTTCGAAAGGTTTCTGGGCCGGCCCCTACCGAGTCCAGCCTATTCGCAGCGCCGGAATCTTCCACGCCCGGAAAATCCGGGCTGCCGACGTCCTTGGACCAGAACCCTGTGGCTTCCGGTATCCTTCGATTGTTGAGCATTCTCCATGGCCTCAACTGCAACCTTGACGATGTAGTCATTGACAAGGGGGAACATCTAGTATTCCATGCAGAGCCCTTGTCTCAATTCGTCAACCCAAAGCTGACCGCAAAGCTGAACCGGCAGTTGGAGGAGCCGTTGATCGTTGCAAGCAACTGCCTGCCTTCTTGGAGTGGAGATCTCGCCCGTTACTTCCCATTCCTCTTTCCCTTCGAAACGCGACATCTGTTCCTTCAATCAACGGCTTTCGGTTATTCCCGAGCGATGAAGAGGTGGCAGAACTCGCAGACGACTCAAGATAATGGGCGCCATCGCGACGATCGGACTGCATTCCTCGGTCGCCTTCAACGTCAAAAGATACGTGTATCCCGAACGCGTATACTGGAATCCGCTTTGAAAGTCATGGAATCCTTTGGCTCGTCTCCGGCCAGTCTTGAAATCGAGTACTTTGACGAAGTGGGCACCGGTTTGGGACCGACATTGGAGTTCTACTCTTCGGCATCGAAAGAGTTTTCCAAGAGAAAGCTCAAGCTTTGGCGGGAGAACGAGACGGACGAGAATGACGAATATGCGTTCGGAACTCGGGGGCTTTTCCCTGCACCAATGAGTGCCGCTTATGCAGAGACAGAAGAGGGCAAACGTCACCTGCAGCTGTTTAAGATGCTTGGCAAGTTCGTTGCACGTTCAATGCTAGACAACAGGATCATTGATGTCTCCTTCAACCCAACCTTCTTCCGCATTGGGGACGGTACGGCACCCGTGGCTCCCTCCCTGGGAGCAGTCAAGTCCGTCGATCGGGACCTTGCACGGTCGCTCAAGCTTCTCAAACGCTTTGCGCAAGCCAGGCAACAGATCGAAGCGGACAGCACTTTAAGTGAAGCAGAGAAGATGGAAGCCAAGTCAAATATCAAGATTGATGGCGTGAGCGTTGAAGATCTAGGCCTTGACTTTACCGTTCCAGGGTATCCCATCGAACTGATCGAAAACGGGGAGCAGCAATCCGTAACCATCGACAACGTCGATCTTTACGTGGAGAAAGTTATTGACTACACACTTGGCTGCGGAGTGCAGCGCCAGGTAGATGCCTTCCGCGCGGGCTTCTCCCAGGTGTTCGACTACTCGTCCTTGAAGGCCTTTACGCCGGATGAGCTTGTCATGTTATTTGGGCGAGTAGAGGAGGATTGGTCCGTTGAAAGTATGTATCATGCCCCAAACCTGCGTTTCTACCCTTACTAACGCCTACAGCACTCATGGATGCCATCAAGGCCGATCATGGCTATAACCTCGACAGCAAGACTGTTCGTAACTTGCTCCAGGTCATGAGCGAATATTCCCCCGCCGAGCGACGCGACTTCCTACAATTCACTACTGGCAGTCCAAAGCTGCCCATTGGAGGTACGCCGTCTGACTCCTTGCATTGCATCATCGCTAACGCTTCCTCAGGATTCAAGAAGCTACATCCCATGTTTACCGTTGTGTGCAAGCCCAGTGAAGCGCCATTGACATCGGATGATTACCTTCCCAGCGTCATGACTTGCGCCAACTATCTCAAGATGCCGGACTACAGCACCATTGACGTGCTTCGGCAGAAGTTAGCCGTGGCCATTAAGGAGGGCCAGGGCGCGTTCCATCTTTCTTAAGACGATGTGATAGGTTCAGAGACACCAATGTTTTGCTGGGGATAATGGATTTGGCATACGGCTGTCGAGCTGGGGCTCTCCACGACTCCGTTTTGCCGATGTATTTCTAAAGCATGGTAGTTCGTTTGGTACGTCGGTCATTTTCTTTTAAATCACAGTTACAGAATGGGAGAACTGCATACCGAGGTGGATCGGAATAGGCGTTATCGATAGTGCTTTTGTAGTTAATACGGCTGGAAACCCGCTCCAAGGGATGTAGAGTAGACAATTCCGTCGTGCCAGTATATCTCCTGTGTAAGATTCAGACTATCTACTTCAACTGTCTTCCTAGGTATGTTCCCACCTCATTCGATCTTGGACGCCAAGCCTCCATGCCGCATCACCAGCCACACTGTCCTGCAGTATATCAACGAAGCAACACCTTCCCCGCGCCCAAGTTTCAAGCAAACCGCTACGGGTTGTTTCAACCAACGCTCTGTGCAAACCTACACTCCTTTATAGATTGTTCAGCATGCAATTTGTACTGCCTCCTATTCGACGCCTAAATTGCACAACCCAATATGGATGAAGATCTCCAGCTTCTAGAGGTGCATTCCCCTCCCTTGTAGTCACACGGCAGCCACAGGCTAACCCGTCACCCAGCAAGAGTATTGTCCAGTAATAGACCCAACTGTCGTTTACGCCATTTACTCTGATTTTGCGGGTACCGATGATGCGCTCCAATCAGCGAGAGAGCTACTAGACGGGCTCAAACAGGCGGCGTTGGTGCAGCAGCAAACGGACTTTGATCCTTCTGGAAGTAGTGGGGATGGCGGCGCAATAATAGCGAATTCGAGTAGCAGGACGGGATCGAATGATACGGAGGATTGGACATCAACGGCTGAGGAGGGGGTTTCGCAGACGACAGACGAGTCGAGGGAAGGAGGGGTCTACTTTCGACAGACGGAGAGTTATGATGCTGCGGATAAGGAGGCGCTGCTGGCGGAGACGTTTCCGGGCGTGCGACGCGACCTCGTGAAGCATATCCTGAGAAAGTGTGGTGAGGACCTGAGTCGCGCGACGGATGAGCTGCTTAACCATGTCTTTCTGGCTGAGGCGGAGACGGTGTCGGCCGAAGAGTTGGTGGTGCCCAAGGGAATCGATGCCTTTTTCGAAGAGCACCATGTGCCTACGCGCAGCAGGAAGGGGAGGAAGAAGAAGAACAGGAGGGATAACGGCAAGATTCACACCGCGAGCGCATCGGAGTCGGATGTCCCTTCCTCCCCAACGAACAACCCGTGGTCAAATGGAAACAGCCAGATTGAGCTCATCGCATCTTGCACGAACATGTCAACGGCAGCGATATCGTCCCTCTATCACCGAAACGGCGCATCAATACCAGCTACTATAGGCGCCCTCATCGACGAGAATCTCGCCTCCAACAGGAGCACCGAGCAGCCCGAACCAGGACTCATCCAAGACGCCATCGCCCTCGTCGAAACCTTCCCCAGCATAGAGTTGGAGCACGCAGTCGCTCTCCTCCGGCTTACCTCTCCCTCCACCCCCAACGCCCACGAACTCGCCAAAGCGCTGCTTACCCCTTCCTCCTCGAAGTCCTCCACCTACATCAACAGGACGATCATCCCACACTACGCGCCCCTCCGCCTTACAGATACAATCCCTACTACCTCGCTGTCTAAGGAAAACCTCCCCCCACTCGCGCCCTCCCTAAGCCCATACACCACCTCCTCCCTCTCCATCGCCCGCTCGGCCGCCTTCACGCAAGCCTCGTCTCTCCACCGCAAGGGCAAATCCTCCCCGCTGATGAAGAGCGCAGCAGCGTACTACGCCCAACTAGGCCGCGACCTCTCGCTGCACCTGCGCGCCGCCTCGGCGGCCGACGCCGACGCCCTGGTCGCCAGCCAGTGGGTGCCCGGGCAGATGCTCGATCTGCACGGCGTGAGCGTCGCGGATGCGGTGCGGATCGCGGAGACGAAGGCGGCGGAGTGGTGGGAGGGGTTGGGCGAGGAGAGGGTGCCGGGCGGTGGGAGGAGGGGCGTTGGAGACGGGTACCGCATCGTGGTGGGGTTGGGGAGGCATAGTGAGGGGGGGAGGGGGAAGTTGGGGCCTGCGGTTGTGAGGGCGTTGGTTAAAAGGGGTTGGAAGGTTGAGGTGGGGACGGGGGAGGTGCGTGTTATTGGGAGGGGGAGGAGGTGATTGTTGGAAGGAATGGGATGTGGCATGATAGGAGGTGGGATTTGCACTGCTGAACTGGAACTTCGTGTATCTATCGCTCATTTTGTACGTTCGCTCCGTGAGCACTGGATGCCGGCATCATCTCCAACATGGTTAATCTCTCTCCGTCGTGAGAATCTATGCGTTTTAAATTAACTACATATTATAGATGCCTTGTTGTATCATATGTTCGGCATGCCTCCAACTCCTTCAGACCCGGCGGAATCATGTCTAGTCCTTGCTTAATTGAACACAATATGAGACTTGATACCTGGGTATACAGTATATCCCCACGGGTCACCGATGAGCCTCACTCATAAGCGGTTAGCGAATCGGCGGAGATGCAGATGCAGATGCCAAGAGCCTACTTTCCTAAGCTAGAGCTTCTATGGGAGCTTTGTCCCAACTTCGCTCAGTGCTGGCCCCAACGCGACGACGCGTACAGTACGCCTCTATACCTCCCAGGGATGTCCGAATCGACGTGAAATAAATCTCAGTCGAAGAAGATCTACATCATGGAGGACGACCACGAGCTCGAGGAGAACCAGTTCCACTCTTTGTTTCCCAACCCACCGCCATTCTGGAAGAGCTTCACGGCTGAGAACCTCGCGCGGCTCGATGAGATTAAGAAGGGTGCTCAAGGGGGTGCTCAGGATGGCAATGCAGATATGTCTACAATACAAAATGCCGCCACAGAAACATCTACGACCCAGCTCTCCGCCGCTCAGCTCCTTACCCTCCCAGCCGAACTCCGGTACCTTGTCCCGCCCGCGCCGCCCGCAGAAGACAGCGAGTACCGCGTCTTCAACATCCCCACCCGGATCCGCGGCATGGACCTGTTTCAAAAGAACCTCGAGTCCATGAAGCGCGACATGGAACAAACCGGGCTATTCCCTGGGTGGGAATACGAGCAGCTGTTCCCCTCGCGACCTCCCTCCTCCGACAACGGGGCTTCAGAATGGACGCTGGACAGGCAGCAATATCTACTACGCTTCCTCCGCTCGATCCTGCTCAACTTCCTCGAACTCCTGGGCATCCTGGCTACGAATCCCGCGTCCGACGACGGCGAGCAGAAGATGAAGGATATCTTGACGCTGGTCGCGAATGTGCATGCGCTGGTCAACGAGTACCGGCCGCATCAGGCGCGGGAGACGCTGATCCTCATGATGCAGGATCAGGTCGAGAGGAAGAAGGCGGAGATTGAGGCGGTGAGGCAGGTCAAGGGGAAGGTGGCGGCGGCTTTGGCGGAGCTGGAGAGGAGTGCGCCTGGGAGGGAAGCTGGGGTTCTGCGGGAAGATGAGGTGGTTGTTGAGCCGGAGGAGAAGAGGCGCGAGATGCAGCGGCGAATGTGGTATGCGATGGATGAATTGCTGGGACGTTGAGGAGGGTAGCGCCAGCGTGATTCAAGTTGCCTTGAGGGCTGGAACATGGCGCCGTCTCGAGACTCGCTATGGTCTACTTCAGCTTTCGGATGGTCGCGCAATGTCTGGACGATCGGTCATGTGAACATTCCACAGAAAGCTCGAGCTGCACCTGACCACCCACACCTCCAGTTGACCTTGGATTCCAGTCTGGGAATCGCCAAGACCAGGCGAACCATCAACACTCCTCCGCCGCTTCCATCCCCTTTTTGATAAATGCCCTCCCATACATACACTGGATACACTGGGCGCTTGCATATTCAGAAGGAGCTGTTTTCGGCAAGAGACAACCGACCTCGATTCCCTCAAATACCACTCGCTCCCGCTCTCCCTCCTCATCTTCTTTGTCTCCCCATGACATGGGCTTCTGTTTGCATCAATTCTCTACTGTATCTTAACTTGTCAGCATTCTGCTTGTCATTCTTTCGTCTCTACACATTAACTCACCAGTCTTTTCGCCTCTACACATCGACTCGCCATGGCACCCAAGCGCATCATCGTCTTCTGCGACGGAACGTGGTGTGGAAGAGAGACCGGTACCACGACTAACATCCTCGCTTTGGCCCAACTGGTCGGCACTGTCCGGTACAGCACAGTGCCCGGCACGGAGCCCACGGTCGTCCACCCCATTGAGCCGCGTCAGAAGAACATTGCAGCCGGGTACCAAGAAGGCGTGGGTCTGAACAAGACTTTCTTGGAATACCTTTGGGACGGTGTCACGGCCTCGACTATCGGTCAGGAATGCATCTCCGTCTACCGTTTCCTCGTCGACAACTACTCGTCCGAGGACGACGAGATCTGGCTCTTCGGTTTTAGCCGGGGCGCCTATACGGTCCGCAGCGTCGCCGGCATGATCAACAACTGCGGCCTTCTCAAGAAGGACCAGACTCCTCCCGTCACCGACTCGGAGCTCTCCGTCCTCTGTACAGAAGTGTACCAAACCTACCGCAGCCCCCTCCCAATCGATCACCCCAAATCCCCTCGCTGCAGGCAACTCCGTGACGACTCCGACCACGTCTGGCAGAACAAGCGGCCGGTCCGACTCATGGTGTGTATCGACACGGTCGGGTCCATGGGCATCCCGCGCTTTAACGCCGGCGTGGGCTTCGACTGGCCCGACTTCTACGACCACTACGTTTCCACGGTCGTGAAGGAAATGTACCACGCCCCCTGCCTGCACGATCGCTTCTGGATCTTCCAACCCTGCCTGGCCTACAACGACCCCTCGACGGCCGAAGTCAAGATCCACCAGACGTGGTTCCCGGGCTGCCACTACGACGTCGGCGGCCAATCGTTCCGCTTCCTGCGCCGCAATCCCGTCAACACTTTGGAGCGGTGGCTCGGCGTCCTCCCCGCCGCGCTGAGCAAGCCCGTCTACCCGAACCAAGTCATTTCCAACCTCGTCCGCAGGTGGGCTCTGACGGCCATACGCGACGTCGAAGACGCAGACGGCAGGGACCTGCTCCTGGACCGCGCGATCCCCAACATCGAGCGCGTCATCGCCGACTTGACGAGGAGGATTGCGATGCCCAAATCCCAGCAGCCCCTCGGGCCTACGGGGTCCGGGGACGTGTATGGCGAAGCTAGCATTGTGGGGTATGCGCCTGGCGGGCTGCTCCTGGCTCCGCTCGTCAAGATGGGAGATGCGGTTGTCGGCGCGCTGAATTTGGTCAAGCCGGGCTTGGGCGGGGACGTGAGGGATTTGGTTGGGGTGAAGAGTTTGCTGGGGTTTTGGGGGTATACGAGGGATAGAAGGGTCCCTGGGAGTGCGCATATGCGGAGGGGTGAGGGGGTTGGGAGGGAGGGGGGCGAGGGCGAAGGGATGGGGATGGTGGCTGTCGCGGATGTTTATCCTTATAAAGAGGAGGAGGTGTTTGCCAAGGGGAAGGATAGGGTGGTTTTCTCGGTGGAGAAGAATGCGCGGTTGGATAAGGAGAGGTATCCGAGTCGGACGGAGGAGAATTGGAGGGTGTGGAGGAGGGTGATTGGGGTGTGAGGGTGAGGTGCTTGATGGGGTGCTTGATGGGGTGCATGGGTGATGGAGAGAGGTTGCTTTTCTTTTACTGGGTATGTTTGGATAGAATAGAGTTTAACTCTCCGTGTATTCCTTGGATAATGATAATGAAGCGGTTCGTTTCCAGATGCCAATGTATACCTAGGTATTATCCTTGTGTGAATGAAGAATGACACCCTTCTTATGCACATAAAGACTTCGAGCTATCACGGGTTTTGATAGAGATCCCTCTCCGGATCCTCCTGACAGCGACCAATGGCGTACATCAAGGACCAATCATGCAGTCGTGAGTGGATTCAGGATGAAAGGGCCATAGCCAGGAGATTTCCTGCAATCTAGCACGATTCAAGCCAAATCCATGGCTATCGGTCGCAATCATAGACACGGCAATGGAAGGCCACCCATATATGAAATCCATATTTGACGGGACCTACGTGACAAAATTCGCGCTGGATTACGATTACAGCAACCTTGACAGGGGCGCTGTTGGTAGGACCATGGCCTTTGTGGTTTCCTCAAATTGGTTCAACGGGGCAAATGGTTAAGTGACAAAGGCAAAGAGAGAGGCCTTGATAGATAAGACCAAACCGCCATATTCGACTGAACACCCGGAGATCCCCGTCGCTTGCAGTCTAAACATTACGCCGCTGGCCATGCATACGTACCCAAATCTCGGATGGCAGGAGATTGGTGGGCCTCTGATGGAGAGGATTAGGTCGCAAGACTTCATCCATGGCTTTGTGGGGGACAACACCCTCTTAGAACACCGATTGGTGGAATCCGAAACCTTTCGGGCACTTTGTTGCACGAGGCGAGTACCATGTATTTATGCTGTCAGTTGGCTTTGGTGACTCCAACGTTTTAGTTGATGCATACCATTCAGGGCGGTGAAGCAAAGGATGTCCATGATGGTGAATGTTATGGCTGGAAGAACGCCCACAAACAGAAACTGGCGTGTAATCCGAGTAGGTCGCATGCTTCACGATTCAGATGCTGGATGCATCAGAGTCCTAAACGTCGTACTAATGACCGAGTATAGGTACACTCAAGATGCTGGCGTTTGCCATGAGACTTTGGAAATTGGGGTACTGGGTTGGCGAAGATGGACTGCCTCAGAAGATTTGAGGTTTAGCTCTCCGTCACAGCAACACGCAGGTAGATGTTATTGAGGCGGTTCGCAATACAAGGTTCAAAATTAACAAATTGCAACACTTGGAACAATGCGAAATGGCTGCACTTCTTTTGCGTAGGAGCTTTCTTCGGCTCCTTATTTGGATCTGCTTTTCCCCTAACAATGGCCTGCAGCACGGATATTCCAAACAACGTCATTGGTGTTGGGCTCGAAATTTTGTTCAAACTTCATCTTATCACAGACCGTTTGCCAGTCATTTCGGCGATAAGTAATGACCAGCCGCGCCTAGTTCCAGTGGACGCGATGCCATCCCCAGTTCCAGCGGAACGGTCCGGGTCTCTTAGTTGGCACTGGACGCGGAGCAGGAGGAGCCTGCTCCTCACTGTCATCATCGCCGTTTTCCTCGTCCTCTCCATCATTCCCAGCACCTTCACCTTCACCATCTCTTTCCGGTACAGAGCCAGCTGCAGTCGGGGTAGGCGTAGGTCGAGCAGAATCCGTAGAAACAGGCGTCGAAATGGGAGATGCCGGCTGTGTCTGCGTAGGCGACCCAGCGCCCTGCCCCGGACACGCACCCCCGAGGACATTCAGTCCCTGATCCTCGGACTTAATCAAGGTCGACAGTTTGACTCCGGCTGGGGAGTCGCAGTTATTTCGTCCATACTCGATGTTGAACACTGCCTTGTTCTGATCCGTAAACGGCTTGTATTTTGCGCATTCTCCTGGATATTCGTGGCACTGCTCATTCACGGCGAAGTCGACGCTATTGACGACTTCAGGGATCATGTCAACTGCATTCTTGAGGCCAATGGCCAGGTTATTGTCCTTGGAGACCTGCGCCATGAATTTGATGTACTCGACATATTTCGATTTGGGATGATTGAAACCAGTGTCGTTGTCCTGTAAAATGTCAATGATGAAGGCTTTACAGACTCGAACTTCTGAGGAATCGACTTACGAATCCATCAACATTATCCGGGTCCACCGCATCACAACCGGCTTGCGCAGCCATCTCAATACGAGACTTCATAATATTCCTCACATTCGGCGACGTAACATCCAACCATAACTCATCAGGCCAATCGCCATTGGGTCCTCCCGAGACAGCACTGCCAGTATCCGCATCTTGGAACTTGCCGGCATCTTCGCGCCAGCCTTCTCTGGTGCCGGCGGAGAAGTAGCAGATGACTTTCTTGGATGTTTTCAAGTCGGCAATGGTCTCCTTGCTCGTATCGAAGAGGTCGATGTCAATGACTTGGAAGTTGTCGTCGGCGGAAGAATCAATGCTGTTAGTATCTCCTCCCTTACTGAGGAGAATATCCCATGAACTGCCAGCTGGGAAGGTCGCGGTGCCAGCGCGGGAAAAAAGACCGGTGGGATGGGCGGCTATGCTGCGGATTGAGCTCGCGAGAGCGAGGATGGAGAGCAGAGACATGATTGCAGGAGTCAAAAAATACCCTATAGATCAGAGGTTGCGAAGTGAAAAGGTTCGTCCAACGACACGGAAAGGTTTCTGGTTCAACCAGTTTGAAGAGAATGAATGGCAAAGGAGTGGACGCAACGGCTGGAGTGTGCGATGCGGATCCCCCACTGCAGCGTCTGGCTGCATACATATATATGAACGTTAGGGGAAGCGTATGCATGAGTTGACTACCTTTGGTACCGCGGCAAGGCGAGGGGGAAGACTCGGTAATCAGAAGGCCTCTATTTTCTGTCGAAACGGAATGCTAATCTCGAAATATGCCACCCAGCTCATCTACAGCAGTGATGTGCAAACCAGAGAGGATGTCCCGGGCTCCTTTGGTTACCTACCCGGACACCTGCAGTCATCTTCAACATGCCACCAATGGATTTGTCGCGTGCTCCGCTATGTTTGAAACAATGGGAAATTACCGACATGCTTGTAATCGGAGGATGTGAAGAGCAATAAACCTCACGCAGCGCCTGGAGATTGAATCAGAGCGGGACGTCACCTTTGGTATTGCAGTACCGGCAGCGGCTTCGAACACTGTCGCAAGGGACTCTCCCACGACACCGGCTTGAGCCGAACATAATCCTCCAAACTGTCCACAATATCAGCCGCCACAGACCCAAGGATTGCTGGAGAAGCTTTACACGTGGTGGCGAAAATGAGTAGTGATGCATGATAATTAGCCCGGTCAACTGCCGGGCGAGTTGTAAGCGCCGCGTACTTTATATGAAATCGGGAACCTATTTAAGAAGCGCTAAGCATGGATACTCTGCATGTATACCCAATGACACATCAAAAGTGCATGGCCGTGCTATGTGTGAAACACTTTCCACTGCTGTTATTCGTGATGGTAGAAAGCGAGTAGGGAGCACGCTACGGTATGACATCACCTGCCGAAGCGTACCGTCGTGCTGTTAGATTCGATTAAACTAACTTGTACATTGTTTTCTTGTGACCTATACGTAACAAAATCTATCCGATATGACTTTGAGGTTCGACATGGGATCTTCGAAGAGGTGGCCACATATTGGCACTAGGCTACTCGCACGAATTTGAGGGACACGACACCTTGGCCTAATTGCTTCCCAAATTCATTACGTCGGTATATACGCTGCATTTCAAGGTGTGGCGGTGTGTAGATCACCGCTTCACCCATTTTGCGCTGTTGTAGCGACACTGGCGATGTGCTGCTTGTGTCCGTGCTATAACCATCTAATATCATTCCTACCCTCAGAAGCACCCATGCGCCATTCCATATCTTCCAACCCGTAAGGTCCTGATACCCAAACTCAGTCACCACTTAAACTTGTGCCGGAGCCCCCGTTCCGTTCTCCCCAGAAGCCCCACCACCTGTTATGTTTGCCACAAACTCCTGATACCGAAAGACTTCGCCGCGATTGATGCCTTTGCCGCCTTTAGTGAATGCTCGCCTTCCGCTGAACCCCTCCACGACCATATCAATCTCCCTTTCAGTTAGCTTTCTCTCCCCCGGTTCAGGTGCAGTGTGTAGTAAGGCGTCTTTCAATTCAGCCAAGTCAATCTGCCCATCATCACCGTCATCAAAAGCCTCAAATGCAGCGTTCAGCTCGCTGACATGCGACAACCCGGAAAGCAAATCCGAAAGCGTATTCAAATAGGTCGCCAGATTGATCGATTGTGAGTCGTGGAAATACGACGAGAGAGTGGCGGGCGTGGCAGTCAGTCCCAACTGCGATAGCATGTCTGCTACATCTGAAGCGTCCACGCTGCCATTGTTATCTCTGTCTAAAACGCTGAATGACTCTCGCATGCTGTGAAGTAGTGGAGCGGGTATCTTTGACAGCGCATCGCTTGATCCGGGACGATGGGCAGGTACTGGCCTTGTTGCTGGTCTCCCTACGGAGGGCGTGTTTCCGGGACTTGGGGTTTCGAAACGGGACGCGATAGATGCCGTGTTCATCGGCCGTACGGTGTGCTGTGTTGAGGAGGAAACTTGGCGTGTAGGTGACCGTGGAGGTTCTGGATTGGCCAGCGTCCCACGAGTACTTAACCATGGCGGAGGTTTATTCGACGCATCGCTCGTTGCGGCGTCGCGGGCAGGCGTGTGCGAAGGTGTTGGGGTTGTTGCGACAGGCTTGAGCGGCGAGCTTGAAGGAGTGGTTGCTGCTACTGGTTTCAAAGGGGAGCGACTGGGCGTAGTGTCCACGGGCTTCAAGGGTGAGCTAGTAGGTGTTGTGGGCCGGACTCCCGATGGCGACTGTGCGGACGAGTTCTGGCGTCGAAACGGTGATGTGCGAGGGCTGTTGAATGAGAGCGGTGAGGGCTTATACGGCGTCGGGGTCGTCGACTATGCAGACATTAATCACAGAATAGGTCAGGAATTTAGTATCTCGTACCATTTTGACTGATTTCTTTCACGCAGATAGGTGCGGGCGAAGTGATGTAGCGCTCATCGTGGTGTTGATGATGTTTGTCTTGGCGGTTGTTCACCCCGGCAACCTGACAATGCAAACGGTGCAAACAAGCTTTATCCCCTGGCTCAATCTAGACTGATCAAGACATAGCGCGCGACCCTGAGATTCTACCCCTGTGTGAGCGCTCCTCAGCGGTCCACGATCTTACAGCTTTCCGAAACCCATTGATCCTCCTGGACCGGCATGGAGTGCCTCGTCTGCTCTGTTGAACTTTGAACGATAGTGACCACGCTCTACGGAGTCCTACCCCAGGTGTTGCAGCTGTGGCCGGATCGCGTGCGACGGAACTCTGCAGCCTGTCCCCGCCCCCGCATAATCCGGACCTCATAATATGTTGAGATAATTGCATGGGACTCCGATGACCGAAGTGGCCGCACAGAGAACGAACGGGGCTGGCCAAGCGCCGCCTCTGTTACAGCGACAACAATCTTTCTCCTCGTTTCCAGCTTCCCGGTCGCCCTCGTTCAAATCCCTTCGCAACGATCCCAGGAAGGGCCGGTCGCCGCAGCCGCCCATGGTCCGCGAAGACAGTACATCGGCCGATTCCTCTCCTCCTCCGTCGCTGTCTCACAAGAAAGCAAAGTGTACGACAAGACTGCGATCTCAGTATCCGGCAGACTCGATCGAGAACCATGTTGAATACATTCTCGTTGCCTCTTTCGACATTGACCGCGGGTCGGTCATGGAGCACCAGTATCCTGCGCCTATATCCGGCGACGAGACGATGTTGGCCGAGCTGATGTTGCCCGATCAAGCCCATGTGAGAAGTCAAGATTGGACAATATTCTTCTTGCACAAGGACACCAGCGCGGAGGATGAAGAGAGGGAAGCACGAAGAGAAAGACGGAGAAAGCGGAGACAGAAGGGACAAGGATTGGATGAGGAAGATGATACAGTAGCGGGAGCTGCGGAGGATGGTCAAGAGCTTGAGGACGATTACGAGGACGACGAGACCGATGAGGACAGCGACGATGGCCCGGACCCTGATGGTCCGCCTTTAGTGTACGTCTTGAACTTGGTGAACACCAAACAGGACAACACTGTCAAAAGGTAGGATTTCCAATTTCGTAGATTTTCCGGCGTTGACGTTCAACAGAGGTGCCATTGTCAAGGCTATGGCTATATGCACGCGCCACTCGTTCCTCCATATATACAAGCCTCTTCTGCTTCTAGCACTAGAAGAATACTTCCGCGCCCCTGTCTTAGAAACCCTGGCGTCCCTTTACAATGCCCTCAACGCGATGGACCTGTCATTGATGCCGAAGCTGTCTCCTTTGGAGAATTTCGTTCTTCAGGCCACCGACGCTAAGGATATGTTTATTGAAAAGTTCGAGCAAATGATACAGCAACAGAAGGCTGCGGATGCCGAAAGAAACTCGTTACCGTCGACGTCATCGTCAGAGCCCAAACCGAAGACCTATGTGTTGCCTCGAGACACGCATGAGTTCGAGTCGAAAGTATATTATAACGGCATTCCTGTTCCTATCAAAGTCCCAACTGCACTAAGCCCGGAAACGGTTGGCGACTTTTCACTTATCAAACTCATACAAACCTTTTCTACGCCTCATTCAACCCAACCTCAGCCATTTGCCCTCCACCCGCATCTTACGACCAGTGGCGCATATACGCATCCCATTATTGTCCTCATCAATGCGCTTCTCACACAAAAGCGCATTATCTTCCTTGGCCACAATCGACCATCTGGCGAGGTGGCGGAAGCTGTGCTTGCGGCCTGCGCGCTAGCTTCTGGAGGCATGCTGCGAGGCTTCGTTCGTTACGCCTTCCCTTATACTGATCTTACCAAGATCGATGATCTTCTCAAGGTGCCAGGCTTTATTGCAGGAGTGACAAACCCAGTCTTTGCACATACGCCCGAGTGGTGGGACCTGCTATGCGATCTTCCAACGGGCCGCATGAAGATCAGCCCAAAGATCGAGAGTGCACCTGTCACGGATGGCCTCGTCTTCTTCCAGCAGCAGGGGATTCCTGTTGCCCTGGCAGGAGGCACGCAGCCAGGGGCAGACGTGAAAACCGGCGTGGATCCGACTGGTGACAATCAGTTCATGGAATCATTACTGCAGAGTATTGCCAACAGACATGGCGAGAATGCCATTCGTGCCAAATGGCGCTCTTGGATCTTGAAATTCACACGGATCGCAGCCGCTTTCGAGGAAACCGTCTACGGCGCATCTGCGCTCTACATCGGATCCCATGAGACCGATGTTGGTCTATACGGCGTGACAGGACACGGCTATGTCTGGCCTGACGAAGGGAGCCGCATGAGAGAGCTCGCAGCAAATGTGCATCGAATCGAGGGGTGGCGGAATACGAGATCCTATTTCACCTTCATCCAAGATCTCGCTCGCCGCTGGGAAAAACGTCCCGTTAAAGGTATCGATCTCGCCCACCAACATGATCGACTAAGATGTCTGCGCCTCACGCATGAACAAAGCGCCGCCATCTACCTTGCGCTCGCACGCGCCGTCGAACAAGCGGGATCATGCAAGTCTGGTACCTCGGAAGAGGATCTGCCATCCGCACTGTCACAGTCTCTCACCCTGACCTCGGATCGCAAATCGCGTGAGGAGTGCCAATATGACACCATCTTGCAACTCCTCTGCGTCATCCCGGAAAGCAATGGAGGGTTATTCCACTTGGCGTTGGGACTGTTTCACCCGAGACAAGATGTTCGTCTCGCAGTGGTCCGGCTGTTAGAAGTGATCATGGATCATGCCGCCGGTCGGCATCTATGGGCCACATTAGGGAGATTTGCCAAGTTGGCCTTCTACAGGGTCAAACGAGAGGAGGGCCACGGAAAGTGAAGCGTTGAGTTTCGATTGAAAGCGAACGCGGCCGTACGTTCACCGACATCCCAGGCCATATCGGCGTTCGCGAACTTTGAACGAGGCATAGATCTTATTTAAAGAAGGCTTCGCTGCTTATATATACTTTGCATATGATCCTAGCGGTTTATGATGCTTGCATTCGCCTAGACTAATCCATCATTTGACAAGCAATGTTCCCGTTTCGTCGTTTCGAGGTCTAGATGCGCTATCCTGCTCCGCATCTATGCAATCCATTTGCGCATGTCTCTATATCGATTCCTAAAGCTCTTTCAGGCCACATGGGATATTCAACATCGCAGACCGGCTTTCGTACCTCCCACATAAAACCGCAACCAGTCAATAAGGTGCTTAACTTGGCTCCTGTGTTCTACAATCTAACCTCCCTGCACCCGCGGCCCCCTATCCTCCTCTATCTTTTCCCTCTCCACTAGCGCCCTCTCTCTCCGGCCCCGAGCATCCCAAATGCGGGCCCTACCTCTCCCAGGTAACGAACCTCTCGTACACACAGGCCCTCACGACCTTCATCTCCCTCCCGGCTGCTACCGCTGCCCTTCCCCCGGCGTCCCCGAATCCATCTCCACAACCCCGGGTCTCGCAAAATGGTACTCCTGCTCCAGCTCCACAGCCTGAGGAACCATCTCTTTCGGATACGCCGCATACTGCGCCTGCACCTGCCCCTGCTCCTGTCCATGCGGTACCATGTACATGGGCGGCGGCGTCTGCTGCGGCGGTGACGAGGCCGGATAGCCTTGTATATATCCTTGCGGCCCGGGCGCGTAGATCTGCTGTTGCTGCTGCTGGGGGAGCTGACCCTGAGCGACGAAATTCCCCTGTTGCGGTCCCGGTTGCGCGAAGCCATTGCTCCTCCCTTTGCGCTTCCGCGCGCACCAGAGAAATACGGCGATACCGACGATGAGGCCCACGGCTAGGGGCACACCGACGCCGATGCCGATTTTTGCGCCCGTGGAGAGACCTGCTGCGTTTCCATTGTTGTCGTTGCTGCCGTTGTTATTGCCGTTGCCGTTGTTATTGTTGACATTACTCAACGCAGCCCCCGTCCCCGTCGCCGTCGGGCCTCCATCAACCCTCGTCCTCCTTGTCGAGGGCGCGCCATCCGTCGCCGTCGCTGTCGCTAGGAACTCGTTTATATCCGTCGGTAGACTATACGAGGGATACAAGGTTGCGAATTCGGATAAAAGGGAGGAGTAGACGGAGTTGTAGTCGTAGGTGTATGCTGAGTAGAGGGCTGGGTCGTACAGGGAGGAGATGAGGGCGTAGATGGAGGAGATGTCGTTTTGGTTGTAGGAAAGGAAGTCTTGTCTAGGGAGGAGGGGGTGGGGGAGGGTGGGGGGTGGTGTTATTGTTGGTGGTTGTTGGTCTTGTTGGTGGGGAGGCATTGTTGGAGAAGGATGGGGTGTGATGTGGTGTGGTGCGGTGAGGGGTGGGAGCTGAGGGGTGGAGATGTGCGTGTTGATGGTATCGCCGGTGGGTGAGTGCTTGTGGGTGTTCGAAGCGAAGCGGTATACTGCGTAGTTTTTCTCAAACTTCAAAATGGAGTAACTGTTAGTGTTGGTTGGACTCGGTATGCTCGCAAGAAATCGCAGTGCTGGACAGCCCAAGGGGCGGAGTCAACGAGGTTATCATCACTTCGAAAATGCAGGGCCCCCGGAGCGGGAGCTGAACATGAAATCAATAATCGCGGAATCGCGTACATCCTAATCCGGACTGAAGCGTTAAGCGCGTTGAAGCCGTCGTCATGTTGATTGGTTGCACATAGATGGACTGAAGCGATGGTGGCGCTGGTGGTTGGGACAAGGGGTTTCGGTACGGAGTCTGGCCAGCTGTGTCGCATTGTCAGGCCACCTCTCCAGCACCATACTCAAGTCCTGTTACGGGAGGAAGTACGGAGTAGTTAAGGTGCTTGGCTGCGGATTATTATCCATTTCATTATGTACATCTACCTTCCATTTTCCCATACTACGAAGTATTACCGGTGCCACAAGTTATCTCAACCGCAGGTATAGGATTTGAGCTCCTGTCTGTACAGCTAAGAGCTAAACTCGGAATCGTCACCGCTTGCTTACTACGTACTTGTACATGCAGGCGCCACAATCCCGTATATGCGCGCAGGGAGCGAGAGTCTGTAGCGGGTGCGAAAGAGGAAGAAATGATAATAATGTCGTAGGAGCATAGAGCTAGGTGCAAGTCCAACGTAGGGGATTCTTATCAAGTGTAGTCGACATAGTGGTGACGACTCAGGTGTTCAAACATAGTGCGTCAAGTACTAGCTTTCTCTTCCCCATTTCATGGAGCGTCGCAAGACATCCCATTCGCGAGCTCAATATCGCACAAGGAAGATTGAGAAAGAAAAGAGGTATCATTATCGTCTCATCTGCTCAGTCGTATCTCGTCCCTGTGGTCATCATCCTTTAGCCCCGTACCAATGTTACGGTCTCTCTTTTTTACATGACCATAACCAGAGCTCCCACCAAGGCTGCGAACACGCTTCCACCAGCGCAAGGAAGCAGTGCCGCAGCAGCGCCCGTAGGCTTAGTAGATCCAGTGGGACTAGTCGGGGTGCCAGTCTGAGCAGCATCTGCGTTCTGGATTCCAATGCCACCAACACCAGTCGAATTCTTGCACTCATCGTCGGAGAGAAGAGGTGCCGAGGAGTTGAAGGTAATGTCCGCGCACTGTACGTATCGAGTCAGCAATCAGGAGGTTTGCACGAGATCGAGAAGGGGATATGCAACTCACGTTGTAAAGACTAGCACCGCTATGCGCAATCTGGATGATCTGCAGGCTGGCCTGCTGGCCGTCAAGGCTCGCTGCGCTGATGTTGGCCTTCTTGAGTGCTTCCTCGATGTTCGCATTGCCGGTCTCCTTTAAGCAGAAGGTG
This sequence comes from Westerdykella ornata, assembly GCF_010094085.1. Classification (NCBI taxonomy): domain Eukaryota; kingdom Fungi; phylum Ascomycota; class Dothideomycetes; order Pleosporales; family Sporormiaceae; genus Westerdykella; species Westerdykella ornata. The sequence goes on from NW_022986854.1 coordinate 1,448,680, forward strand.
CCGTTGCCCGTCTGGTTGAAGCCGTCAACGAGGCTGATGTTGAACGATGTGACGTTGGTCCCGAGGCCTAAGTTGACATAAGTCAGAGCCCAGGGGTGTGAGACCTTCAGCCGGATGGAGCCGCCGGTCGGTGGCCATTGAGTGCGGTTGCCAAGGTCGACGGTCTCGGAGACATTGGCGCCTGTGAAGGATATGGTAAGCTTCCGCATAGGAAATGGAAGATGTGGTTCCAATGCTGGCAATTGGAGGTGCTATAGGTTCCTGAAGGAGGTCACATACAAGGGAATAACCACTGCGATGCTCCATCCGCAAAGGAATCGCCACGCCACGACGGATACTCGACGCGGAAATGTGCAGAGGCGGCGCCCGCGAGGGCGAGAATTGCGACGGTTTTCATGCTGACAATCGTGGTGGTGATGGATTGAGTTGGAGTGGGTTGGAAGGGGAGAGGTGGTGCGATTGGGAAGCGGGAGAGGTATCACCGCCGGGGAAGGAAGAAATGCATGTGCACTTTATAGGCGCCTCATCCAGCAACTGCTCCACGGTATTGCTTTCTCTCGCGGGGTACAGCTATACACGACATGCATGGGGCGGACCACATCCGTCCATAGTGCCTCATTCGCGAGGGGAAATCGAGGCTGATATTACCAGTACAGGACTAGACGGGGTGTTCCCAGAGCCCAGGACCCGGTATTTGAGAACATTGTGGCGCTCGTCGCCTGCAGTGACGGATGCAAACAACTGTGTGGGGGAAGCAACAAGCTTCCTATACGGTCGAGTGACATGGTGTTTACTGCTCAAATGTGCTCAATTCCGCTTGGCGCCAAGAGGGAAAAGGAAAGCTTGGTTTGACCCTTGGCTTTCCGAATCCATGGGCTGTTTCAACAAAGAAGAGAAACGATGGTTGAAAAGTCCGCAGAAACATATCTTGATGCATATGACGTCCCTGCAGACTTCGTCCGTATGTCGTCCACAAGAGTCCACGGGTATCATCAGAAACAGGAGAAAGGACGAGTGTCATCAGAACATGCTACTCTGCTTCTTCCGCAGGCCATTCACTGTCGAATCGCTCGCACTTCGCAGCCCCCAGAAGCTCTTCTTCTTCATCTTCGGCTGTGTCCCTGCATTACTGTGGCTATTACCGAAAAAGGAGCTGTGTGAGGCTCCTGGCCCATGCCCAGGTCCCTGAGGCGGCTGCAGGTACGGCCCCGAGCAACTGGGTCGTGCTGGCTGCGGAGGAGGACGCTGGGACGGCCTCGAGGGTGGTTGCAGGAGCGGCGCGGAGTGTCGTTGCTGGGGTCGGCTCGGGGGATGCAGATTACCTTGTCTCGGCGGTTGCTGAGGTCTCGATACCTGAGGAAGCAGATTAGTCTGATCCCCAAACTGTTTCCGGAGACGCGCTGTTTCCGCATCAACTTCGGCCTGCCGTCGTCGACGCTCTTTTTCCTCCTGTTTTCTTCGCTTTTCCTCTTGCTCTAGAAACTTGCGCGTCTTCCTTTCTTCCTCCTCTTCTGCCTTTTTCCGCGCCTTCTCCTCTTTGCGTTTCTGTTCGCGAGCTTCTGCCTCTGCTTGCGCCTTCAATCGAGCTGTTTCAGCGTCAATCTCCCATTGTGCGCGCGGGTCTAGTCGTTGAGACTGCTGATTTGCTGTCTGTATGGGGGGAGCAGAGGCACGAGAAGGACCCGCTAGTGTCGGTGAAGAGTAGAGGCCTTGCGCGCCGGCCGCTTTGGAGAGCGCTTGCACGGGAGATTGAGTTGAAGGTCGAGAGGTCACTACCGGAGGAGTGGTATGGAGTGCATGTGGGGGTGGAGACCCCTTTTTACCTTTAAGCCCTGCACTGTTCTTTCTTGTCGCTGGATCGATGATGTGGAACGCTTCCCTTGGGTTGCCGAAGAATATATCCCTGATGATGGCTGCCCCGAGTAGCAACACAACCTCAAGCCCCTTGAAGTCTTCCATCTCAACACGGTATAAGTTCGGCTCCATGATAGTCATCTCTTTCAAAGAGGAAAAGAGTGCAATCGTGATATCTGGCTCTTTGCTCTTCTTTGCTTTCTTGCCAGTCAAATCCGTAGACTTTCCGGTCAGATAGCAGGCCATATCCTTGCCGATTCTGCCCTCCCGCCTCCACGCAAAGTTGAGCTTCGGCGCGGATGGATCTGCCAAGGGGTCGTGCTGGGTACGATCTAATACTGAAGAGCTCGGTATTCTGAACGAGGTCTGTGGCATGCTGAACTCGTAAGATACAGCGTTCGTCCATTTTGAGACGTGCTGTTTCAGGACCACCTGCTGGTCGGGATTATAGAGCTGTATCGCGAACTCGGTGGGGAATATGGGCTGCGGTGGTGGTGCAATGCCTCCGTTCTTGCGTATCTCATCCTGCGACAGCGTGGGCAGCGACCAGTCCGGTTTTGCCAGTACCTCCGCATAAACTACGTCGGGTATGTGCGGGTCTACGAGGGCTACGGCGTATGTGTTCCGCGCTTCCTGGGAAGCAGGGTCGAGGTGGTTGAGGAGGTAAGTCGCTTCCGGTTCAGTTCCATGCTGCGTGAAGTAGAAGGCCTCATTGTATTTGTTGTCTGTCGTCGGTTTGAGGAAGAAGGCTGCCAGGTCTTAGACGATGTCTGCCCAGAAGTATCGGGAGGGCACTCACTGGGGAGATTCTCGTCCAACATGGCATCTATTCATGCCTTATTAACAACAGTGGTTTTGCGATGCTGAACGCATGTTATATATCTCTTCTCCATTGGATTTCGAACGCGCGTCCTATCTCGAGGCTGAGCTGTGCGACTGTCAAAGCGGGTCAAAGCGGCTGTTGGGTGAGCGGCCCGTGCCGATGACGTCTCCCAATTCAAGGGTCAAAAATAGATCTGCGCCAAGAGGTGACTGGAGAGACCTCGAAAGCTCCAACTCGTTGATCCTCTCCCAGCATCACTTCACCATCCAAACATCAAATACCGTCGCATTCCCATTTAGGGACCTTTATCTTTTGTACATTGACTTTGCCTGTTATATCACATCCTGACCCTGAACCCGACCGGCTTTCACTCAATGCTGTGACCGCCTGCAGCTGGGAAACGTACGATCATCAATAATATATCTCCTAGGAATATGCTCTTTCGAATATAACATGATATTAAGCTTGCGTTATTCATACTATACAACCGGACTTACCTTACTCATGACTGAACCTACAGAAATGGAGACTTTGAAGAGTATGAAGGACGAGAACCACTGCCAGGAATCCAATCCTACTGTATCAATCCCATCCACTCTCCTCAACCTTCCGTACCAACCTCCGAAGTCGTGTGAGCGACTCCATGGTGATGCGACCGGCAATCATGATATGATTGGACAAGTGGATCTTGTCCGTCACCAGATGCACACTGGTCTGGTCGAGCAGGCAGGATACACAGAAGTCGACGTCTAACTTCTGGTGCGGCGAAGCGTGAACGGAGTCGTCACACTTGTCCTTGCGGAGTCCGACGTACTCTCTCCGGCACTTCTCTGACTTCGCTGCAAGACCCCTGCCCTGGAAGGTATACATCTGGACGACCTTGAGGCACTGAGCGTGCTTGCCCACGACGATCCCATAGCGATGTTTGTACATCGCTTTGGCAGTGGACTTGCCGCCGAATACGTTGGCCGCTGTGTCACCTTGGCCGAGTCCCAAAGGGAACGCCTCCATGTAGAACACTATTTGCCCGTGTTCGATCATGCCCATGCTATATGCTGTCACTGTATCGTACCTGTTGTGCATATAGCGCATGATGGCCTTCACGTGCGGAAGCCTCAGGTCGAAATGGTAGGCGCTGTCGTCGCCGGCATGCTCGTGGTAATGGCGGCGCCTGTCTTCAACCACTTGCTCGTCCCATAAACAAGGCGAGAGCCGGTCATGGAAATGCTCGCCTTCAAAGACCCGGTCAAGGTAGCTGAGCTCGCTTGCCGGGGGGCTGGAATACCTCCGATAGCTTTGACTAGGACTAGGACTGCAGGAGGACCGTGAGTTGCCCGACGAGTTCGAAGTGTCCGAAAGCTCACCTTCCTCTGTCACACCTTCCTCTATGCTATCCTTGTCAGCTCTATCCTGCTCGCTGAGATCAGCATATGAGACCAAGTTTCGAGCAGATCTCATTGCTCTGACTCCGTCCCGTCTCTCCTCCCTCCGGACGTCGCTCTGCTGGCGATTATTGTCACCCCGATGCTTGTAAGCATAGTGAAAAACGGAGGACCGGCCTCGACGCTCATGTTCCCTGTAGGGACCAGCCCTACCTCTGTCATCTCTGCGATTGACAGTCATTTTCCGTATTAAGGGGAAAAGCTTTGGATGGGGAAAGACGTACTCAAACTTTGGCTCTGAGCTCTACCAGAGAGTCTGAAAGGGTCTGAGAGTGCAAATCGAGGACCGTTGTTGCACCTGTGCCCGGTGAGCGCTTTCGATTCTCGAAATTGCTGTCTTCGCGTCCCTTGGGCGCTTTCGCTGAGGGCCTGTTCTTGAGCGATGCGAGTTTATATACACTGCGACTGTACATTGTAGCCATTCAGTATATACAATGTCATGTAGTGTTGTTACCTTTTTCTATCGTCTGGATGGCACATAATGATCGCACAATGTCCTGCAGCGATGCGAAGAGGTGGGATGAAAATCTCTGAGCGGAACATGATGCCTGTCAACATCGTGGGCAGTCAGCATACTTGGCTTGACGCGTCGTTGATGCTATGAACCCCCTTCTTGGATATTTGGCCCTCATGTAAGCACGATGATCATGAGCCGGACGCCTTGGAGGCCTGTCGTTACTTCCCCCGGTCGAAATCCAACCTTCCACTGAGGTACAATCGCTGTTTCGAAGTATTCTTAGAGAGTTCTATATCATACATGTAGTCACTGGAATTCCTATAGAGTAAGTCCTATTTTTATATGGGGATTATGCACACTACCTTGTCTCAATTTTAAACATGTTTCTTGGACGCTTCTGATTGTTTCTACTAGACTGAGTCGTCTTAACGCAAATCATGTCCGGGTCGGCAGCAGAATGTTTTCTGTTTCATGAATTTTTCCTGACACTGAGATCGGTCTCACCGATGAGATCAGTTCATCTGGTACTTCTCCTTAGGTTATCGGAGTTAGTGTACATTGGCGAGAGCATTGAAACTTGTCTTGCTAAGCCCTGGAAGATAGAAGATTCTCGTGGAGATCCTCACTCATGATACCGAGGGTCTCTTAGGTTAGCTTCATTCTCATGATAACGAAAAAAAGAAACGACCAGTCCATCGAACCGCCCGTCGTGCGGAGATAACGCTGGCAAACTGGAGAGTAGTCGGCAACATGCGCTTGCCGATCTTTCCTGGGAGCATGCCCGGGCTGCAACTCATCAGCTCTGAAGCGTCGCGGCGCATAGGGAAAGCCTAAACGCAACAAAGGAACCTGTTCCTGCCGAAGACAAAGAACAAGACGAATTCCTTTGTTCTTTTCTTTGTAGGCAGCCACACAAAGAACGGCATGTGCAGCTGCTACCATTTTGCGCGACAAGCCTTGGTTTCTCCGAAAACCAAAACCCAACTCAACTCCATAAGGGTATTGAATGTTCCTCAAGACGAATCAATCTATTATCGCGTGCCCTCCGTCAATCTACGCAACACGCCTATCTCCACGTCCGATCATTCCTACAACTCAAATCCTGCAAATACCCACCTGAGCCATTCACTAAAATGCCACCTACCAACTACACTCCCTCCCTCCTCACCATCTACGCACCCTCGGCCTCCCATCAAACCCACCAGCCAGAGCCGACACTGAGGCTTTCCCTCCCCCTAGCCCAAAACATTCACGCTCTAATCCTCTCATCCCGCGAACTTGCATCCCTAGAGAACAAAAGATCCAGAGAGGCTTGCTCCGACATAGAAACAGCCATGCACATGGGGCAACTGGAGGCAAAAATCTCCAGCCTGAGAAAGCGCATAGAGAGCGAATTGGAAACCGCCTGGGTAAATGCAGGATTGCTCCAATCCGTAAATGACATGACCGCTCTGTCTCTGAATAGCTCGGCCCAGCAAGCGGACAAAGAGAACGCAATGAAACCTCCCCGTCAGCAAATAAACACCTACTCCGACTACACCATCGACGAAGAACTCCGCCGTCAAAAATCTCCCAAGGATCCACAATCTGAACCCACCTACGAGGCCAAAGGCCGTAAGAAGCGCAAACTCGAAACCAAGAAGGCAAAGAAGGGAAAGAAAGCGACTAGCTCGCATAGGGATAAAGAGGACGAGGATCGCCTTTTTCCGCAGCAGATACAGCCGATTGGAGTTACATTGGCTCGGATCCCTCTTAGTTGGGCCCACAGGCAGCGGATGAGGATGTTTCAGTTTTGCAAGGGGAGGAAGCGGACGCGGGATGAAGGGTTCGATCGAGGCGGGGAGGAGTTGTGGAGTCCGATGGGGACTAAGTATGTGGATTAGGCAATCAAATGTTCTTATACTGTTTGCAATGGAAAAGATAAATCGGCGGAACTTCCTGTTATGGCTCCTTTTCTGCACGTGCAGTCTGCATGCGAAATCCTGGCAGAGTTCAGTTGGCGTGATATAATTGCAGTACTGAGACAACAAGGTGTCTGCGAGACTAGAAATGAGGGATACTATCTTCGACCTCCTCCGCAAAGTTGTCGAGACTTGAGCGCTCAGTGTTCTTTCTCATACTCGATCTCCGTACAGATCGGCTCTTTAACGCGTGTAAGGAACAGGTACATGAAAATGTTCTTGTGCTCGCTTACGCGGTATAAGGTAGGTACGGCATGCCATGCTGCAGCCCTCGGGTCTGCCGCACTTCCTCCGGTGAAAGGTGAAAGCCCACAGCCCAAACAAACACGCATACGCGTCAACCTCACCTCTCACCACCACAACAATAAACAAACAAACCCACGCCCACCCGCCATCAACCTCTCCAGAAACTTTAAATCCCCATTATCGCCTATATAAATAATAATTTCATACATTCCAGACAGCATTCAACACGCTAGCCGAGTGGTCTATACCCATTAAGAATCGCACATTGGAAGAGGACCACGACGCGAGGACGCTGTGTTCGAATCCCGGGGGTGAGAGTGCGTCTGCCTTAATCCATCAACCCGGAATCAAAAAAAAAAAAAAAAAAAATCTAGGAGGTTTTCTAGGCCAAAAAGGCTTAGTTTTTTGCCATTTTCTATCCCCCCGGGCTGTCGGGGTCACTGAGAGGAGCAAAACGAGAATTTTTTCTTTTTGGCCGTCGGAAATGAGAATCTAGTGGATGTGAGCGGAAGGGAGAAGGGAATAGGACGTCGAGGATGTGATGTCGAAGATGGGAGGGAAGGCCACAAGGTGAAAGAGTCGTAGCATTTACTAAACTCGCACGGCTTGATGGGACCCGTAGATGGCTATTTAGCTCGCTACAAATTCCACCTAGACTACTACATGTGACTCGTGCACGTAGCTACTGCCTAGCTTTGCGATCTCTGCAGTCTCAACAGCCAGTGCTGCCGAAGAGTCGGTCCCTGGTCGAACACCGCTAGCGAAACGACCCGAGCTTGGGTTCCTTAGAGCCCTTCCGTCAATTTTAAGAACCGTGAAATTTTTGTAATGAATGATGGGAGGCATGTGGTAGATGTTGTGTTTTATTTGAGGTTCAAAGTGGTACCTTCCTTTCCCTTCTTCAACCGCTCCGCCAAGGTCGGTGTTTGGTGTTGTATCCAACAGCACCCCATTACTAGAACGACGTCTACACCCTTAACTTACCCAACATATTGTATCTACTAATCCAACAACGGTAGATCCTCTATCCATTCCCTAACTTTACAAATTTACAAGCACGCAACAGGTATCTCAGAAAAACACTCAACGAACACGAAAGAGCCCGCGCCCGTTCGGGCGCTCCTACACCTACATATTCGATTCCTTTTTCATTCTATCCCACCCCCCAACTCCGCGTCTCCGGCATCTCCCAACCCTCAAGTTCTCCCCTCAGTCTCCCCGGATAACTTCGACTCCCCCAACTCAATCTACGACGGCGTCGGCGGCGGGAGTCAGGCTGCAGAGAAGGGTTCGTCGGGGTTGACTCGGAAGCAGGAGGTAGATAAGCTAAACCACCAGCTCCTGATCCCTCACAGCCTTCGCCATTGTCTGATCCTCCCGACGATGAATCGAAGTACGAGCGCGACGATATTTCGGCCTGGGCATTACGATCAGGGCGGTAATCAGGAATCCTTACTTCTACTGCCCTAAGCACACACCCTCGCTCCCGATCCGTAGAGTCTGGAATCCGGTTTGCCATTCTCCTACGCTTGGGCGCCGATTCCTCCATGCTCTCCGGGGTATCACGAGCTTTGCGCTTGCCGCTAGAAGGCTGTTCTGGGCTCTTGTTTGCCCTGTGTCTACTGCCCGGAGAGCCTTCCCTAGTCGACCAGCTCCGCCTGTCTGGTGCAGATATTGCGGGAGGGGGAGTTTGGGATTGACGGTTGCCATGTAGGTGCTCGCCAGTGCCGAACTCAATCAGAGACGGGTTCCACCCCGGGACGTTATTCTCGTCGAAGTCGCCGACAACGGGACTAGCTTCATCTTGTCTTTGCCGGGGGTGAGGTGCAAAGTCGGTCAGAGAGGGATTCCACTCCGGCAAGTCATCTTCGTCGAAGTCGCCGTGGGCAGAACCGTCCGAATCAATCGGACTATAAAACCTCTGGCCGAATTCCCGCGCCATGAACTCCAATTCATACCGCATCCGACCCGGCCAATCCCGCACGGCCGTCATCAATCCCGTTCTATCCAGCCAGGAAAACCAGCGCGTCCAGTCCCAGTTTCCCTCTTCCGTATCACCAGAAGTCGTCCTATTGATCCGGGTGTAGATGTCGCGCGCGACGTTCACTCTGCGCTCCATCAGAGCATCTTCATGCTCATCTCCGTCATCCCCTCGGAACCGCGCCACCTCGCTGATATACCCCAACAAGGCCGCACCTGCTCGATCGATAGCATCCACCAGTCTCCCCAGCCTCACCCTCTGCCGTCCCATTCCCTCCGCAGCGACAAGGCCATCTTCCATATGCATGAAGCGGCGATGCCCATCGACCCACTCAGCCCACAGCCAGCGAAACTCCTCAAACGCCCTGCGCAGACCGACTTCGGTTTCCATATCGCTCATCTCGCGCTCCCTCCTCTGCACAAGGTCGATAACAGGTTGAAGATACCAATCGCCCTCGGGACGTTCATTCTCGCCAAACTCATGCTCCATCGCGACGCGGAAGCGCAGCCGCAGTCCAGGTGCGAAAAGCGCTTCGTCCTCGCCCTCTTCTGCCGTGAGTTGTTCTTCTTCGTGCGTCCATGTTCGGTGGTACCAATCGAGTAAGGGGTCTAGGTCGGCGTCCAGATGGGTTAGGTGCGCTTCGGCTTGGTTGTATAAAGATTCGAGCTGGAAGTGAGCTAGATTGTGCCGGGATCGCCATATCTCGAATGGGGCGTCGGCGGCCGGTGGGTGGTGTCTGTGGTGGAAGAGCCGCCGACCTCGTTGTACCATTTCTTGAAGCTCCCGTTCATCCCTCTCTTCGGCGTTGGTGGACGCCACGGACGGAGGACGCGGTGATGAAGGATGCATTTCGCTATCATACCCATCCTCAAAATCAGCACCATCGGCATCGACAACGATAGGCGCAAGTACGCCATGAACGAAATCGTCGGTGGAACCTCCATCCTCGTCCGCGGTATCATAGCCCAACTCTTCAGCCTCATTCCCAGTCCCATGCGCAAAACACCCCTCCATCTTATCCAACCTCGCCCCGAACTCCTCCGCCCATCTCGCCAGTCGATCCCACCCGCGAGGAACCATGACAGCACCAAACCTGGTACGATCTTGCTGCCAGTGCACCGGAATCTCGAGACCCTCAATGTCGACAACGTCCGGTCGAGCCCAGCGCAGCAGGTAGTCGATCTCGACCCACAGCCGCACCGTCTGCGCGGTAGACAATTCGGTAACACGCCGTAGTGCTTGAGCGGATGTACTCACAAACAGTGAGGGCCGTGTATCTCCCCGGAGCCACCGCGCAACGCGAAGCATAATGGATTCCATCCTTTCGTAGATCGCTCTAACACGTTGGAAGCGCTCGCGAGACGCGACGATGTGCGTGAATTCGAGGTTTCCGGCTGCGAGGGCGAAGAAGGTGCTTCGCAAAGTACGAAAATGGGCGAGGATGTTGTCGAATTCGTCATCTTCATCGTCATCTACGGCGGCGGCGGTTTGTGCCGTTGATTCGGGCGCGAATGTTATGGCGTTGAGTCCTAGACTCGCGAACCAAGTGCGTAGGTTCGTGGCAGTGCTCGTTAGGTCAGGGGCACCTTCGGAGCTGTCACGCAGTTGCCGGAACTGGGCTCGAACTTGTTGCAGATGAGCCGGTATCTGGCCCAGTCTTTCGACGGCTTCTCTTAGATTGCGAGAACGCCGGGCGGTCGCTTCGAGTAGTTCTTGCGAAACGCGAGGCTCCTCCCGTCGGGAATTCGTCTCGTTGAAACGGCGTTCCAAATCGTGGAACAGCCTCGCGCGATGCTGCAGGACTTGAACCGCATTCATTATACCGTCGAACTGCGCGCCAATCATGGAGGTGATCTCTTCCTGGTCGAAAACGCCATCTTCGAATCTGGACAACGTAGGTCCCAAGTTGCGGATCCTCCACGCGAGCCGTAAGTATTCTCCCTCGGCGGTGGCGAAGGCATCAAGGACGTCGCTGATGCTGACGGCGTTGGGTTGCGCGTTTCCGGTGTTGGTGACGGTGGCGATGTTCACGTATACGTTTGTGGGGCTAGGGCGGATAAGGATGTGTTGGCCTGGTTTGAGTTCGATGCTCCTTGGAGGAGTACCGTGTGAGAATTCGGGATCGGGAAAGTGTGGGAGGCGGATGTTGGACTTGGGGGTTTGGAAAATCCAGGGTTGCGGGCGAGGAGGATGTGTATCGACGTATTCTTTTATAGAGAGGGTGTCGTGTTCGAGATTGTAACGGTCGAGGAGGGAGGCTTGGATTTCGGGTCCGGGAGGGACTTCAAGGAAGTCTGAGGATTCCGGGGTTTCGAGGTGGGGTGTCTGAATTTCGGAGTCGAAGGAGCGTGGCTGGGAAGGATTATTCGTGCTGATGTTGGAGCTTTCTGAGGGCTGCTGTGTTGAGCGGCGGGTGTTGCGCCGTGGGTTGCGCTTTCTAGCGGGTATCCTTCGTCTTGGTGGATTGCCCATGATGTATGGTGCTTTTGCGTGGCTAATACAGGGCGTTCGGATGCTCTTTTTAACTTTCCCTTTCCGGTCCTGAATTTATTCGTTCGATTATCTTGGACGTTTGCACAAGTGGGATTGGGATTAGGTGTGTACAGCGCGACTGTATGTTGCACTTTAGTGAGTATTATACCAGATAGGCTCGAAAATCGATCGTATAATGATTTACAATGCGATATCGATACTCCCTGCCAGCGGGAGCTCAACAAAAGATAGCAAACCGTGGAAAAGGGGAGATGTACGAGGTTGACGTTGACCACGGGCGTTGAGATATCCTTGACGAGGAGCAGGAAGGTGAAAGGCATCAAGTGCACAAAGGCACAATGGGATACCACGGGGCCAGAGAATACAATGGAACAAAGGGTAGCGGCGAATAGTACAAAGTTGTCGGAAGAGTAACAAAGGACAGAAGCTGTAGACCGAGGAAGTGGAGTTGAATAGAAGAAAGAAGTTCGAGGATGGTGATGGAACAAAGGGATCAAGACGTACGGTTAGAAAGAGAGGCTATGATTGTGCGAACCTAGCTTGTTCGAAGTGGATGACAATAGGGGAACAATAGGTAGTCGTATTGCGGAGGAGATGAGTGATGCGAAGGGGATGAGTGATGCGAAGGGGATGAGTGACGCGAAGGGGATGAGTGACACGAAGGGGATGAGTGATGCGGGAGGGGATGAGTGATGCGGGAGGGGATGAGTGATGCGGGAGGGGATGAGTGATGCAGGAGGGGATGATGATGCCCGTGGGGGGGCCTCCATTGTGCTGATTCTGGGGACACTGGCCCCGTGCTAAGAATATGGATATCGATGTCCAGAAGCGCCGAGGGGAATAGTGTAGTAGTGATGACCGCCCGCGAGCGAACCTTGGATGGTTAGCACTAGTGCTATGGTAGTCAGGCGCTGGGCAGATGACTTACAGTGACGCCTGCTATGTCCCTTCCTTCACAAGACATGATCGAAGGAGAGTAGCTCGTCCAAACAAAAAGCCCTTGAATTTTCCCTTCCCAAAAAGAGCCTATCTATGTATAACACCTATAAGCCTATACAAGAAAAGGGGCACTCCATCACTGATTGATTGCTCGACCCTTCCGTCCTGTATCCTAAAGCAGACCCGCCATCTACTCGCTCCCGAGCCTCGGTTCCCTGCCAGCTACTTCCTAGGCAACTCCGTAAACACCCTCTTGAAAATCTTCTTACTATTATACAGATTCACCAGCCTCAACCTCTCATTGTCCAAATGCGCGCTGTCACTTGCCTGTCCGCAGGGCAGTTGCGCCGCTGGAGCGCCGAACTCCTTTTCCAGAAACCGGATGCTGGGGATACTGCCGCCCTCGCGGATGTATAGGACCTTGCTGCTACCATTCTGCTGCTGTTGCGGTGGTGACATTGGTGCCGCGAATTCCGAGGGTGTGTCGTCGACAGCAGGGCCGGCCGAGCTGTTGGCGAGCATGTTCGACGTTGCGGGTTCGGGGCGGTCGGAGCTCATTTGCAGCGCGGCTGCCGAACTCCTTCTTCGTGCATCTCCAACAGTCGCCGCCGTGGACCCCCAAACCGAGCGGATCGCCTTCTCCAGCGTGCGGAAGATCTCGTTATTATAGTCGCCCAACCAAGGTTCGGCCTGGTGATCAATCGTTACTCTGAGACTATTCTTGCTATCCAGTTTCGCGAACTCGGAGTGCAGGTAGGAGACCAGAGCTTTGGAGACTTCTGATGACTCTTGGTTAGGCACCAGGCGGATGGACAGAGACGCCTTAGCCAGACGAGGGATGATGGTCGAGTTATCCGGGCCCGAGGTCTGGTAGCCGTGGATCGTGAGCGAGGCTTCGCGCCAGCGACGCATGAGGGACAGGGCGAGGTGATCGGGATCGCCGAGGTCCGGGTTGCTGCGAAGGAGGGTGTCTGTGATGTCTATGTAGAGTTGTTTTTCCTGGGCTGTGAGAGGGAGGATGGGGTCATAGAATCCGGGTATCTGTACTTTGCCATGCCGGCCTAGCAGTGTAGAGAGTAGCATGGTGAGGTCCTTCAGGGGTTCGTCGAGCAGCGCGCTGCCATCTACACCGCTGTGAAGATCTGGGTGCTTGCTTTCGATCTGGACGGTTGCGTGGATAACGCCTCGGAGACCGTATGTCAGGCACGGCACATGGTCGTCCAGCCAGTAGCTGTTCGCCAGGAGGATCCAATCGACATTTCCGATCAGGTCTTTCTTCGCTCGTACAGCCTCCTTGAAGCCGCGGGAGCCGCATTCTTCTTCGCCTTCAATGAGGAACAGGATGTCGGCGTCCAAAGATTGTTCGTTGGCCAGTTCGTGAGCTGCGTAGATGGCTGCCATGATGGGACCTTTGTTGTCCGAGACACCTCTGCCATACAGGTAGCCGCCCTCGCCTGTCAAGGTGAAAGGGTCGTATTTCCATTTAGCCTGCTCGTTTTCGGCGGATATAACGTCGTAATGGCCGTAGAAGAGTATCTTCTTCCTGGAAGCTGCAGTTGCAGGGTTGCCCCTGAATTTCGCGAAGACGATCGGATTGTAGGGTTCGCTGGTGTTGAGCATCTCAGTGACGGCGCCAAAGTTCTGGAAAACAGAGCGCAGGAAGGAGGCTCCTCGTCTGCAGGCTGCGCGGTACTTTGGCAGAGATGATACCGTGCGGAAGGAGATGAATTGGCTGAGAGACTCGACCATGAGGTCTGTCTCACTTAGTACTGGCAAGGTCATGGGGGTAAGGAATCATACCATTACTCGTCCGCCTGGGTGTCGAAGACGGCTCCGCACAGTCCTGCACGTTCCATATGGCTATCGTGCTGTCGTTACCGCCAGACACGTACATAGGCTTTCCATCAAAATCCGTGAAGGCAGATGCCAGAATCAAACCATTGTGCGCCTTGAAGGTGGATACTGATTCATAATGCTGATTGAATTTCTGCTAACTGTAAGTGAATGTAATCACGCTCAACCTCTCTAATTTCCTTACCTGAACAACGCCAGACACACCACCAGCGAACAAGAATCCTCCACCAATGCTCAGAGTTTGCACATCGCCCGTGGTGGCCTTCAGGCTCCTGACCAGCTGTCTCGTCTCAAGATCCCACACATTGACTTCTCCGCCTAGACGGCCGCTGTAGAGGAATGTGCCCTCTCTTGCGAGCGACAAGATGGATTCTCCTTCCTCTCTTCCGTCCTCGAGGGTGTATGCCAGAGATATGGCACCCCTATTTTTCGTATCTGTGCGCCAGAGATTAATGCGGCCATCGCCTCCTCCTGAAACCAGCACCTCCTCGGATGGCGCCTCTGGAAGCATGTCCCTGCCTAGCAACATGCAGTATACATAGCCGTAGTGGGCAAATTGTCGTATATCATACTTATCAATCTCCAGATTCTGTCCACCTACCGCATCGCGTAGACTGGTCTCAGCCGCATTGGGACGGGGAGTCTGGACGCCTCCTGGACCGGCCGAATCGAAGAATCGGTCTCTGCGCTCGGAGGGGTGGGATGTGAGGAGCGGTCGGGGCCGCGCATCCTTCTCTTTGAGATCGTACCACTGAGCCCAGTCAGCATGTGTCTCCGCTTAGGGAGGCGAGATCTGTACTTGGATACTCGTGTTCTGGGCTCCAAGATAGAGGGTATGGTGGTAAGAGGAGTAGGCGAGGCAGAAGATGTCGCCAACATCGTAGGTAGACCAGAGGGTGTACAGGCGTCGGAATGAGGTTGTTGACCAGACCTGAGAGGTCAGTCAACTAGTATTTTAGCAATTGGTCTTATACGCTCACATTGACGATTGGGTCGGTGGCGCTTGAGAAGAGCAGTGACTGGTCGTGTGACAGGCACAGTGCGAGGACGCTTCCCCGATGAGCCTCCAGCACTCGCCGCCGCTCAAAGGTATCCAGACTGTATACTAGTATCTCTCCGCCCTGCGTTCCAGCAAAGATGCTCGTGGCGGACACGGCGAGGGCGAGAATGGACTTGTCGTGCTTCAGTTGATGGACGAGGCAAGGCGCCCTGTCCCCATTCTCCAGAGCCGCCGTTTCGGACGGGGCAATGGCTTGACGATCGATCTGCTGCTGGAGAGAGACATGTCGGGGAGAAACATCTGTCATGGCGGTTCCAAAGTCAGCCGGCGCATCACCACTTGGACGAGTGTCGTCGGAACAGAGCCCAAGCTCCCGCCGGACCCCGGCCTAGCGTCGCGTTCGCGGTGGAGACGACCACAACTCCCACTCTATCCATGTTCTCAAATATACGCACCTGTTGCTTTGACTCTGGTCACCACGGTCGGCGGACGACGGACACCACGGGAGACGTCCTGGGCGGTGATGGACGAAAAGTGGTACATGGCGCGGCCGACGGAGCTGCAGGCGGTTGAGGAGAAACGGAGGTGGTCCCAGCCGCCATAAGAAAGAGAGAGGGCTGCTGGCATGGCACCTTTTGGGACACACCGCTTTGCGATCACTGCACAAGGAGGGTTTCTATGGCGAGCGAAGGCTGGCCGATGGCGAGCTCTTGATTCATTATTCCGGAGATGTGAAGATGCTGCGGCAGAGTCATTTTCTATCCCTTCTTCTTCTTCTTATCTGTCTTCTGTCTGCTGCGCTGTTGCACGGCTCAAACGATGAGACCTGTGTTTGCGGGCAAGTGAAGATCAAGCACGCAATGCCATGTACTCTGTAGTTATCCATCTTCTATCCATCCTGTCTCAGGTAGCCTTGGTCTCTCGTGCGAGATTGTGCTACCTCGCAATTGAGATTACACATGACGGAAAAGCTTGTGAGTCAATTTGATATTGGCGAGGTATGATCTGGAGCACGGAGTATCCGTAGAGCGATGATAAGGGAGAAGAGCACCGCCACACACACCCCGCCTCAGCCACAATTGACGACGACTTTCCACAACCCGATTTGGACTTCACTCCCTATTTCCATCTGGACCGACCGGCGAACGACACCTCACCAGTTGACCACCCACAAATCACATGTTGTGTGAATCCCCGATCCCGATTCCCTCTCTGCTCACCATTCGGCGTCAATAAATGACACGCAACGCAGCGCTGGGGGGCAGCTGTGCGAGGCGCTGGCCCATCCAACGCTCCTGTAACAGGGCGACACGCCAACCACGCCAATAATTCCACGCCCGCATAACGCCCCAACCCCCGGCTTCCCCGGCCCAAGACATCTCATTGCTGGCTCGACTCTCGATTTGACCGAAGCTTCTTTTTTGCCTCACCTGCGGCTGCTCCAGGCGCCCAATACCACAGTGATATTGGAATTCCATCGCCTCTCGTGGAATGGCTGTCTGATAAAGGCCCGCTCCCGGACCTCTGTGCTGTGCTGTTTCACCGCTACCTCCAACCTCGACACCCCCAGCTGCACTCACCACACAGCGTCTCAAACGCCCGCAGCCCTCCCTGACCGGACCTGCATCCAACAGAGCCGCCCGACGTTGCACGACACCTTCTCTTTTCTTACATTATCCTATCTCGCCATGGGCATCGGCGAGACCATCACCGTCATCAACAAGTCCGGCAAGATTGTGAGCAGCGTAAGTATCATAGGCCCTCCCTCTCTATCTCCGTCACCCTCAGCCCTACTATATCCCAAAGGCATGCTCACCCCTCCGCCCTACAGAGCCGCCACATCATCGACGTCTTCAAGGAAGCCAAATCCGCCTACCGCGAGCGCAAGGCCGAGATCCGCGCCGAGCGCCATGCCGCCCTGCAGCAGGAGAAGAAGCTGCGCGAGGGCATGAGAGCCTTGCAGCTGCAAGACAATAATGCCGTCGACCACGACGACGTCCGCTCTCGCGCTTCCTCGCGCCGCTCAAAGGGTACCCATCGCTCGTCAAGATCCCACAGACACCACCACCACGACGGCGAGCCGAGACGAAGCAGCAACCACCATCACCCACTCCGCTACGACTACTCCGCCTACGACCTCGATCCTCA
Organism: Westerdykella ornata; assembly: GCF_010094085.1. Lineage (NCBI taxonomy): Eukaryota > Fungi > Ascomycota > Dothideomycetes > Pleosporales > Sporormiaceae > Westerdykella > Westerdykella ornata. Next base: position 1,465,878 of record NW_022986854.1, read on the forward strand.
CAATCGGGAGCCCGCACCCCTCACCCGCCGCCACACCGAGCTCCCTCTCCGCCATCATCATCCTCCCCCTTATTACAAGCCCACGCACTCCCACTCAGAACCGCACATCGACATGGACCTCGCCTACGGCGACCTCCCCCCTCCCTCCCCCACCGCTGCTTACAACGAAGAAGACCTCCACCTCCAAGCCTCCAAACTCACCCGCCTCCTCGAAGAAGCCCACTGCCTCCACCACTCGGTCAGCACGACCATTGACTCGTTGCAAAAGAACCCCGACGCCCTCGCCGCCGTCGCCCTGACCTTGGCCGAAATCAGCAACCTCGTCGGCAAAATGGGTCCTGGCGTGCTGACCTTTTTAAAGGGGAGTTTCCCAGCTGTAGCGGCGCTGTTAGCGTCGCCGCAGTTCATGATTGCGGCCGGTGTGGGTATCGGCGTTACCATCGTGGCGTTGGGGGGTTATAAGATTATCAAGAAGATCCAGGCTGTGCCGAGTCAGGGGGAGGGGCCGGTTTTGGAGGAGCCGTGGCGGGGGGCTGGTCCTGTTGGTGGTGGATTGGACCAGCTCGAAGAGCTCGAAACGCAGGAATTGAGCCGCATCGAGGTATGGCGTCGGGGCATCGCGGACGTCGAGGCCGAGAGCGCGGGCACGACGGTGGATGGCGAGTTCATCACGCCTGGAGCTAGTAGGCATTTGGTGGCTGTGGGCGTGCTGGAGGAGGAGGAGGTGAGGTCGAGGAGGAAGTCGAGGGTCGGCAAGGGGGAAGAAACTGAGAGTAGGAAGAGCCATCGGTCGAAGGGGGCGAAGAGTTCTGCTAAGAGCAGTAGTAGCTCATCGAGGAGTAAGTCGACCAAGGAGAAGAGTCGGAAGAAGGAGCCGAGTGGGTTGAGGATGCTGTTTAGGAGTCATACGGCGCACTGAAGGAAGGAAGAGGAGGACGGGAGCTGGGTTGGACATGAGAAACTATGATGGCGTTTTGGATGTTCCGCGTTCTTTTGGCGTTTTGGTGCATGTGACGGTAGACTCGCGTTCAGCATGGTGGAGTTGGGCGATTACATATCCATTATCCATGTTTGACCACGCTACCTATGTAGCTGGGATGGTGTACTGACGTTTCGCCTCTTCCTTTTGCGCGTCGTAGTTGTCGTCGCGTAAAAACAGTTTCGCCATGCTTTGCTCTTTTTCGTCGTCACCGTGGTTTTCGAGGACGTCAAGGGTTTCTTCTGCTAGTCGGATGGTATTGCGCGTCGACTCTTCGATGCGAGTTCGTACTCCTACCACTGACCCAACGCCTATAGTCCCCGCATCCTAGACGGATCGCCAGTCGTTCCTCCTAAGATAGAGTGCCCCGGGACTCATGAACAGTGGAAGTTCAGAGGCGACCGAGAATGGACTGACCACAGCCCGCGTTAATAGTCCACCTTGCCGCTAAGCAAGAAGCTCCAACCAAAATGATATGGTGGAGGGCGCCCGAATCAGCCTATCTGCGACCCAGCCAACCCAGCGGGGCATTTCCTCTCGAATACTCTATACGGATTTGAACAAAGCCATCGATGCATATTGCCAGCATGGCAAGCAAACCAAGGGATACGACAAGTACGGGAAGAATATGTTTCGGTATCCAGAGGAGGGACACCCGCAGTTTTATGGGGGAGAGGGATTCTCGATGCATTTGATTTTTGGGGCGAAGACGGTAAATGATGGCGATGCGGAGCCGTATGAGGATATAGGTTGGTGCAAGTGAGTGATGACTCGGTGGGAATGTGGAAGTGACGAATTGCTGACGTTTGGTTAGGGATTATGATTGGAAATCAGGGAAAGATGATTGCACGTACGCCTTAAGGAGGCTGTATTAGAAGTGTATAGGTCTGAATGAGATCCGTGGGGGAGAGTTTACATACAGATGTGTGCATTACAGATCGGTACACGTAATGCTGAGGAATTGAGTGGGGAGAGAGGACATCGAGCGGGCTGTATGTCCTGATGTGGAGGAGACACACGGGCGCAGGCGAAGATGGCGGAGTTCACTTCGTGAAGACAAGAAGACCTTGATGTGATATATAGCTACACGGTCCTTATACATGTTTCCCTGACATCTATCCAATCTCTGGGTATCTCAATATCCAATCAAATGCACAACCAACACCAAACAGCCATCATAGAACCGTACAAACCGCAAATCCTTAAGCATCCTCCAGCTCACTGAAAGCCTCAGGAAACTTCTCCCGCAGAAACTCCTGAACCTGGGGATCGGCACCGCATTGAGCTTGCTGCGGGAAAGACACTACTTTTAATCCCTCGAGTGAGCGCGCTCGGCTCAGCGCAACATATGCTTGGCCTGCTTCAAATGTTCGGGACAAGTCCACTTCGACTTTGTCTAGTGTCATCCCCTACGGAGCGTTAGTATCTGAGTGCGTATATATGACGGAGAAATTGGCGTACCTGGCTCTTATGCGTGGTGATCGCATACCCAGCCATAAGCGGGATCTGTGTCCTTGTCAAGAGAGTATACGGTTTCGAGTCTCCATACTCATTGACAGTACAATCGGCGTAGATGACGCGACGTTGGCCATTGTTGAAGCGCACCTCGGGCCACTCCTTGCACTCGGCCATATTGATGAATTTCTGAATCTGTGCTTCGCGGTATTCGGAATACGCTCCTGCCAGGGTCAGAGCCGGTCTGAAGCCGAATTCAGAGATCATCTTCTTGTCGTCGCTGGAACTCGCTTTCGGCATGAGTTTTTCGTCATAGGGAACAAAACCTTGGATGGTGCCTTGTGCGCCGTTGACTAGACCGGCGGTGATGTCGAGGTTGGCGAGGAGTACGACGGCCATGCCTTTCTTGAGGTGGACTTGGGAACTGTATCGATGTTCTTTCTCTTCCTGTTGCATCGTTAGCGTTGGGAATGCGGCGGTTGAGCGAGACGCTTACCAAGTCAATCAGGGCTCCGTCTTGGTTGACGCGGCCCATCCTTTCCAGATTGCGGTGTTCCTCATTCCAAATGAATTCATCTACACATTTGTAGGTGCGTGCTCTCGACTGCAGCTTGCTGAAGCGCTCATAGTTGAGTCTATTAACCTCCGCTCTGGAGCCAAACAGCTTGACTGCATTCGCGTTGACGCCTTTGGTCGGGTGATTGAGCAGAAGGTTTACATCTGCTGTAGTCAATGGTCGGCCTATGCGTAGTTTCTGGAGTAAATTGATGAATATTCTGTCGCTTTGCCTGTGGATGTTGGTAAGATTGACATGGACAAAGTTGCACTCCTTCCAAGCTGCACTTCTGAAAGCCCACTTGTCTCTGTCATGATAGACGCCATGTTCGTCACAATGGTACTCATTGGAGTTTTTCTTCTTGAGTTCCTTACCACAGTGCATGCAGTGTTGAAAAGGCTTCACCGGCGGCAACTGGCAGAAGTCCCCTGTGACAACAAGTTGGACGCCTCCAAATGCCCTGCCATTCCCCCTCGCTGCTTGCATGAACCTATGCATGCGCTCAAAATGCAAGTTCTCAACCATGCTTATCTCATCTATTACTAGGACATCGGTTTCGTTCAGCCTCTTGTACACATGTTTACCATGCGCCAATTTGAGCAGCTCGTCCAGCATTTTCTTGTGATGGCCGGGTACCCACCCCATATACTGCCAGGTAGTCGTGCCATTGACGGCCAGCGCAGCTCGTCCTGTGGGCGCAAGTATGTTCACCGTCTTTCCTCTTTCTTTGAATTTCTTCACGAATGCTTTAAGGACTGTCGACTTGCCACATCCTGCGGATCCTGTGTAGAATACATTCCGCCCGCTCATGATTAGATCAACTAGATCTGCCTGCTCCTTGCACAGAGGGGGCTCGTCTGCAGGTGTTGGTACACTGTAAGTATGACTCGTTGTCGTCGTCATCGGGACTGGGGGAATTTGTGTGGGCGGAGTATGTGCTGGGACAGACACGGTTCCGTTTACAGCACTCAGGCTGTGATTATGCACCGCGGTGGCGGCAGTAGGTTTCTTCTTCGAAGGCTTAGCAGTCGATGATGGTTGTGAAGGGTATATTGCAACGCTGCTGTCAGGTTGGCCCAGGTGCCGTATCTTCCCCATGGTCGGTTCATCCAATCGTTGTGGCAGCGCAGAGGCGACAGATTTATGTACCATAACCGCGCGTTTTGCTGCTGGTTTTGGCGGAGAACTGAGGTCTAGGACGATTGGATTGACCTGAGTGCCTGCAAAGGATATGGGCATGTCGACAGAGTCTATTCGGTGCAGCTGGGGTGCATTCTTTGCGGATGCCATACTTGTCTGGCCTTCTTTACCCTCCAGTCTACGTTTCTTCTTCTGATGAGGCTTCTCTCCCTCGGGGACCTTCTGCCGCTTCTTGCTTCCATTTTCTGATACGGGGCTAGGTTTTTGCTCGGCAGTGGCTACTTGTGTGGGGATGCGAGCATAGGTAGAGGCGGCTTCCCATCGTATGCTGTCGTTGACTGAGGGTGTGCGCACAGCAGCGCTGTGCTCATACCATTGCGGAGCAGGCGTATACCACGCCTCGTCATACCCTTGGGTTTCTGGTTGCGCAGGTGGGTGGGAGGTGGGCGCCCCGCAGCTCGGTGTATGAGGTACTGAGGCATATGAATGAGACGAGTATGGAGCAAACTGGTCCCAAGAAGGGACGGCGGAGTGGTAAGTCGGATGCTGTTGCCACTGAGTCCAGTTTCTGGAGTGGTCCGTATAGGTAGAATGATTTGTGTCAGAAAGCGGACTTGCCGCAGAGCCAAAGGTACTAGTTCCTCCTGAATTGTCTGTTTGAAAATCAGCATCCTTGACCGCACTTGATAGTTCACCGGTATCTGTCTCACATGTGTAATAACCTTGGTACCCTGCCTGAGGCGGATGGGCTTGTGAAGCATGATTGAGGGCAGGCTGCACGCCCTTTGTCCCCTTAGACATGCTTTCCATGCAGAGCTATCAGATTCTCGGAGTTGCAATGAATACCCAACCAATATCAAATCATCAAAAATATGCCACAAGAATGGCAGAAGAGCTCAGGAGAAGTGAAATACGAATCGCGTCGCTTCCAATTGCGGGAGACGCGATGTGCAGGGATGCGTGTTCAGGCCTAGCGCGAGGTCACGGGCACTACTGAGCTTGGCATGAAGCTTCACGGCAACCGCAGTTGAGATCCGAATCTCTTATTCTGTCCTAATAAGTCCTCCACAAACCATTTCCGCTCTTGAATATAGCACCGTGCTTATCCCACATTTCTGCAGCCGATTTAAAAGAAAAGCTAAAAGAAATCCGAAAGATACCGAGCGTTTGAAGCTTGCAACTTTGCTCTTGACCCCACTGCGGGCAGGCATCAGTACCTCAACACCAATAGCGGCGCTGTGTATTGCCGTAACCACGGAGCGGTAGCACAACTGGACAAAATGGTGGTTGATCCGGAACAGTCACCGTTCTTCAAAGATCGCAGGGCTCAAGGCTGCATTGTCGTCAGAGGTAGTCCGGCTTGCGCTTATCCTACTTGCTTGTACTCACAGAGAATCAGAACTTCCCAAGTTTGACCTCGAATCATACATATCCAATTATGACGGACCCACTCGCATTCTCCGACTTCGTCACATCGGCTCCCACTCTCCATACCTAGCGGTCGACGCCTACCGAATGGCAATCTCCCAAGCCAAAGAAGGAAAGAACGTACAACTCTACACAGACCTTGTGGAGCAGTTCAATCAGATTGCGCCGGATGATCCTTTGGCAACAAAAGATGATGCATGGGTGGAGAAGAAGAAGCAAGACGTCAAAGCGGAAGGCGAACGACTGAACCATGAACTGAGGGCGTACAAGAACAATCTCATCCAGGAGAGCATAAGAGTACGCAGACCGCCCATGACTTCTGCCTTTGTCCGGGATGCTGATAAACCTCACAGATGGGCAATGAGGACCTTGGCCATTTCTACGCTGCATGTGGCGACCACGCAGAGGCAGTGAGGGCTTTCAACCGCATGCGAGATAACTGCACGTCGCCGAAGCAGATTGCGGATATGAATCTACGACTCGTGGTGAATTATATTGCCCAATCGGCATGGATGGCGGTGCAAACGTCACTGATAAAGCTGGAGGCAGTTGGACTGAGGCCAGAGGAGAAGAGCAAACTGGATCCCGTCATATCAGCCTGCTATGGCCTCTCGTACATGTGTACGGGAAACTATCTCGATGCTGCGAACAGCTTCATCAACACTTCGTCTTCCTTCATGACTATGGAGCCCGTAGGTGGTGTCCAGTGGCAGAGGGAGGTTATATCCGCCAATGATGTTGCTGTCTACGGCGGCCTCTGTGCGCTCGCATCCATGGATCGCAATGAGTTGCAGACCAATGTCCTCGGGGACTCAAACTTTCGCAATTTTCTGGAGCTGGAGCCGCATATTCGTCGCGCCATCACTCTCTTTTGCAATTCCAAGTACAGTGCCTGTCTTGAGGTTTTGGAGGGTTACCGGACCGACTACCTCTTGGACATGTACCTGTGTGATCGCTTATCGGTAATCTACGGCAAGATACGCACCAAGAGCATCGTGCAGTATTTCGTTCCTTTTAGCTGTGTGACTCTGGAGGAGATGGCATCCAAGTTTGGAACAGGCGATGAGAATGCAAGCATCGAGGACGAGCTGGCGAAGATGATCTCGACGGGTCTGCTTAACGCTCGCATCGACCTCGTCGACGGACTCCTCATATCCCCCCCGACGAACCTGCGTCACGATGTCCATTCCAACGCCCTGGCGATGGCGGAGAAGTACGAGCATACACTGCAACTGCGGTTGACGCGTCTCAATCTATTGAACGCAGGCATGAGCATAAAGCCGGATAAGTCCAAGGAAGGAGGTCCCTTTACTCCTGGGGAAGGTGGATACGCGGCGCTCTGAGTGCGGGCCGGAGTGCATTACGGGGTGCATAGCGGGACATGGTGTAGGCGTTTCCCGGCGTTCATGGCAAGACGATCAAGGTAAACACGGGTCTCAATGATCTTCTGTATTCAGCTTTGATAAGCATTCGAAGACTCAATACCCGTCGAAATTCACTCTGCATTAGCACCTTGTTTGCATGTTGATTGCCGTCACTGCATATCGAGATGATCCCTTCCTGCGTTGTCGTCGTGAGAAATGGGAGTGTCAATCCATCTGAAGAAAGCTAATAGTACATAGTCATGGCACGAGTTCTAAGTTGTAAGGGTGAGATTCAAGGCTGCCCACCGCAGTGCAGGTTGACTGGATGCGGTAGGCCGCTACAAAAGGCAGGAGCCACCAGGGCGCACAGCTACAGAAAAACCCTTCTCCTCCCCCACTGACACTTTTACTTCACCACCAACATACTCCCAGGCCCCGACTCTTGTGAGACAGAACCTACACCAGTGGGGACGGATACACTTTCGTCGTCCAGTTTTCGCTTTCACCTTGGCAGAAATGGAAAGCTAGTAAGTGCCTAGATCAGTGTCCGCATACCGCGCCCCCAGGCACCTTCTGCAAGCCTCATTGAATTGACAAGCAGCAGTTGGTCAAATCAGCATTCCCAAGATCTCGGGTACAGAGACGAGTCCTCCTGGAACGACGACCAGATGTCATGCAGAACTCGCGGATTGTTGAGCGGTCCTCTTCCGGCGTCCCGCTTCCATATGCGTGTGTGTGTGGTTCCAACTTGCAGCATCCCGCACTGTACCCCTCACCCCACCAGCATCTGGCCAGCAGTCTAGTCGGCGATGGTTCGATGTGGATGCCCAGGGTTAGCGACCAAGAGTTGGAAGCCGATTTTGCTACTCCCCAGAGAGTGGTTCGATATCAAACACAAGGCCGGATTGCGAAGGGCTTGTGACCCACACACAGTGGCGCTCATGTCTATGGCAATGTGCCCAGGCGTGTTGCGACACCAGAGTCAATAATGGGAGGGCTCCAGAGCATAGGATCTCATGAATCGAACGGTCCACCGGTCACCTTGGCTTGAGAGCGTGACATCGATGCAAGGCTGTCGAACGGAGCTTGCAGTTGTTTCCTACAACAATACCTAATAAACTACGGAGTAGTCTTGACAGATCTACCTACTAGGGCCGCGGGTTCACATGAGGCGATCACCCACAGCATGCCGCGCAGCGCAATTGGGGCTGCCAGCAAAACTGCGATGTACGAAAGCGAGTCAAAGTGTGGAGGGATCGGAGATGGCGAGACCCGTCCTACCAAAGTCGACATGCCTCGTGACTGACAATCGCTGTATTGCGATTATCAGTCCGTTTCCCCGCCGCTGCCATCTCCCATCGGAAGCAAGCCACCAGGTGCGGGTGTGGATTTGTCAAGTCAACCACAAGAACTGGCTCTTGTTGGGCTCCATTCGCTCTACCATAGTAGTCGACGATCTCGACCGCGAGGACGCAGGCATGCCTCAGGCCATGACTATCCACCTGGGCAGGCTTCAAATGATGTGTGATAAGGCAAAGGATGTTTGTTCGTTGCCTGAACTCTTTCTGCGAATCCGTTGCCGTTTTTTCAAGCGAGAGTGGAGTGCTGCGAATGGAGCCGGCGTTTTCGTGTGTGGACACTTCTGGGACGGGTCAAGAGGCTCTTCGCAACAAATGAGGGCGTGAGGAAGATTGACCCTGCATGGCACGTCGCAAAACATGTGTGTTTAAGGAGAACGAGGCGACGCCGCGAGTGCCACGACAGGGCGGAAACGCAGACCCTCGTCGATTTCACTGAAAGCCGGGACTATCGCCAACCCAGAAAGGCATGGTTTCGCATGGTCGTCTCTTATGGCTTGCGGGAAGGATGCATGGGATCTCTGCTGGGACCCGTGGACGGCGCCAAACCCACCTGGCCGGAGTTGAGCTGCTCCCAAAAGGGGCATCGCTCTCTTGCCAGCAATCAATTCCACAACCACCCCACCTCTCCCTCGACGCCCTCAACAAGCCTGCAGCGGTCACGCCGAACAACGGCGGCGGCCTTCTCACCAGCTCTGGCAACCAGTCGACTCAACGGTTGCTCACCCAACTCACGTTCGCAAACGACAGTTTTGGCGAACAGGTTCGTCGAGCCCCTTGCAGGTTCTCGGCCTCCTTCACGCCAGTGGGAGATTGAAAGACTCTTGTCACCCCTCAGGAGTCAGAGTCCCCAAAGTTGGCGCACCCTCGCAACACCACCACTAACATGTCTGGTCGCACCCACCATCCGGGCGGGCTCGTTATTATGCTCCGTAGATTGCAATTCTTTGCATTCCGCAGGTGGTACTCCGTACCTCCTTACGGAGTAGTTCCCACAACCATTCATATGGGACCAACACCGGAGCCGTGCATGGTTTGTGAATGCATCTGCGACGTTTCATTGGCAGATTACCCACCCTGACCCTCCAATATTGGTATCATAGCGAGCGACCACGGCCTGCGGATCACCCGTTACTACGGCATTGGGCACTCCATGCTCACTGCACAACTTGAACCACTGGGTCCATGCTTTCAAGTCTCGTTCCCCTGTTCTGTCACTCTGTGCACTCTTCTCGAAGCGGACCGTCAGTGCCCGCGTCAACACGTCCGAAGAATGCCGGGAATTTTGTGCACCCATATCCATGATGGGTTCCTTGTGAGAATCGAGAATGGATTCTAGTTCCATGGGACTGCGACAAGTTCAAGCAAGGTCAAGCGAGTCCCACATGTTACCATGGTAGCACCAACACGACTGAACCATCTAAGATAATTCCCACGACAACTCTTCCTTTCTGGCCTTCACGGTGAGGAGATGCGTGGCATGCTATGATCCAATGCATCTCATGTTGGCAAAGTTGGTCATGTCTCAAAAGCACTCGCTATCAAATTGTTGGCCGCGCCGTGGCTCGAGGGGCCGGATCGTCTCAGTGGGATGTGGTGTGTGGTGCTAAGGGCGGGCTCACATTCACCCGATGCTTACCGTTAAGATTAACCCGATCAGCAACCCATCCGACAGCAAATTATGGCCGGCGACTTCCCTTAATAGAAACATTTTGATGGCTCAATTCACCAATGAAAACCCACAGCATGGACAACATCAAGTCAAGACGAGACGAGGCCTGCACGCCCCATGGAGTTCCGGTGAAGACATCAGGAGTCGGGGATCGAGACGCGAAAGCCGGGCGCGACCAGGCTCAACGAAATCCGTGACGACTGGGACCCTCTCTATGGCAAAGGAGGATGCTGGCGACCAACAACTGTTTTGGCAATACCTTATTGGCGATGTGGCCGTGCAAAAGCCCCTCGTCCCGTCTACCACAATCATTGTGCACATGACGCCGATTTTGGAGACCCCATCGATCGCTGATTCGCCAAACCCTGCCTCTATATATAGAGCCGTACCGCTCTGTGGCGGTGCCACAGCCACATATCCTCGTATCTTGAAGGAACATGCCTAATCTTCCACCTTCTGTCTGGAGACAAGCTCCTGCTTGTTGAACATAATATTAGAAGCCTTCAAGGAAGCAATCATAGGCGGGGTGGCATCTCATGACGTATGGGAATCGAATGGATGGAGAGACTGACTTTCAACGCCACGCCCCGTTGTCTCTCTTGTACGAGATCCTGGGGTAAAAATAGATGCCATTCGCATTCCGGCTTCAGCAGTAGTACTGTGTATGGCGGTTATTCGATCCGCCAGCAGGATGGTGGTGGTGAATCGCAACAATGGCAGAGTCGTTACTCCCGTACCCGTCTCTCCATGTTTTCATAGTCGCCGGGTCGATGCTTTCTCTTGGCCGGCACCGCAACCCCAAAAATAGCAAGTTGAGGTCGTAGGGTAGGACATGTGCCTGGCCGGTCCGGAAGGACAATGATGCCACAGCAGATGGTGCGACTGCGATGCATGGCGATGTATACTCGATACAGGTACGACGAGGAGCGCGTGGACTGTTACAAGACGTGCACTGTAGGAATTGGCACGCAAACCATTACCGTGAGAGTCTGACCCGGTGCGTGAGCATGGCAGGAGGTGTTACATTGTATACCTTGGAGGAGAGAGCGGGTGATACAGTACCAATGGCGATATCCATGCATGGAGGAAGCAGGGCCAGTTACACGGCCGAATGCAAGTCCAGGACTGAAGGAGGAGGAAGCACAGCGACGACAGGCTGTGGCAGTCTATCTTGCGAACCGTTTTGGGGTGAAGCACGCCTCTCGTCAACCTTATCCATTGCGGCGGGCCCTGAGGGGGGCAAGGACCACGAGGGTCAGGCAAGCTGCTTCTACGGTTCTGTAATGCTTACCCGGGCCCGGCAGAACCCACGGCCTACTAGGCAGCGTGGGAGTAACGGGACGAAAAGGCTCCAGGATGACGGCCGACGAGCAAGAGTTGCAAGGCATGGGTTCGGACGGCCAATTTACTTGTACACCATTGGATCCCAACCATGGACGCTAGGGCCGGGCAGCTTTGCGAACCACCATATCGGCTATACCCTACTCCGTACTTACTCGGTGGATTACAGACGAGCAGGAGATGGGGCCATTTTCCTGCTCCCCACGCTGGATTCATGATGATGAAACGGACTCGGTGGTCTGCAAATCTGAAGTCTGACGGTCGGACAAGGAGGGGACTACCGGAGACTACTTCGGTATCGTTGTCTCGACTTGATTATCACATTGTTGATGGATGGAAACGACAGGCTCGCGACTCCGACTGCCGAGCTTTCCTTTGCAAGTGTGGCATGATGCAGACGGGGCATGTGGACGAGGCTGGCGATGGTGACCTTTGTGGGTGTGAAGCCTCGCAGGCTCCACGGTGGTCCAGCCTTACCGGTATCAAATGATGGCAGCGGTGAGGCCGCACCACGTGATGCAGTGGGGAATTGCAATGCACCCGACCTCAAGCCTCACGATAGTGGAATTTACTTACTCGGTGCCCAAACGAGGGTTTGGCGATTGGACGGCAGTCATACTACTCGGGACTACAGTAGGACTCTTTTTTAAGCGACGAGGAGAAAAGAAAAGAGACGGGGGATGAAGAGAAAAAGGCTAGCAGGGAGCACCGGTGTGGCAGGATGGCTGTCCCAGGGTCCGAACAAGTCGCGGTGTGGGTGAGGGCTGCTCCGTAACTGGTACTGTGGTCAGAAGCTTGATCGGTCCGTCGTGGTGGTGGTGGTGGTGGCTAGGGTGTGGCTGGTGGCATCGTCTCGTATCGACGGCGACTCTGGATTGGGCAAATGGTGGTATTCTTAGGACACGGCAAAGCCGCTAACCACCAATCCCGCCAAATGGAAAACACCGCTAGTTAATCGACGACTAGGAGGAGAATGTCTAAGTACTTGCACCGCCACACACACCAGCAGCCACGCCGACCCTCACCAGCCCTCTCATCGCCCCATGTCTCCACATTCCCCCCTCCGTTAGCACCAGCCCAGCCCAACCAGCGCTTGACACCACCACGACTGTTGTCCTCTGTGTCTCTCTGTCTCTCTCAATCTCTTCATTACTCTCCATCTCCCCACGGCAAATGACGGATCCGACGCCTCCTGTCTGGCATACAATGACGGCGCCAGGGATCCCCAGGACACGCAAACACGCAAAAAATCACAATGCTCGCCGAAGCGGTGTCGCGGGTTGCACCATGGTCTGCATCGTCTGCACCTCTCTCCCAGCGGCAACCACCGTCCCGCTTGTCTTCGCCCGATTGGGACGGGAGCCTCTCCCCACGCCGGGTCCTGGAATGCTCACTGGCTCCTCGCGCCTGGTCGTCGTCGCTTCGGGCAAGCTGGCTTGCAGACGTGTTGCTCGCTGAGGCCGCGCCGCAGCAGCCATGTGCAGGGGAGGCTTGCACCTCACCGCACCCTCCCGGGAGTCCTGGCCGCCCATCTTACCGTCGAGCGGTCGGGGCGCGCGATCGAGGCGGAGGCCATCTGGAGCCCAGCACAGAGGCCCCCGACGACACTCCCCACCCCGTCTTGCTTTTATTTTCCTAGCGTCATTGCACCAGTCTGCCACTCACGCTGCCACGGCATGCTCTGGCCAAGCGCCTCACGCATCAGGGCCAGCAGCCAGCAAACTCACCCCAAGGGTCAAAGGGCCCTGGCGCAAAAGTGGCTTTTGCTCTCCCACTACTTTTACTGGGGGCCATGGCCGCATCCTAGGGCGGCCTTTGGACAATACATATATCCAACTTCGCCCCCCTTCGACATCGTGAAGCAGTCCAGGCCTTTTGATCAGCAACCCTTCTCCAGGCAAGACGCCCTCCTTCGACACGGTTGCCCAGCTCCAGACCAGAACCCATACGGAGCAGCATCCTTCCCCCCCATCATCGCCCGTGTGCGACTAACCCCAACCACGCCCGCCCTGTCTCCCTTCGCTACCGGACTGCCGGCCTTCCGTGTCCATCGCCATTTCGAGGAGCTCGCATGTGCCATCAAGAAGAGAGATTTCACGCCTCATAGATACCCAGAACGGAGAAGATAGAACACTGACCAGTTGTCCCATTTCACCTCGCCGACCCGTGTCACGGTTCCACGTTCCGAGCGCCCACGGGATAATCCTTCAATTCCATGTAAGCTCCCGCCTGGCAGATTCGACATTTCCTTCCTGCTCTACAAGGTCCCTCAACCCCATAACAAGCAACCGCCCTCTCTTGGCCTGCCATCGGTGACTGTTTATGCTGACTGCAAGTCTCTAAAGTCCCGCCCGACCTGACTCCATCGTCTCTGCTTTCGCCTACCCTTTCGCGGTTGACTTCCCTCCACCATGGTCGACTATCACCCCTATTCTGGAAACATGCCTCACGACTTCGACCTCTACGCGCCTCAGGAGCAATACGAGTTTGTTCCCACAAGTCAGGCTTTTCTGCCTTCCAACTATAGTATGGATCCCTCCTTCAGCACTCCCTATGAGCCCGTCGACATGGCACCGATGCCCGAACCCTTGACATCGCAAGAACTGCAACAGCATTACGACGCCATTGCCCAGGGTGTCAAGCCGGCCTATCAATACACTCCCCAGGCGTCACCAAGCACGCCGTCGCAGACCTTTGAACAGCCTCCAGTCCTCTCCACCTCGTCTGAATCCGGTGCATCCGTCTCTTCCTCCAACATGCCCTCGCCCTCTCTGAACCCTCAGTACACCGAGCCATGGAATCCCATGGCCAACGGCTTAGGCCTCCCCATTCTTCAGAGCACGCCCGGCTTCGAGTATGAAGGGCTTGTCGCCGAAAAGGTCACTGGCTGTGTTGGTGAGTCACCCGGAATCTCCTCACAACTCTCATCCTCTCCCATTCCTTCTTCCTCCTCGAGAGGTTCCATTCAACCATCGCCGCAGCGCGAGGCGCAACAAAGCAATGTATTTAAGCCACCTATCACGCCTGCGTCATCGACGTGGACCAAACATCGGTCAGCAGGGAGGCGCAATTCCATCTTATCGCAGGAGGTGCTTCCCGGGGACATCATTGAGCAGCCGTCTCCAGCTTCTTATTCTACGAATTCCGTCTCTTCCTCTCCTAGCTTTTCGAGTAGTCATCTCTCATCTTGTCGGTTCCCTACCCTGCATGCTCTTCTTCATACAAGTCCTCCTGCTCGAGGGGCATCGACTAACGACACTTTCCAAAACAGATCCCAACCTCGTGCAGCCCTTCATGCAGTTCCCTCAGTCACCATATCCCGAATTCCGCACGACCCCTTCACCCTACTTCCCGATCGAGCATCCCCCCTCGCCTGCACTGTCCCACGTTTCGTCGCAGAGCCAACGGCCCGGATCTAGGCAGTTCAAGAGGGGTTCCCAGTCCCCCTATCTCCACACCCAACAGTTCCAACCATACCCACTTGGCCAGCGGCGGAGATCGGATGCTTCCCTCCACTCTCAACAATCGGGCGCTAGCCGCAAGAGCGGCAGCCACGGGATTGACGACGAGACTCGCGAGAAGGGACTCTGCCCTCTTCCAGAGTGTGGGCGCGTCTTCAAAGACCTGCGCGCGCATATGCTCACCCATCAGAATGAGCGACCGGAGAAGTGCCCAATCGCTACCTGCGAATACCACGTCAAGGGTTTTGCGAGGAAATACGATAAGAACCGCCACACCCTGACACACTACAAGGGAACCATGGTCTGCGGCTTCTGTCCTGGATCCGGCTCGGCGGCGGAGAAGTCGTTCAACCGAGCCGACGTGTTCAAGCGACATCTCACGTCGGTGCACGGCGTCGAGCAAAACCCGCCCAACAGCCGGAAGAAGTCGCCGAGCGGAAAGAAGGCCCACGCCGGCCAGCAGAATATGACGGGTACTTGCTCAACCTGCTCGGTGACCTTTGCCAATGCGCAAGAGTTCTACGAGCATCTGGATGACTGCGTCCTCCGCGTCGTGCAGCAGGCCGATCCCAGCGAGGCCATTAACCAAAGACTGCTCACTTCCGTCGCCGAGGACAAGGAGGTTGCCAACACCTTGGACAGGAATGGCTTGTCCAACAGCGTCGAGTACACAGTGCCCAACTACGGCGAGGACGAGGACGAGGACGAGGAGGACGAGGAGGTTGATGCCGACGACCACAACGACGACACGTACGGTGTTCGTCGATCCCGCTCAGGCAAGGGATCCCTCAAATCCACCAAGAACCATTGACAATCAGCACACTCCCGGGGTGTCGCATCGCACGCCGGGAGTGGCAACACATCCAAAGTGACGAAGACCTCTGGTGGGAGGGGTCTTCGGGCCGGGCTGACCTTTTCCAAGGGCGGCGTGGCGATTACCGGGTCGGGGCGCAAGAGGCGCAAGAACTACCCCGTCTCGTGGGGCTGCCCGACGGACCGGATGAAGATGAAGAAGCGGGTGCTCTGCGTCTTTGACGGGCCGCGACGCCTGTGGAAGGACGACATGATGCTCGACCAGGAGTTTGAGGTGCGCATGAAGCTGCCCGACGGCAAGTCGTACGTGACGGACCTGGATGTGCAGACGCTCAAGCGGGCCGAGGCCATCCATGGCGCGACGCCCGAGGAGCGCGGCCCTTATGTACCGGACTATGGCGTCGACGCCGTGGGAGAGAACGAGGCGGACGACTTCGTGTCGGGAAGTGTTTGATACCCCCCCAAGACCTGGCTACCAGCTTGGCTGGCACGCACATTGAGACGCCGCAACGACCTTATTGTTGTACTTTTACCTCTTCACGGATACGCCTGTTTGCCTCGCATCCTTCTTCATCTTTGACTTGGCTCTTCTTTTCTTCTTCGTTGGCGTTTTCTCTTCTTTTCCTTTTCTTTTCCTTTAGTTACGTTTGTTGATACCATTTTCATTCCTTTTTGGAGGATACTTATTCTTCGCTGTTCTGGCCATCCAGGGGAGGCGTCGACGACTCGTCATGACTTGCTCTTCTTCTTCCTCTTCTTCCTCTTCCCCCTCGCCTCGGACAAAGGGACAAGAGGGATCATTGATTCTTTTCTTGGGAGGGAAAACAAAAATCTGTGGGGTGGGTTTCTTTGGGATATGGGAATAATGTGTATGACATGGGGACTTGAATTTTAGAAAGGGCTGGACCGGCAAGGGGAGGGGAGGGATATGCATGTTTTTCGTGCTGGCGCGCGCGCTCTGGGGGAGGGTTCGTGGTGGTTTGGGAGGGCCTTCCTCATGAGCGTAGTCATTCGTAGCGGGTAGCGTTCTGGACAACTGAGTTGTTTTTCCGTCGCTTCATGATCATCATCCTCGTCTTCTTCGTCGTCGTTGATGTCGTCGTCGTCGTCGTCATTGATGTCGTTGTCTTCGTCGTCATTCTTTGGCCCATCGGGTGAGTCGTCGTGATGGTCTAATATCTTGACTTGGGCATGTTATTGGAAGGGAGTTTTTGAACGGGAACTGGCGTGCTCCCTGGTTTTGGAAGTGTCGGCGGGGGAGCAGGAGGAGGGGGGACAGAGAGTGGAGGGAACTTCTTATATGTTTTCCACTACTCCGTACGCCCCATTCTCATGCTCAAAACGTGGAAATGAGGGACTTTTTATCCAAAGCTTGGAGTTTATTTCGCTTTGGGTGCTTTTTGCTGCTGCGCCTGCGAGGCGTGGCGAGGCAAGGCAGACTTGGACTTTCACTGCGCTGCGCTGCGCAGCACTGCACAGCACGGGACAGGATAGGAACAGGATAGGCAAGAAAGGAACAAAGAAAGCGATTCTTTGCATCCATTCCGTCATCTATTCATTCATTCATCCATCCATCCATCCATCCATCCATTGCCCCGTCCTCTCCTCGCAGGTAGACCAACCAACTAGGTAACCTGTACCCACAGCCTCAAATTCCCTTCACAGCCAACGCAAGAATTGACTCGTCATCGTCATCCACCTACACCCATGATGTCGTTCTTCCGCTCAACGCTGTTGGGTTCGGGATATACAGCAATGGGAAGTCTGCAGGGGTGGAAGCACTGATTGGCCCTCGTTGCACGAAATGGTTCTTGGCGGGGAGGGGGGCTGGGGGCTGTACGGTTCTTTTATTGGGTAGGGTACTAGGGACGGGTACTGAGGGGGGTTGGAATTGATTGGGTGAGAGTGACTGATATCGAAAACGAGAGGGAGGAGGGAGAGGAGAGGGACAGGGAGGGAGAGGAAGCGGAGAGTAAGTGCACCGCCGGACTGTAGATGTGCGGCACAGTTCTCCATCCTTCTCGTCTCGCCGGTTGAGCCGAGTGCGGTGAGTCGAGTTGAGTTGAGGCGGTGAGTTGAGAGCGCTGTGCGGTGTGCGGTGTGCCTCATATGAGCGGGTTTCCAGGACAGACAAACAAATCTTGAGAACGGTGGTGGTGGTATTGGTGTGGTATTGTCGAGTGCGGTGCGGTATTCTCGAGTGCGGTGTGGTGCGGTACGGTGAGGGTGCGGTGCGGCTTCGACGTGCGCGGGTATACTGTGTATATAGATCTGTTCTACATGTACCATCTTCTCTGTATTTGCACAGGTTCGGTGGATCCGGGCAGGGGAATCGTTGCTGGATGAGTATGTAGTACCTTAATTGAATAAAAGGCATGGGAGGGACGACAGGGAAGTGGAAGTAGAAGTGGGCGAGGTGCGTTTTAGTTAGCTCGTTGAATTGGGTGGGTGGAGGTGTTTTTCTGCTGTAGAAGGGTTTTCTCTCCAGTAGACGGTATTTTCTATAACTGTACATGGCTTGTAGCTTGTAGCACATACTAGACGCACATAGGTAGAAAATCATGCGCGTTTGTCCCTGCGTTAATCTTTAGCCCTATCCTTAATTTTTCCACTCATCTTCCTCACCTATACTACATTCCTAGAGAAGAATTCCCGTCCGCAATGTAAGCCCAATCGTACGAAGCATAACAACCCTCTTATTCTTTTCTTAATAATTCCTGCTATAACCTATTATACCTATAGCCTATAGGGCTCTTGTAACTAGGATAGCCATGTTATAGTCTGTAGACTCAATACACTTATTGATATTAAAAAAAAAAAGAAAAAAAAGGGGTTTTTCTAGCGACTGTGCGCGTAGAATAACCGAAGTGAAGGAACTAGAAACCAATATTAGTCAACTACTGTCTAGTGCTCACTTATGTGTTAACGTATGTAAATTACACATATCCTGCTGCGTTAAGCTTATTCAGATCTTTTACTTACCCAATCCAAAAGTCGCTTCGGCTGAAAGTACTAACCAGGATGGCAATCTTGCATGAATCCGCATCTATTAGAAGCTGCGGAACTCTTGATTGCGTCCTGCTATTGCAATAGGATACTGATGCTCAAGCGCTATTGATTATATATTTGGAACTAGATAGAGCTTATAATAAGTCTTATAATATAAGGTTTCTTGTCTACAGCATAAAATGAGTCTTTGTACAAGATGGACAAGAACTCTATATAGTGTACATATTTTTTGGATAAAACGACTTCAAAGTATGTAGAAATAGTTAGAACACAGAACATAAGAGTATTAGCGTAGTATTAAGATATGTGGATGGAGATTGAAGTACTTGAAGATAGGTACCTCATTTATTTCTCGGCAAGCAGTGTTTTTCTACCAACAGTGAGGGACGTTACATAGACAAGTTCTGTAGAACAATT